>NC_135771.1:13305123-13310123 GCF_052425735.1 Oculina patagonica | reverse complement strand
AATCTACAAGAGCTTTAAAACAAATTCTTCTTATGAAAAGAATGCCGCACTATCTAATTTCCAGTGTGGTGTTTTAGATCAGTTGAAAAACACGTTTATGAATTTTGTTTTGGAGATAGCCATAGATGTTGACCGCCGATCACAGTATGTTGCCTTGACTTAAGCAAACTTCAGTATGGTTCGAAGACCCAGTTACAAATGTGAAAGAAAGAGGGAGGAAAAAAAAAAAGACAAAACAAAAAAAAAAAAAAAATAACAAGTTTATGACTAAAGTTAGCCACTTGAACATGGCCTATCATTTTAATCTTCGAGAATCGCTAGTTCTATTCGAGCTATTAGGAGCATGTTATCCCAACTGGTGTATTCTTTTTGAGGTTAGGCTGTTAAAGAAAACCAAACTTTCCAATCTTGCTAATCAATCCTAAAAATCAAACTGGTAAAAAGGAGTCAGTTTCAGCTAGAGAGAAATGATCTCTTTAGCTGTCAGATCCAAAATATACTGAACACAATTTTTTTCTTTTTTGATATAAGGTAGAATTCCAAATCTTTTGCTAAGCTAGAACCAAGAAGAAAGTCCGCTTGAAAACTGCAGACGTTAGCTGAATGTAACGTTTTGCTACATTAAACTAGCTTAATGAACCAAAATTACCTTGACCTTCAAGACAATGGACTGTAGCAGGAATCCATTTTGAGTTTCTCTTCACAGCTCCATCATCTTTGGCAAATGACCGATACAAATCCGCCACAAATGAAGGAACTTTAAAGAGCGCGGTTCCTTCGGTAATGTTGTGGGAACGCTGGTTTTCAGAACCAAGGTACGACAATTCTCTCGCATCAGCCAGTTCTCCAACTGCACGGTAATTTCTCAAAGAAAACTGAGCCACCCTTTTCAAACCAAAAACAGCTATGAAAAGCAAAATAAAGCTTATATCAAACTGCACCATGACGAAACAAAAGCACTACAAAATTGAAGGTACTAGTGTCAGGTTGTGTGGCCCTACATCGAATGCGACAAGACGTTTTGAGACGTTGTAATATCATAAAAAAAAACAGGTTTTACCTGATAAGGTGACTTTGTCTGTTTGCCAAGAAATTGTTTTTTGTTTTTTGTTTTTGCGGGGGTTGGCGTGGGGCGCTAGTGTGTCCGGTTTGACAAATGAAGGTGTAAATGTTGTGGTTTAAATTTATATTTAGTTTAAAATTTTTCAAACCAGTTTGATTTTCTTTTTCATTGTCTTAAATTGATTATCATAATCTAAAGCAAAGAGAAATTAAAATCAAAAGGGTTTGAATTTTTTTAAAAATCTATAGTAACTTCAAAACTTACTCTTCTTAAGATGAGATTTGCGTGCTATCCGTTGAGTCCAGTATATTTGTTTTAGATCAGTTTGAAAGAAAATAGGTAAGTGAACGTATATAGTAACAAAACAAGGAGAACATCTTATGGGAGATAGTCAAAACTGTTTATCTCCGATCAAAATATTGTTGCTTTGATCTTAGCGACCACATGGTGCAGTCACTTTAAATACAATTACAAAAGAAGAAAACGCTTCAGCATGGTCGTCTGTCACTTGAACGCTTTCGCAAAAGCCAATTCCCCAACTACATTGTTATATCTCAAGGTACATAAGGAACTAAAAATAGAGACACGCTTTTCAAAACCAAAAGCACCTATGGAAAAAAAAATATACCGGTAGCTTAAATTATAAGCAACATAACAACGCAATGGTCGGAGTTTGCCGAAATAAAATGTAGATATTGTTCGTTTTATTCGAGACAAAATTAATGTAACAGTGGGAAATATCTTCGCTCACGTTTCTATCACGCGACTGCCTCTTGTCACGTGTTTAGCATGTGACTGACGCGTGTCGCTTGTCATGCACGTGACACGACGATATGCGTTCCTATGTAAGGGTTCTTCGCATTTCTTGCTGATTGATCACATTTTGCAACAAAATTTGTTAATGACAAGCCTACATTGATGATTGGTTCTCTGTTAACGTTCTTACAATTGCATTCTAGCCTTTGGGACCGGATGCTATTGTCTTCCTTCTCTTTCTTGAGTTACTTGAAAGGTCACTTAGTGAAAGACAATGTCCTCCTTTAATAGAAAACATTTGAGCTCTTTTAATGGGTTGCTGTCATTTGCGAAGGACATTCCGCTCTTTCCTTGTCTTGTTTGACTTGTTTCGTAGATCGCTTAACAAAGGAGACTGGTTAGAAAACGAAAGTTAAATTCCACAGTCATCTTAATAAAAGCTTAATTAAATAAAGAATTTCGCGAACGTGTCGCGAAGCACTCGATTATTAAAGCAAGGCGGGAGGTAGTAGAGTCTTCTTGTAGTTAGACTGTTTATTATTCTTCTCTCTGTTGATCTTCTCTGCTGTACTTTGCTTATCCGATGTTGACTATACACATGCATTTTTTGTCTACTGAAAGCACAACCGGGATGCTAGCCAAAAGAAAACCGGTTGGCTCAAAAACAAAGTACTCGGATAAACACAGCTAACTAAATGAGGCAACCAAGGCTTAACCAATCACAACTAGATAAATACAACTATTTTAAGCAAGAGAGAGCTAATCTTAGATCTATTTAAGGGAAGTAGTTGTCAAGGTCGCAAGGAAGACACAAACATGTGCATAGGTGAATTTTTTTAAAACAAACAAAGGAGGTGTCCAATAACAAGTGTAGGAGGTGTGTGAGCTAATCTAAGCTTGCCAAAACACAAAATAACCGTTTAATATTTGGCTTTGTAACACACGTTTTACAAATGAAAAATCGCACTTTTTCATGCAGTAGCCAGCAGTTTCAAGTAATACAGTAGAACCTCGGTAGCTCGAACTCTGAAGGGAAACGAAAAGCAGTTCGAGTTAGCCGGGTCTCGAGTTATCGGGGTCGATTAAAAATTTTATTTGCCTAGTTAATAATTGATATTTTACTGATTTTTCAGCACTTCAGTATACAGTTCAGTGCAAATTGAACTTATCTCGTCAGAAACTCTAACACAACCATACATTCTTCGGAAAATGACTGTCAAATACACGATCTGTTCGTTGTGCTGATCAATGGGCAACCGTGGCGAGTTGAAGAAACCGGAATTGGAGTTTGATCATCCCATCAAGGGAAACGAAATTTAGTTCGAGCTAGCGTGGTTTTCGAGTTAACCGGGTAAAAATGACTGAAAAGTGAGGTCAAATCCAAGGGAAATGGAAGTTAGTTCGAGTTAGCGGGAGTTAGCGGGGTTGTTCGATGTTATCCGAGTTCGAGTTACCGGGGTTCTACTGTATGTCAAACACGAGCGACAGTGTTTAATCCGGATATCCAAACGCTGAGAAAGAGGTGAAAATACGACCCGCAGCGGAGTATTTTTGACGAAATTCGAGGTGTTTGTATAGCCGGTGAAACACTGTCTCGAGTGTTTGATATATCTTCTTAATCGAAACAAAAATTGCGGAGTAAACGGAGAAATAAAATCATAAAAATCTATGCTAATTAATCAAGACCTGATATCCAAACCTCCTTCACAGTTAGGATTTTTAATTTGATGAATTATTAATGAGTTTGAGAAGTAATGTTCGAGGTTAAGTACGGAAGGGCCTTGCAACATTTTCATGGCTTGAATTCTTCCGAAACGTTTTTATTCCTCCTTTCAATGGAATAAGCATGTAGCCCTGTAAGATTAATTTCAGGTAGCAAATACATGACATGACAGAGTGTCGTGCGAAAACACAAACCAACCCGCGTTCGAGGAATGAAAAATGAAATGCCATTTCGTTGGTTCCCTTGACTGGATTTCTGGCATTAAAAATGCTCTTAAAAAAATGAAATGTTTAATTTGGAAATTACAATTTTCAGTCTGCAGTTGTCCGTTTTTTCAGTGTTTTTAGTACATTCCAGAACAGACTCCAATCGAAATTAGACTGGGTTTAACCCGGTATGAAAGATGGTTTCTTTTTTTTCTGCCAGTGCAAGTGAGCAAAATAAGGTTTAACTCTATTTTTGATTAACAAATGCAAAATGTCACAAGGTTCAAATTTACACCACTGTTTTTATTCCTCCTACTAGTCAATTTGGCAATTTTTTTGGACAACTTTTTGGCATTCCAGTCAACAACTTTTCATCATTTTATGAGCACAAAGGGACAGGTCTAGTTGTTGTTTTTATTATTATTTTGTTTGTTTGCAAAAATAAGGCCGGGTATGTAAAATTCACACCGCACCGTCACTGGGAAAGCATTAAAATAGCTGGGTAAAGTTAAAATATTCGCTGGGCACCAGGGAGACTAAATTTCTACTGGAAATGGAGAAATAATTCACTGGGTCGGGTTCCACTGGGTCTGTTACAGAGGGGTGTTTGGAAATAGTCAAATAGCTGCATATAACCAGTGGCAGGGAAGAATATTTTTACCGGTTGTTGTAGTATGTTAGGCATAGCACATCTTCGCCTTGGAGTTTTGGCGAGCCAAAGGGCTTAGTCAGTAATTAGGACCTTCCATTCCTAGTTGTTGCCACTTAAAGTTAAACCAGAATTTTATGATGTAATAAAAAATAAATAAAAAAATTGAGGTGGAACTTTGCAGGTTGAGTATCCGACCATTTCACTCTTCTGATTCGCTATGATCATGATTTTTTTTGGCTGCAGTTATAATCTCATGCTACAGTGTTGGCACGAGAACCTATTCAAGCGATCAACATTTACCTCAATCTTGGATTGGATGGAAATTGTTGCTCAGGATCACTCATCCTTATCTAGGTCTGGAACCTGACCGTGCCTTAGTAAAGGAGTAAGTCGCGGTTGGTGTATCTGAGAAAAACGTCCGTCCCAAGTTAGCCGTTTTGTATTATCCGTCTAAACCTTAACCCATCTCAGTTAACTATCCTTGATGATCCTTTTGGGGATTACTGAATTCTTGAATATGCCGACACCAGGCATAACTTGAACATAGGGTGTTAATAGCCAAATGTAATGGATAAAATTAAGATTTATTTAAGTGAGGGG
>NC_135771.1:13027872-13304623 GCF_052425735.1 Oculina patagonica | reverse complement strand
ATGTTTTTTGTATTTTCCCCACCCCCCGCCAATCAATGTTTTAATGGTCCGTCCCTAAAGACCCTTGGTCCAGGCTGCTGACACGATGGATTACACGTTGCTAGGAAAAAGACCCTTGACGTGGGCACACCGAAGGGTTGAGAGCGCCAGAACTCAATAATACAAGTGATTTGGAAAAAAATTGGCCTCAAATGTGGCAGTTTCAATTGAATCAATTATCTCTTGCTATTAAGCTCTCGGCACGTTAATCACGAATTGAAAGGACGAATGAAGCAATTGTTCCTGCTTTTGAGATATCAACCTCCATCCTAAAATCTTATTGGTTTAACTTTGACCTGGTACGAACTTATTGAATGAACATGCCTCGACGTAAACAACAATCAATCAACAATCAATCAACAACTTTATTAATGTGTCAAAGGAATTCTAGCCGAGAGTGAAACACTCTCTACTAATAGGGGACACATAAAATAAATAAAAATAATAATAATAAAAAGACTTAAAATTGATATTTACAATAAAAACAGACTAAAATTTAACTACGCTATTTACAAATAATTTCAATAACAATTTTAAAATAAGTTAATTCGTATTTAAAATAAATCATGTACTACATAAAACGCAGTTGTGACATCCATGTTCAATTTTCAGTGAAAGGTTAGTTAAAGTGATCTGCCTTTTAAAAGATTGCAGAGACGGTAAGTTTTTTAAGTTAGTTGGGAGTCGATTCCACAGCATAGGCCCGATATATCTTAGCGAGTGTTTCCCATAGGTGACAGTATTAAATCTGGGAATGTGGAAATCTGCGCCTCTAAGGTTGTAAGTAGAACTTTTCAATGAAAACAAATTTTTGACGTTCGAGGGGCACAGATCACATTGACAAGACATAATGTTTGGCTATTTTACAGCCCTAGAAAAAAATCAGAATTTAGTCGTTTCACTTAGCTGAAAAGGTACTGCGCGAGCACGAATAAGAAACAATTGCCAGTTTTGTTTTTAGTATTACAAAGATGTCTCATCAGGGGATGATGTTCTTGTCCAAGGAGCGAGGTTGAATACACGCTCAAGCTTGACGGAATATTGACAACTCAAAGCACTTAGAGGAAGAGGCAATAAGTGAGGATCTTGTAACGAAGTCACGAAATTTAATTTTGTATTTCACAAATCACAAAACAAAAAAGGTCGATTTCATCTTTAATCGCAATTATCAAAACGTTTTCTAACGATCCATTGACGGCCAATTACGGAGTGACAAAAATAGCCTCCTTTCATGCGCCCCCTCTTCCCGCCCTTCTTGTGGCAGCCAAAAAAAAAAATAGGGGATGGAAAGGACAAAAACTTTGGTCGTGGCATTCAAAAAAGAAAAAGATTGTTGCATGTGTAATAGTAGTCCCCTTCGCAACCGTTTTTTGGGATGTCACGCAGCGCTTCTCCCAAAGAAACGGCTAATAATAATGTTGGTCCGGTCTGGGGCTCGAACCCTCGACCTCCCACACGATAGTCTAGGGACCGGTCATTATTTATCGCCTGGGGGGGGGGGGGGGAGCGGAGGATTTTGGGGTGGATCACTTGAATTATAGATGAACAGAAGGGGGGATCAGTCGCAACTGACAGCCCAAAAGGGGGGATCATTAAAAATTATGGGAGGAATCAGATGCAGGACAACTCAAATCTGTTTGGATAATGCAAGTTTGAGAGCATACAAAATACACTGTGGAATGTGTACATTTCAATTTATATCTAGAACGTTTTGTTTTAACACTTTTATATTTTTCCTTTAAAAACGTGCTTAGCTAATATTCATCTTTGAACATGACAGGTGAATTCTAAATTGTGAGCCATAACCCCTGATAACTGAAACATTGTGAAAAAACAGTCAAAATTGAATACATTGTCCCTTTATTTATTTTCTCAGGAGATATTTACAACTGAGAGGAAAGCCATATCTCGTTTGAAAGGTTATGAAACAGGCTTTCAGAAACAACCCATAATATTTCTGAATATATTTAACTAATTAGCATAAATCAGCATAAAGTGACCAAAAATTTTGGACAAAAAGGTACAAGCTTCTTAAATGTTTAAGGTTATAAGAAAAAGTTGAGCGCGAAAACGTTCCTTGTTATATTGGCAACATATCCAGCAATCTTGGCTGAAAAAGAATGAATATAGAATTTATTACAATTTATCTAAGCTTCATGAATAACCTAATTTGCATAAATTAGCATATATTTTTCGGCCAAGTAGCGTCCCGGAATTTCGAATATTTTTGTCCCAAAAACCCTTTTCCTCAAAATATAACGATCTCCTTGTACTCAAAGATAAATTTAGGCATTCATTCCAAGCACCAGGCGAGGATTCGAACGCAGAAAGCAAATATTTCAGTGCATTTCAGACCAAATGTGTTAGTACCGTATCGTACCAAGTACACACTCTTACCTCAATTTCGATTCATTCCTGCTTGTATTTCGCAGTTGACGATCAAAATCAATAGAAATCCCATTAGTACTGCCTTCTTTCTCTTTAAACAATCTCAAAAGCTCTCTCTCTGCCCTTACAACCGCCGTTTGCTCAAAGCTTCGCGCCGATCGCATCGGCGGCCATTTTGTACTGAGTTGTGAAGTACGTCGTGTAGGCCACATTCAAGTGTTTTAGCTCAAATTTGCGGAGAGACTGGGTAAAAGCCTAGTCACGCTTTCCTGAAAGTTTCACAGGGAGGGGATGTAACGCAGATTTTTGCGAATTTGTTTGGTCATCAGTCTTCTATGACTGATATTTACAGGGCCGGACAAGCAAGAGTTAAAGGAGCAATGTCACGGCAGTCTACGTAATTTTTTTGATTACTTCCAAACGGAAGGAAACCTCAAAATAATAGTTTTCTAACATAGAAAAACAACAAAGGAGTAATAAAAATGCGAAAATAACCGAGGTTGGTTTCGACTGACGAAGATTAGGACGGATTACAAACAACAAACTTGCCAATTTTTTTCAATATGGGGATTGCGTTGTCCGCGACGTAGCTGCTTTAAACATGAAGCATTTGTCGCCTCTCCTAGAGATTGGTCCGGCTCTTGTAAACCTATAGTAGCGGACTGAGGTTCCGGGTACAGGGTTCTCAGGTTTCGGGTACTAAATAAGCGAACTTATCGCCTTCGAATGCGACTCTTTATTATGCCTGAAATGAACTTATTAATGTTTTGGTACACTCCGTATTTCTCACTTTTTAGGAAAACTATTCGCTTTGTTTGACAGCTCCTCTAGATCTTTGTTTAGCATGTTTAGCGCCAATCGCATTTGCTGTTCAGTGTTCAAGCAGCTAGTTCCTGAACCCAGATTACTTGCGACGAAACACAGAGTCGTTAATCTGTTGGATATGCTGTTACAAAAAATCTTCAATTTCACGGAGTGTTGGTTTGGCAGAAGATATTTTTGTCAGGGCTCCATAACTGGAAACTGAATATGCAATGGATGCAAAGACATCGAGGGGGGGGGGGGGGGATCAAGAAAGTTATCAATAGTAATGAGGGGGGATCAAGAAAGTTATCAATAGTAATGAGGGGGGATCAAGAAAGTTATCAATAGTAATGAGGGGGGATCACTTAATGGAATAACGTTTAAAGGGGGGATCACCTAAATTTCACCATGTTTATCCCAAAATCCTCCGCTCCCCCCCCAGGCGATAAATAATGACCGGTCCCCTAGATCTGGCGATCTACCAACTGAGCTAATCGGTCGACGGCAAAAGCGGCAAAAACGACAAGATCACGAAGATTATGAGATCATGAAGACAACGAAACGTTATTCCTTGCTTATTTCGTCATTTTTTATTTTAAAATAACTTACAATCAGCAAGCGTTAGGGAAAAAATATACTATCCCTCCTACATTGCGTTTTAGCCATTTCCTTTTAAGGTTTAACTTATAATCACTCTAGCGTTTGGCCAGCATTGAAATCTTGTTCCACTTCATATTGAGCCTGAATTTTATCGGCATCCACATTCCTCAACAGCCATCTCTTTATGGAATTTCATACTGTAGTCGTTATCATGTTGTTCGATAACACTTATTCCGCGAAGCTTTATTGGGACACAGCATGGTTCACCACTACCTTGGTCCAGTCCCGCAGAATATAAAATGGCTTGTAGTATGGCGCGCTGAGTTGGGTTAACCTAGAAAAGAAAAGAACTTATGATTGACTGACTTAATGAAACTTTGTCACGGATTTTAGCTAAATTTAGGCATGGAAAAAGGCCATCAAATTCGGTGAAATATAAAAATAACCGCTCAAAACAGTAAAGGACCATTCCAGTAGCACAGAAAGTACAAAATAAGGTACGGATGGCCAAAAGTGGAAAAGATTGAAACGGATTGCGATTTGGGCTGAACAGTTTTCAAAGCTAATCTCGTTTGCTTTTAACTTTAATTTATAACGCCAGGGAGACAGATTTCAGTGGAATCCACTTAATAAGTATAAGCCTGCGTAGCTGGCAGTTTTATTTGAATAACGAGCGGCGAAGCTGCGAGGGCTGCAGCGTTGTCGCAGCTTCGTCGCTAGCTCGTGCGCGCGTTATCACCCAACAAAACAGCCAGCTACGTAGGTTTGATAAGTCTGTAAACCTACTTTATTATCCAATGGAAATTTACAGTCTCCTCCACACCTGTAGGCGTCGTAGAACGTAGGAACAACAATACCTTTCCAACGAATATTCTCCCCGAACTCAACTCGCATAGGGCGCCTGGAGCAAGGTCCTTGGTCACGGATGGCACGAGAGTGTCTGGACTTCGGTTTTCGATCTGTCCTTTGCCCATGACTGTAAAAACATAAATAAATAAATATGGTTAAAATGAGCCACTAGACTGCTTTGGAACCTCTTTTAAGCTTTTCACAACTTGCTCGACAACTCAACTTTTCGTATTTCAAGAAATTAAGCTCTTTAGCTTCTAGTTTTAAATAAGTTTATCTGAATAATTTTTAACAAGTTTAAATATTTTATACAAATTTAAACAGTGTAAATAACCTTTTTAGCTTTTATTTTTATCGTGTTACTTACTTACTTACTTACTTACTTACTTACTTGCTTGCTTACCTATTTACTTACTGATTAACTGACTGACTTACTTACTTATTTACTTACTTACCAACTTATTTTAGGGGGAAGGGAAGCTAAATCACGTGTCATAAAAAATAAAATGGCCATTGCTGGTTTCACGCAAAGAAAAGGATTGCCACCCTCTATACATGCCACATTTGTCTGCACCATCGGCATCTCTCGAATTCGACTGGACAGTTACACAAGACACTGCAACAAAGGGGCTGACCGTGCAAGGTGGACTGTTCTGGGGGTGCATCAGCATGGCCCTTCCGGATATAGCTCTACCAGCAAGGTCTAACAACAAATACAAGCATTAGCCTGGTCTGTCTGTGGTTACTGGCTGCCGACGCGATGTATGCGGGTCAACAGTTTTTTTAAAAGAAACTTAAAATCGTGGATTTACCTATAATAATAATAATTTATAATAATTGATAAGTAAATATTGCGCAAATATCAACTATCATTGTTCAACAAATACCAGCGTGGCCCATGTATGGACAAAATGTTGTTGTTATCCATCATCCGTACATAATAGATTTCCTATACATTGGTTGCCAATATTCATTCGAAGTCTTGCAAAAAGCTGCATAACCACAGCTTTTCTAGCTGCAAGATGTGTTTCGTTTAGAATTTGTTGAATAATAAAACAATTATTCTGCTCAATCTTGTGGAATATTGTCTGATTTTAGCCAACTCGGCCTACGGCCCCGTCGGCTTAGTATCTGATGATATTCCGCAAGATTGAACATTCCGATATTCACAGGATAATTGTTTATTAGTTTTCATGTGCGCATTACGACAATCAATTTATCACAACAATAAAAATTATTAAAAAAAAACCGGTAAAACTGGATAAATATGTATGGTAAATATTATAAAAGTAGAATATTTAAGGTATCACGGAAGGAAAATTGGCGTTTGCATTTCAAGAAAAATTGTGTGCAAACCAACATTGCTAACCCCAATAAAGTATATATTTCCTGAAAGCTTGCTGAATAAATATTGTAATTTTGGATTCTGTTTTGATCATATAGACCATAATAAGCAACGTCAGCATTTTGTTTGCAATTATCATATTGCGCAACATTAGGTTTATTTGAAAAATAATGTCAGGAACTTGTGGACAGCCTCAACCTCATGTTAATTGGTCACAAAAAAATTGTGACGTATACTAGTCCCTGATTTTTCTATATACTGATTGTTCTATGTTGTATCCATTTTAGCTTTTCTGCTTTTGATTTTTTTTTGGCTAACTTGGGCAACCGGTCATAAAGAACACCACTTGGCAGTCGAGGCAAATGAAAACTGATATCCTTTAAGCGTGATAAAACACAGAAATGCATGAATTGATTACCTTTTCCAAAATGGCAGTGTGTCAACCTTTTGAGGTTTGGACTGTGTTTCCACGACCAGCAGTGGTCTGTTATCTCTTGCTTCACCAGTAGAATCGATCATCACTAGCAGAGAATCTCCATCCTCCAGGCGATTAGAGAGCAGCTTGATGTATACACCATGGTTGAGATGCGGGTAGTTAATCCACCTTTTTACCAAATCAAGAACAGGAAACACAACCAGCCTCGCACCTCCTCCCTTAATTCTAACCGACTGAACGGGCCTCTGGTCGAGCTGATCATACAGGACAAGGTTTCCACTCGCGGGGAGGGGTGACTGGGGACGACCAGGGATTTTAACCATTACTCTTACTTTGGCTGAAAGGATGGACTCATTGGTTAGGATATCGGAGACGTTCAGTTTGTAGAAAATACCGTTGTTTCCCGGAGTGGCTGCGAAAAAGAAAATTGACAAATTTGTTCTACGTACTAACTGCAAGGATGTTAAACCGCTCTCTTTTTCGGTTTCTGAGCAGTACAGAGGTTTTTCTTAATGCTTTGCCATCGTTCTCTTTGAAAGTTGATGAGAGATCTGGTTAAAGTCCTTTATGCTTTTTTTTGAAGTCAAAATTAAGCCAGCAAGCAATTTAATTTTATGAGGATTGTTCAAAATCTTAATACAGTAAAAACCTGTATATAAGAACCTAAAGATTTAAGAACCCACTGACTGAAATTTAGCATTTTGAAAATTCTCAAATTTTCAAAATTCTGGATTTTAATCGTGTAAGAAACTTGTGACAAAAAAGTTTTTGTGTATATGTTTTCTTTGATTTACATTTTTTTGGATTGTCACTTGGAATATGTTTTCCATAAGGCTACAGTGTAATATAGACAATTTAAAATCTAAATATGTCAAAAATAACTGACATATAAAAATGTATTAGTATTTCTGCAAATGGTTACAGAACGACTTACCTAATCAGCCTGAATTGTGAAAAATTGAACAACCCTAAAATATAAGAACATGTTCAGCCTGACCTCCAAAATTCTTGGTTCTTTTAGCCTGGGTGATTGACAAGCTGGTTTGACAATGTTTTGAATCCTTTATCGAATAAAGCGACGGAAATTGGCCAGGGAGCTTTTTCCAACAGCGAATTGTTTTTCATTAAACATTTGGTCGGTAGACACAAACAGGAAATTAACTTTGATAAAGTTCCATTGATTGCTTTGGTCGTGTTTTAACCTTTTTTAATTGTATGTATCAATTCGTTACTCTTAATGTACAGGGTAACATAAGGTAGGAATAGAAACAAAATCACCATATTAAAAATGTTCTTCCACTCCTAAAAGTGATTTTTGTTTCCAAAAGATTGTTGGTAATGCATGCGTCACACGAGTTGGTGCGATATGATATGAAAACTCAGGTTTCGTGTGATAAGGCCACCTTATCTGTTTGTCAAGGAATTGTTTATGTTCTTGTGTGTCCGGTTTGACTACACTATACTACACTACGCCAAGGTTAATGTAAACATCCAAGCTGGCTTCAGAAATACAAGCTTGGAAATAAATTATTTTAATTTTGCTTGACTTATAAAATTAAAGCTCCTAGGTAAAAATCTACAATAGCTTCAAAACAAGGTTTTCCAAAAAGATATTTCCTTGCTATCCAGTGTCCAGTGTATTTGCTTAAAACCAGTTTGAAAGAAAAAACCTTATTAGTTTATATGATAATAGATTAAAGAAGAAGGAAATTGTCTAATGGGCGCCCTTCGCGACTATTCATTGCCGAGCACAATATTGTTGCTTTGTTTGTACATTTTAGCGACCATATGGTGCGAAGACACCACAAATACAATTGCGGAAGAAGAAGGATAAAAACTTCAGGGGTTGCTGGTTCTATGCTTGCTATAAAAAAAAAAAACACTCCAAACTGATGCAAATAAATCATTAACCTTAAAATCATGTAAATCCGCATAAAAAACGCACATTGGCAACATGAATGTTTGACTATATTAAGCCTGAAAGTTTATGACTAAAGTTAATTAGCCAATAGAACATGGCCTGTAATTTTAATCTTCGGGAATCGCTAGTCCTATTCGAGCTATTAGGAGCATTTTATCACAACTGGTGCAAATGAATTCTTTCAGTGGTAAGGCTGTAAAAGAAAAACAAACTTTACAAAAAAATCGAACTGGTAAAAGGAGTCAGTTTCGATAGATATTTACCTAAAGAAAAATGACCTCTTTATCTGTCAGATCCAATTTAAACTGAACACATCTATAGGAGATTTTTCTTTTCTGTGATACTGTAGAATTCCAAAGAAGAGAAAGAAAACCTTTGGCTAAGCAAGAACCAGAATGAATGCAGCGTCCGCTAAATTAAACTTGCTTAAAATGAACCAAAATTACCTTGACCTTCAAGACAATGGACTGTAGCAGGAATCCATTTTGATTTTTTCTTCACAGTTCCATTATCTTTGGCAAATGACCGATACAAATCTGCCACAAATGAAGGAACTTTTAAGAGCGCGGTTCCTTCGGCAATGTTGTGAAAACGCTGGTTTTCAGAACCAAGGTACTGCAATTCTCTCGCACCAGCCAGATCTCCAGCTGCACTGCTATTTGTGGTTTAAATTTATATTTAGTTTAAAATTTTTCAAACCAGTTTGATTTTTCTAAATTGATTATCATAATCTAAAGCAAAGAGAAATAAAAATCAAAATGGTTTGAATTTTTTTAAAAATCTATAGTTACTTTAAAACTTACTCTTCTTAAGATGAGATTTGCGTGCTATCCGTTGAGTCCAGTATATTTGTTTTAGATCAGTTTGAAAGAAAGTAGGTAAGTGAACGTATATGGTAACAAAACAAGGAAATCATCTTATGGGAGATAGTCAAAACTGTTTATCTCCGATCAAAATATTGTTGCTTTGATCTTAGCGACCACATGGTGCAGTCACTATAAATACAATTACAAAAGAAGAAAACGCTTCAGCATGGTTAAAGTGTCTGTCACTTGAACGCTTTCGCAAAAGCCAATTCTCCAACTACATTGTTATATCTCAAGGTACATAAGGAACTAAAAATAGAGACACGCTTTTCAAAACCAAAAACAGCTATGGAAAATAAAATATACCGGTAGCTTAAACTATAAGCAACATAACAACGCAATGGTCGGAGTTTGCCGAAATAAAATGTAGATATTGTTCGTTTTATTCGAGACAAAATGGGAAATATCTTCGCTCACGTTTCTATCACGCGACTGCCTCGTGTCACGTGTTTAGCATGTGACTGACTCGTGTCGCTTGTCAAGCATGTGACACGACGATATGCGTTCCTATGTAAGGGTTCTTCGCATTTCTTGCAGATTGATCAAATTTTGCAACAAAATTTGTTAATGACAAGCCTACATTGATGATTGGTTCTCTGTTAACGTTCTTACAATTACATTCTAGCCTTTGGGACCGGATGCTATTGTCTTCCTTTTCTTTCTTGAGTTGCTTGGAAGGTCACTTAGTGAAAGACAATGCCCTCCTTTAATAGAAAACATTTGAGCTTTTTTGAGGGTTCCTGTCATTTACGAAGGACATTTCGCTCTTTCCTTGTCTTGTTTAACTTGTTTCGTAGATCGCTTAGTAAGCGAGACTGGTTAGAAAACGAAAGTTAAATTCAACAGTCATCTTAATAAAAGCTTAATTAAATAAAGAATTTCGTGAACGTGTCGAGAAGCACTCGATTATTAAAGCAAGGCGGGAGGTAGTAGAATCTTCTTGTAGTTAGACTGTTTATTATTCTCTTCTCTGTTGATCTTCTCTGCTGTACTTTGCTTATCCGATCTTGACTATACACATGCATAATTTGTCTACTGAAAGCACAACCGGGATGCTAGCCAAAAGAAAACCGGTTGGCTTAAAAACAAAGTACTCGGATAAACACAGCTAACTAAATGAGGCAACCAAGGCTTAACCAATCACAACTAGATAAATACAACTATTTTAAGCAAGAGAGAGCTAATCTTAGATCTATTTAAGGGAAGTAGTTGTCAAGGTCGCAAGGAAGACACAAACATGTGCATAGGTGAATTTTTTTAAAACAAACAAAGGAGGTGTCCAATAACAAGTGTAGGAGGTGTGTGAGCTAATCTAAGCTTGCCAAAACACAAAATAACCGTTTAATATTTGGCTTTGTAACACACGTTTTACAAATGAAAAATCGCACTTTTTCATGCAGTAGCCAGCAGTTTCAAGTAATACAGTAGAACCTCGGTAGCTCGAACTCTGAAGGGAAACGAAAAGCAGTTCGAGTTAGCCGGGTCTCGAGTTATCGGGGTCGATTAAAAATTTTATTTGCCTAGTTAATAATTTATATTTTACTGATTTTTCAGCACTTCAGTATACAGTTCAGTGCAAATTGAACTTATCTCGTCAGAAACTCTAACACAACCATACATTCTTCGGAAAATGACTGTCAAATACATGATCTGTTCGTTGTGCTGATCAATGGGCAACCGTGGCGAGTTGAAGAAACCGGAATTGGAGTTTGATCATCCCATCAAGGGAAACGAAATTTAGTTCGAGCTAGCGTGGTTTTCGAGTTAACCGGGTAAAAATGACTGAAAAGTGAGGTCAAATCCAAGGGAAATGGAAGTTAGTTCGAGTTAGCGGGGTTGTTCGATGTTATCCGAGTTCGAGTTACCGGGGTTCTACTGTATATCAAACACGGGCGACAGTGTTTAATCCGGATATCCAAACGCTGAGAAAGAGGTGGAAATACGACCCGCAGCGGAGTATTTTTGACGAAATTCGAGGTGTTTGTATAGCCGGTGAAACACTGTCTCGAGTGTTTGATATATCTTCTTAATCGAAACAAAAATTGCGGAGTAAACGGAGAAATAAAATCATAAAAATCTATGCTAATTAATCAAGACCTGATATCCAAACCTCCTTCACAGTTAGGATTTTTAATTTGATGAATTATTAATGAGTTTGAGAAGTAATGTTCGAGGTTAAGTACGGAAGGGCCTTGCAACATTTTCATGGCTTGAATTCTTCCGAAACGTTTTTATTCCTCCTTTCAATGGAATAAGCATGAAGCCCTGTAAGATTAATTTCAAGTAGCAAATACATGACATGACAGAGTGTCGTGCGAAAACACAAACCAACCCGCGTTCGAGGAATGAAAAATGAAATGCCATTTCGTTGGTTCCCTTGACTGGATTTCTGGCATTAAAAATGCTCTTAAAAAATGAAATGTTTAATTTGGAAATTACAATTTTCAGTCTGCAGTTGTCCATTTTTCAGTGTTTTTAGTACATTCCAGAACAGACTCCAATCGAAATTAGACTGGGTTTAACCCGGGTATGAAAGATGGTTTCTTTTTTTTCTGCCAGTGCAAGTGAGCAAAATAAGGGTCAACTCTATTTTTGAATAGAAAATGCAAAATGTCACAAGGTTCAAATTTACACCACTGTTTTTATTCCTCCTACTAGTCAATTTGGCAATTTTTTTGGACAACTTTTTGGCATTCCAGTCAACAACTTTTCATCATTTTATGAGCACAATCGGGATAGGTCTAGTTGTTGTTTTTTATTATTATTTTCTTTGATTGCAAAAATACGCTGGGTATGTAAAATTCACACCGCACCGTCACTGGGAAAGCATTAAAATAGCTGGGTAAAGTTAAAATATTCGCTGGGCACCAGGGAGACTAAATTTCTACTGGAAATGGAGAAATAATTCACTGGGTCGGGTTCCACTGGGTCTGTTACAGAGGGGTGTTTGGAAATAGTCAAATAGCTGCATATAACCAGTGGCAGGGAAGAATATTTTTACCGGTTGTTGTAGTATGTTAGGCATAGCACATCTTCGCCTTGGAGTTTTGGCGAGCCAAAGGGCTTAGTCAGTAATTAGGACCTTCCATTCCTAGTTGTTGCCACTTAAAGTAAAACCAGAATTTTATGATGTAATAAAAATTAAATAAACAAATTGAGGTGGAACTTTCCAGGTTGAGTATCCGACCATTTCACTCTTCTGATTCGCTATGATCATGATTTTTTTTTGGCTGCAGTTATAATCTCATGCTACAGTGTTGGCACGAGAACCCATTCAAGCGACCAACATTTACCTCAATCTGGCTTGGATTGGATGGAAATTGTTGCTCAGGATCACTCATCCTTATCTAGGTCTGGAACCTGACCGTGCCTTAGTAAAGGAGTAGGTCGCGGTTGGTGTATCTGAGAAAAACGTCCGTCCCAAGTTAGCCGTTTTGTATTATCCGTCTAAACCTTAACCCATCTCGGTTAATTATCCTTGATGATGCTTTTTGGATAACTATTAGATAATGAATTCTTGAATTTGCTGACACTAGGCATAACTTGAACATTGTAAATAGGGTTTATTACCTTTGTTAATAGCCAAATGTAATGGATAAAATTAAGATTTATTTAAGTGAGGGGCAAATATTTATATATATATTTTTTAGAAAAAGAGCAGAACAAAAAAATTACTGTTTTAGAATAAGTTTTATTATCTAAACTTTCTGCTTTTGCCGTGCAAAGTATTTTAATTTTATAACTAAAGTCTCATAATTAAAAATATGTTTTGCGAAAAGTTAAGATATTATGCAAGTTTTTAGTTCAAAGCGAAGCTTGCGAGCGGAGCACCACGGGCAAGAAACTTTGGTAAACCCATCAAGGCGAGCAAGAAAATTTGATAGTCACGTAATTGTACGAACGATTGACCGCCCGTACAGACTCCGGGGAGGGAGAGCGGAGTCAAAAAACTATATTGTTTCGGCCCTACTAAGGCTTATTTTAAAGCAAGGAGCCCCATGGCTTCATGGACGGGCCTTTAAGACGCGTTATTTCCTGTTGTTGCTGCTCAACAAAAGTTGGGTTATACTGAGGCGTAACATCCAATCGATATACGATACTCGTTCGTAAGTAAGATCAAGCGCTTTGTTTACACCGCTTTGAATTTAAAAGATATCTGTTTTCTATCTATAATACTAGAACTCATCAAATATAATTTGTCTCGATCGTTTATACTTTGTACGAACGATTGACCGCCCGTACAGACTCCGGGGGAGGGAGAGTGGAGTCCTTTCTAATTATCCAGATCTACTTTGCTTTGTGATCGTAATGAAGAGTTTTTGTTGAGTTAAACGCTTATACAATATGCGCACGTAATTAAAATGGTAAGTAACAAAATGTAAGAAACTTAACTGACGCAACTAATTTAAATGCTTCTGACCCATACCCCTTTTCTCCATCCAGGCAATTTCTAGTGGCCGATAAAAGATGACCCGCAGTAAACCAATCCGAATGTGTGACCTTGAATACCCTTCCTACAAACAAAAAAACAAACAAGCTTATCCGAAAGCACGGGAAGGGCGTCGGCCGCTAGTTGCTTTGGCCCGTCTGATGAGCTCTCAGGAGGTCTAATTGGAGGTCACCGCCGTTATTTTGTGGACCTTGTGGGGTCGAAGACAAAGTCAAAGGTGAAACTTATCATAATAAAACGATGAAGAACTAAAAACGTTCTCTTCCCACTAAAAACGTGTAAACATTATGTGCTCTGATACTTCAGCAACTCGTGCGTAAATAACGTACGCGCGCACTTTCCATGAAGTATTTTATTTATAGTAGTGTAAGAATAAGAGTTCAACGCCAGGGCGCATGGGCAAGGGCGTAAGGGGCGTACAGGACGTCACAATCCCCCCGGGGGATGACGTAATTTTCCTTTCTGGGGGATGACATCATCGGGTAAAGGGACGTATGCTCAAGGGTGTAGGGGCGTTCATGACGTAATGGGTGACCAATTATAGAGGATGACATCATAGTTTAAAAATAAATCGGATGATGTAATTACTAATAGATATTTTTAGAGCATAACATCATGCAATGATGCCTCCCCCCTCCCTTCTGGTTTATTGTCAAAAATTAGTAGATATAAATATTTTGCAAAAATTATGATTTTAGTAAGCGGACTTCATAACATGATGAAATAAACGTATAATTTTATTTTATGGGGAGAAATATCAATGTGTATTCTCAATTGAATGGGTCTGTAAACGATAAATTACTTTATACTTTAAAAACCCGCTCAGCAAAGCAAACATTTTCCTTCCAAAGTTGTGTAGTGAAAATGCGAAAAGTATTTTCTCCCTATCAATCAGCAAATCGGAAAAAAATAAAGCAACAATTCTTGTAATCCTTTCTCGTACGCGTGTATATTGCTCTTTACAAACTAAAAGAATTCAGTTATTAGCACTATTGTTTTTGTTTTTGTTTAATAAACGATCCTTAGTTTACTGACTTTAAAGTGTTTATTTCAAAATATGGCTTACCGGCCTAAATCCCGCTAATAAAAATAAAAGTTTTCAACGCTTAACAAGTAAAAA
Organism: Oculina patagonica; assembly: GCF_052425735.1. Classification (NCBI taxonomy): domain Eukaryota; kingdom Metazoa; phylum Cnidaria; class Anthozoa; order Scleractinia; family Oculinidae; genus Oculina; species Oculina patagonica. The sequence goes on along the minus strand of NC_135771.1, from coordinate 13,289,805 downwards.
TGAGAAGTTTTGTCTACATCCTGGGCTAACTGAGCTTGATATTTACTAAATAGTTGTTTCAAGGCTGTCCTTTGCAAAAACCGCGAGTTTGTATTTGAACAAGAGCGTAAACGATATTCTGGATGTGGAACATAGAACTCTTTTAAAGTATTCAAATCAGCCCATTAAAAAAGAAATCGAAATGTTAGTAACGACACGGTTCCACAACATGTTAACATGAGATTTCGCCCGCAAAAGTGTGCCATGCGCTATTCTTTCTTACCAATACCGATCATTTTATGGTGAGAAGGTGAGTGTGTTGTAATTGTCCAGTCACTGATTGCGGGGCAAGATATCTTATAATCTTTATTAAAAATAAAACTAAACACCTAATATGTGTACAGTAATGCGAGCGTCCGGGGGTCTTCCACTTTCGATATCAAATTTTTTTAACCTATAACGTTAACATCTATAAAGCTTCTGTGCCAAATCATTGAAGCGCATCTGTGAACATATTTGACCGCCTAATTGTTTGATGTCCTTTGAGAAACCGTGTTTGCCTTTAAACAAAAGCGTAGCTACAGCACTTTCAAACACATGTAGGCGCACTGTTAAAATTCGTTTAGCCGTTTCTGCAGTCGGAGTTGAGATTTCTTTATACTTTGAATGGTTTTCCCTGAACGAAAAACCAAGTTTACCACATGTGGATTACCGAAATTTGTCCAGGACAGTGTTCCAAAGCAGTAAAGAGGTATTTGCAAGAGCGAGAGGTATTGTAATTTGTTGATGCATGGTTTACTGAATGCTTGAAGAAAACGGAACGCACTTTTAAAGGTATGAAAAGATTTGTTTAATAAGCACAGAGAAAAAAGAAATGGAAATATACTGATCCGCTTATTGTAGGCGCAATTCTTTGTAGTTTGTAAAAGCATTTGATTCGATTTGTTTGTCGCTGTTTACTCTTCAACTGAAATTGATAAGTAGATCTGAACATAAATTTTCATAAACATGGAAATGTATTAATCTCATCCGACAGTAAGAAAGTTTTCTTAAATCAGTAAAATGCGAAAATGACCTGCTGTGAGTTTTGCCAACTCGAGTTTCTACGAGATTTTAGCACTATTAGCTCTTTTCTTCTATTGTTTCTGTCTGATTTGATAATTTCTTACTTCTACTGCTAACTTCTAGTAAAAGCCATTCGCACCCAACTAAATAAATCGAAAATGAACTGGTTTACTCAGTAATGACTCAATATATATTGTTAAAATCAAAATGAAATCAAAATGACCCCGTCATTGCAAGCGCAATTGTAAATCTATTTTGCTGTTTGTAATAATTGTTAGTTTGATTATTTTTGGCGTTGTTTGCACTTGGTCACTAAACTAGTTAAATGATTTCTTGAAATTATGATCTTAACTTAATACAAAATTTTGAAGTGGAAAACGTTTAGAACCTTTTGACAGTAAGAAAGTTCACTTTAAAGAAATGTAACTGAACTGTTGTAAGATTTGAGTGTGAATTTTTCGCTCCGATAATAACCCTTGGGAAAAGCAAGTTAGTAAGGCCTTTGAGTTAAGCGAAACCCCTAATTCTGGAAACGTTAATTGAATATCTTTTAAGTAAATAATAAGAGTTTTTAAGGAAATGAACTGAAGAAAATCACTTAATTTCCCCTTTAAATACACTTTTATTTATACAATAGCCGTTGACATTACATTCTTTCAAACAAAGATTGCAAAAACTGACTTAAACCTATATGTACGCGTCATCCAACAGCAAATGTTTATGCAAAAACGTTACAGAGAAAGCCACCGTAGATGTTGAGGTGTTGTTATTTTAGACCGTTTGCTAGTCTTGTCTGTTTTTCGAATGCCTTTACTTCTGTTTTTTAATAAATCCTTTGATTTTCTTGGTGTGGATAACTGGTAGTTAATGTCAATGCCTTGTTGTTGAATAGACGGAGGTATGGTACGCGCTTTAAGTTTTTGGCTGTTCTCAGTGTTTTGATAGATGATTACTTTAACTTTAGGTTGCAGTTTTGCTTCTTGTAGCCACTTTCTTCTTTGATTGAGATCCAGCTGATGAACATTAGTAAGATGGTTAGATAATTTCGCGAGATATTTTGCTCCACATCCCGGAACCGGACAGTCTCGACAAACTCTTCTAACCATGTTAAGGGCATGGAATATTGACGCAAATGACAGAGTTTTGTTAATATCGTTGTGTTATATAGGCGCTACTGAAGGTCAAAAAGGACAAAATAAGAACAAAAAGGACAAAATGAGGACAAAAAGGACAAAACAAGGACAAAAAGGACAAAAGGAGACATGCGGGACATTTTAGCTTTGTAGTTTCTCTGCGAACGCGCGTGGAAACGCGCGCGGAGGGAGCGCGCGTGTATCAAATTATCTTATCCTCTCTCTTCGTAAAAATCACTGATTAAAACGCCAGTCGTTTAGATTTCCGTGGTAAAGTTCGGATATTTATACTTTAAACTTCAATTAAAGAACGAAGAAATTGTTTAGAACAAACAACCTAATAAAAACATAAACATTTTTCTTTCTCCAAGTTTTTGTAAGTTAAAATTTCACCTTTAGACAAAAACATGGAAAATTGTAATATTTTTTTTTCTAGGAAGACAATTTTCAACATAAAAAAAATCTTTGAAGGTTTTTATCAAACTTTTTTTTTAACTAGGGTTATTCCGAGAAGTTAAAAATTTTTCTGCTAAAACTAATGTATATTTTGAGAAAGTTTTCAGTATTTTTGTACTGTAATTAAAATGCTTTCACGGGTTGTGTTTATAGATCTACAGAAACTTCAAGTGATGATTCAAATCAAGTAATTTCATATATCAATCCGTTAATTACAACCCTATTGACCATACCAACGTCAGTAATTGTATTTTGAGTGATCATTCGACGCTGGAAATCAAGACAGCGACTCGCCGTCGGTGATACTTGATTTATGACCACTTAAAATCGAAGATGATAAGGATGCAATTTTTACTCTATCAACACCACAGACTGTTGTTTCCGTTTCACTGTACTTTATTGTAATTGGCGTTAATAAATTTTACATGTGTAACCTTAAACTCCCAGGAGTGATCCACATCTAAATTCTCCTTGTATAAGCGAGACTTAAAGAAGAGACAAGTAATGAGATTTGAAACAAACGATCAATTCTTTCTTATTTAGCGCGTAAGTCAAGGGGAAATAGATGTTTCAACTCCTGGAGATTACTTAAATATAACTATTTTACAAATTAACTAGTAATTCGATCAGTTCTTGATCATGTTGATCTAAATTAGAGTCTCTTAAAGTATAATGTCCATACGCTAATGAGTCACGACCGTTACCCGAAATGTATCGCTTGTCATCAAAAGGACTAAGCCCAATTTTGTTCAGTTTGATAGAGTAGACATTGTGCTGAAAACTGCGTATTTGATGCATGGACGCCATCTGTTTCTTTCTGTTGAAGAGACAGTCCTTGTAATGTTGATGACGTATTTCCTTTTTCGTGACATTTTTTGCAATTCCCTTCGCCACTTTCTTTTCGATAGTTTTGCAGTTTTCTGTATAAAGAAGGGAGTACATTTTAGGTCGCAGGCCAACAAACTCTTCGATAGGTATGCCGTGTGTTTCATCCTTCATCTTTCCCAGTACTTTCTTGTTCTCAGTGCTGAACAGGAAATGGTCTCTTGAGTATTCTGATGTGTCAAACAGTTCTGAGTCTTCTTGTATATCTCTGTAAATGTCTTTGGTTCGTATGCTGTAACACAAACTATCCGTGTCAGTAAAAAGCAGCGTTGCCTCGTTGTCGTATTTTTTCTTGATGTAGTTGTAGTGAAAATCATACATCAATGTTTTTGACAAGTCCAGTATTGCAAAGCCAACGTAGATGGGGCGGTTGAGGTACAACGTGGGTTTTTTCATGTTCACCGCGGCCAACTCATTTGAGAAAATTCTGAAGTAATCAAAGGAAGGAGAGGCGGTCAGTTTCTTGAGCTGTTTCTCGTTATTCACAAGTTTGACATTCACGCGTTTTCTTAGATTTTCCATGGTCTTTCCGAAGACAGAGTTATTCATAAGTTTGAAGAAGTCTTTTTCAAAGTCATTAGCAGCAAGCTTTCGCTTTTCTGTGTTAAAGTCAATGTAGGACTTGAGCCAAGGAGATTGTTGGAAGCGGAGAACTCGATGAATGTTTGTTAACTTCATACCCAAACTAAGGTACAGCTTCAAGTTTTGATAATGTATAACGTATTTTGTCTTGTTGTTGAGGTTTGGAACTAGTTTGGCGACCTGCGCAGATTTCAACTGTAATTCGTCAACCAGCTGCTCGCAGTAGGGAGACAGCATGTCATTATTCACCACCAACCTCTCAGGGGCCAGTGGGTAGTCGTTGTGACGATCGTGTAAGCTGCAGGGGTATTCCAAATCCACTTCCAAAATGCACCCCTCCTCACTGTCATCAGCAATGTCTAGCACATCTAAATCCGCAATTTCGTCCTCATTCAACCAGACAAACCCACCTACAGGCAGCGATCGTGACATCGCCAATCCGTAAAGGTTATTAGCGTCTACGTACAAGATAAAATTCGTCTCCTGATCTTTGTCATAACCGGCTACATAAGGGTTGTTTGCTTTGCTATATCTATTTGATATCATAGATATACCCCCTCTTATTCCCTGCTCGATAAAAATGTACATGTCTGGGTCTGTTAAAAGCTCTAATTCAACGCCTGTCATTTTCAAACAAGCCGCCCAGCTAAGGCCAGGGCTTGTAAAGAACTGGGCGGGGTCTAAATGGTAATAGTTTAAACAAATGTCACGAAAATTTTGAAAAATATCAGACAAAAGCAAAACATCAGATTTCAGATACAGATCATGATAATCTCCCAGCGATCTACATTGAAACTCGGCAAACACTGTTTGTGCATGGGCGTAGTCTTCCTCACTTATTTCCTCATTTTTCAGTGAGCTAAAAAAAGCCTCCATGGGTGGGAGCTTCGTTTCTTGAAACTTCTGAAAACTATCAACATACTCGTAAGGGTAGACCCCCTTTCTCAACAGTAAAGGTACCTTATCAGCAGGTGTGTATTTCTTAAGTACTCGAAACTTATCATCTCCCTCTTTTGCTAAATTGGAGACAAGCTTTTCAAGAGAAGCATTCATAAATTGTAAGGAGTCAATAAACACCAAGTCTCCCACAGAAAACGAAATGTACTTTTCTGAGTTGTTAGGTATACAGGTGATAGGAACCCCTTTCAATTTCCCCAACCCTTGCATGATCAGGTGAGAGTCGTAACCGCGCAAGTTGTGCAAAACGACAGGTATGCGATTGGAAAACTTAAAATTCAAATTGCAGGAAAAGTGCGCGGCCCCGCGATATTTCCCCGTAAGATGGCAGTGGTCTCTCGTGCGGTCAGTTCCATGCAACTCTTCGTCGCAAATATGGCAGTGTGTCGCCCTTTGAAAAGCTTGCTCGTCATTATTGTTAATCGACATCGGGACAACATGTTCTAAAATTCCCTTAATACGTTTTTCTTCTTGTAATAAATGCTCTAGAAATTTATCAACCGCATCCTCCCCACGATACACAATAGGTGGAGTATCATAAGCCTCTACTTCAGAAACTACTGTATAGCAAAAACCGCTTGGTTTGTGCTCTTGCGTTTTCTGTGTAAACGAAACACTGGGGTCTAATTGTTGCTCATCACAAGACACTAAAATAGACTCGAAGTCTGCGTAAATCACAAAAGGAACTTTGAGCTGTTTTTGAACATCTTTGAAATATAACACATCATTATCTTCGTTTGGCAATTTGATTTTTTGCGGTCCATTCTTAGCACATAGTGGTTCATGCTCTAATAATAAATCCTCCCTCACAAACCCATGCAAACAATATTCACAGAAAAATCTCTTACCGTTGTACTTAGTCAAAGAACTTAACAACCTACTTAAATCCCTAATTAAACAATAGTGCATTGTATCATTACAAGAAATAAGCAGTAAGTTTACATGATTCTCTTTTTTCTCTTTTGTGATGTACACAGGAAACAGTTCTCTCTCTTCAAATCCAAAAAGGTTGACGCTAACTGTTGGGTTTTGCTTCTCAAATCTCTGTATGTCACTTACTTTTACGGGAAACGTCATGCCACTTACATGGAGCTCTTTTTCATATGGTTTGTAGTGTTGAAGGCGTTCAGGGTGGTTTTTCCAGTGAACTGGGTGTAGTACAGCGAGCACACTCCAGAGAAAGCACTTCTGATCATCATTCTGTACATTGAGTATTGCTTTCTTGTCTTTTAATGTTTTAGGAAGTTTGATGTAGCTTGAACCGCGAAGGGGGGTGTAATCAGCTACACCGAGGTCAAGCTTTAATACCTATAAAATAATTCACAAGTTTTACTTAATTATACTGCAACAACACAATGTCAACAAGATTTATTTTCCTTTGGTGGCATTTATAAACATAATTATACTGTGATATTAACATGAAAAAAAGCCTAGCTACCTGAAATAACTAAGGAGATAGAAAGGCAGGCAGCCTAATATATATCATAAATGCAACTTTAGTTCTGCATACATACATAAAACCAGAACACAGAGTAAACACTAAATAATTATTATACCAATAAAAAGAAACAAATCAAAACAGCCTAACAGATCCAAGATCTACTTAAAGATTAAATAACTAGATTAGATATTGTAACCCCTAGAGCCAAATAGACATTTATCAAAAAACGTAATCTTTACCTCTTTCAGTTGCCATCCGCTGCCTTCTCGTTGGTAAGCCTGAAATGATTCCTTTATCTTTTCGACACTTTCATGATACTGGTCAGATAGGTCCGTCAAATGTAGAAGCCTTTCACAGTTACTTCGAAAATGCGGTGTGCTAATTTCGTCTTCACCCTCTGGCCTATATTTTATCATTTTCACATGAACGCAAATGAACCATTTTACGCCTTTTTTCAGTTCCAGCTCTCGTTGTAAATTCCTCGAGACATTGGCCTTCTTTCCTTGTAGGAAAATGGACAAATCATACTTTTCGTTAATCCGTGGTTTCATTTGAAAAATGTTTAAGTTTCCATTGAGTGCGCTTTCACACTCGTGGTTTTCCACATCACTGTCCTCGCCACTTCCCTCTCCACCGCCAACCTGAGCTTTGAACATGTTCTCAGCGGACACATCTCGCCTGTCGTCAGCTATTTGCATTCTCCTACACGAACGTTCATGCTGTACCTTCTTGTCTCGGCGATGAAAGGTTTTGCTGCAGGTACTGCATTGAAAGTCTTTCTCCTTTGCATGTATCTTCGTATGGCGTTCAAAATGAAATTTCCTTTTAAAATGTTTATTGCAACGAGCGCAAACAAAGTTTTTGGGAGCCTTAGATCCGCCGCGATCATCGTGTCCAATAACACTGTTTCCATTAGCACCAAACTCGTTAGCAATCTTCTGCTTTTCTGTCCATTGATCCTCAATCGCCTTTCTCTGGCAAATTGCCTGGTGTTGTTGAAGTTTATCTTTGCGATAAAACATTCTTGAACAGAAATTACATCCATATTCCTTTGCTCGCGTGTGAGTTTTCATATGTCGCTCTAAATCATATTTTCTGGTGAAATTTTTCTCGCATTGAGAGCAGATAAAACTCTTCTTAGTGTTCTCAGGTCGACAGTAAAGATCAAGAGATGATTTATCTACCTCGTCACTGATGCCTTCTAGAAATGCCTCCATGTCTCTGAAAGAGATTGGGTGACGGCGACAAAGGTCTTCCCATTCTTGCATGTTTAGCTCTTCTAATTCGTGATAAGCATTCATGTTTTTCACAACTGAAGGAGCAGTTCGAATGCGTCTACTTTTATATCTTTAAAATGGCAGGTTTACGTAATTGTCTAAATTTAGAATCGTACACCCCATTTCTCGTTAAAATCATCATTTCTATTTTTAGATGCAGGGCGCACACACTGGTTCGAAATAATTTAGGAAATAATTTAGGAAATAATTTACCACCGCTTTCGAGGACTTTGTTGTATAGCGATGACATCATTATATTGAAGTTTCTGTAATGAGACGTTTTTCTTTGAAAGGATGTATAACATACTAAACACACTGTTTTGCAGCCATCGATAAAGATACCCCAGAATAGTTCCCGATGCAAAGTACTAAAGGTATTTACTTTCGATTTTCCTGTGTTCTTTAGCAATTAAGCAAATCAAAACAAGGAGCTGATCAAGACACAAATTTAAAATGTTCCGAAACAGAACAAATTCTAAAGGTTCAGGATGAGACAAATGAGATAACTACATCACACTATGATATAAATTGTAATTTTATGGAATCAAAATAGTCTTTAGCTTTGTTTATAATTATCCGTTGAACCATTTTATTTTGGCGCAAATGAATACAATCGCCCCGCTGGGGGCAGGTTTTTACCATTTTTCAGACTAAAATCAACCGTTTTTATACTAAAAGAGCCTGACATGTTTTTTCTTGGTACCATTACATGAGACTTCGAGTACATGTACTTTTTACAGACTTTTTTTGCTTTATTTCCTTAAAAGAAAAGATATTCAATTAACGTTTCCAGAATTAGGGGTTTCGCTTAACACAAAGGCCTTACTAACTTGCTTTTCCCAAGGGTTATTATCGGAGCGAAAAATTCACACTCAAATCTTACAACAGTTCATTTACATTTCTTTAAAGTGAACTTTCTTACTGTCAAAAGGTTCTAAACGTTTTCCACTTCAAAATTTTGTATTGAGTTAAGATCATAATTTCAAGAAATCATTTAACTAGTTTAGTGACCAAGTGCAAACAACGCCAAAAATAATCAAACTAACAATTATTACAAACAGCAAAATAGATTTACAATTGCGCTTGCAATGACGGGGTCATTTTGATTTCATTTTGATTTTAACAATATATATTGAGTCATTACTGAGTAAACCAGTTCATTTTCGATTTATTTAGTTGGGTGCGAATGGCTTTTACTAGAAGTTAGCAGTAGAAGTAAGAAATTATCAAATCAGACAGAAACAATAGAAGAAAAGAGCTAATAGTGCTAAAATCTCGTAGAAACTCGAGTTGGCAAAACTCACAGCAGGTCATTTTCGCATTTTACTGATTTAAGAAAACTTTCTTACTGTCGGATGAGATTAATACATTTCCATGTTTATGAAAATTTATGTTCAGATCTACTTATCAATTTCAGTTGAAGAGTAAACAGCGACAAACAAATCGAATCAAATGCTTTTACAAACTACAAAGAATTGCGCCTACAATAAGCGGATCAGTATATTTCCATTTCTTTTTTCTCTGTGCTTATTAAACAAATCTTTTCATACCTTTAAAAGTGCGTTCCGTTTTCTTCAAGCATTCAGTAAACCATGCATCAACAAATTACAATACCTCTCGCTCTTGCAAATACCTCTTTACTGCTTTGGAACACTGTCCTGGACAAATTTCGGTAATCCACATGTGGTAAACTTGGTTTTTCGTTCAGGGAAAACCATTCAAAGTATAAAGAAATCTCAACTCCGACTGCAGAAACGGCTAAACGAATTTTAACAGTGCGCCTACATGTGTTTGAAAGTGCTGTAGCTACGCTTTTGTTTAAAGGCAAACACGGTTTCTCAAAGGACATCAAACAATTAGGCGGTCAAATATGTTCACAGATGCGCTTCAATGATTTGGCACAGAAGCTTTATAGATGTTAACGTTATAGGTTAAAAAAATTTGATATCGAAAGTGGAAGACCCCCGGACGCTCGCATTACTGTACACATATTAGGTGTTTAGTTTTATTTTTAATAAAGATTATAAGATATCTTGCCCCGCAATCAGTGACTGGACAATTACAACACACTCACCTTCTCACCATAAAATGATCGGTATTGGTAAGAAAGAATAGCGCATGGCACACTTTTGCGGGCGAAATCTCATGTTAACATGTTGTGGAACCGTGTCGTTACTAACATTTCGATTTCTTTTTTAATGGGCTGATTTGAATACTTTAAAAGAGTTCTATGTTCCATATCCAGAATATCGTTTACGCTCTTGTTCAAATACAAACTCGCGGTTTTTGCAAAGGACAGCCTTGAAACAACTATTTAGTAAATATCAAGCTCAGTTAGCCCAGGATGTAGACAAAACTTCTCATTTTTACTTGTTAAGCGTTGAAAACTTTTATTTTTATTAGCGGGATTTAGGCCGGTAAGCCATATTTTGAAATAAACACTTTAAAGTCAGTAAACTAAGGATCGTTTATTAAACAAAAACAAAAACAATAGTGCTAATAACTGAATTCTTTTAGTTTGTAAAGAGCAATATACACGCGTACGAGAAAGGATTACAAGAGTTGTTGCTTTATTTTTTTCCGATTTGCTGATCGATAGGGAGAAAATACTTTTCGCATTTTCACTACACAACTTTGGAAGGAAAATGTTTGCTTTGCTGAGCGGCTTTTTAAAGTATAAAGTAATTTATCGTTTACAGACCCATTCAATTGAGAATACACATTGATATTTCTCCCCATAAAATAAAATTATACGTTTATTTCATCATGTTATGAAGTCCGCTTACTAAAATCATAATTTTTGCAAAATATTTATATCTACTAATTTTTGACAATAAACCAGAAGGGAGGGGGGAGGCATCATTGCATGATGTTATGCTCTAAAAATATCTATTAGTAATTACATCATCCGATTTATTTTTAAACTATGATGTCATCCTCTATAATTGGTCACCCATTACGTCATGAACGCCCCTACACCCTTGCGCATACGTCTCTTTACCCGATGATGTCATCCCCCAGAAAGGAAAATTACGTCATCCCCAGGGGGGATTGTGACGTCCTGTACGCCCCTTACGCCCTTGCCCATGCGCCCTGGCGTTGAACTCTTATTCTTACACTACTTGTGTGTGTTTGAAAATAAATAATCGTGAGTTGAGCATTACGCTAAATTACTTTCTTCTGCATCGTGCACTCTTGTATTTGTTCGAGGTTTCGTACTAGCTGGAATTGAATGTTTACTGGTATGACCTTGCTGTATAGAACAGATGTTTTACAATGTTTTTCTTTTCAGACATCTCTTTTCGAGGCATCTATCGTAGTTCTTATGTATGTCTCACATATTCACTACGTCATCTACTACATACGCAGGATATAAGAACCTACATCTGACCAGCTCTTAACGTACGCTCAGTTGGTAGAGCAATCTACCGGTAACGAGTAATGAGCATAAAACCCTTCCTTATATTAGGCCAGAAATTTCCTGTACGTTATCCCCTCGCAAATTCGTCAAAAAAATCTCGGACTAGGTAAAAATGATGGGATGCTAGTCGTACCTTTTAAGGGGGGACTTGGTAGCCCTTATGAAATGTAAGAAAAAGCAGCCGTAAGAGTTATCGCAGTAGCCTTTAGGGCATTTAGCCGAAAAGTTGAATAGAAATTATTTTTTCAGTCAACTGGTCTTTTTATTTCTGTCTCATTCATGTTTCGAATTCATCAATAAAAAATTATACATTCAGTTAAATTACATTCAGTTTGGATGTATGCGTGGCTTTTAGACTTTTTGAATTGGTACCTCTTTGGGGTGAAAATGAATTCGAGCCAAGCCATCAAATGAGATTCTGGTCCCTTTGAGGGGTATTTTTAAAACTTTCCGACGAGCGCCCCCTCAGTTTTACATGGGAGTCCCCTCTGGCAAAAATATATCTTAAATACCTGCAACTCTCGCCATTTCACGCAAGCTACTTCTTTCCCTATTTAAAAGTGAATCAAACCTGCCAAATCCATCAACCTCCCCATTTTTCAACACCAAAATCATGTCACAGTCTCTAATCGTGTTTAAACGATGAGCTATAGTTATGACTGTGGAGTTACTCAGTTTCTCACGCACGACTTTCCAGATTGTTTGTTCTGTGTCGGGATCCACGTGTGCAGTGGGTTCATCCAAGATGATGATCTTGCTTTGCTGCAACAGAACACGGGCCAAACAAATTAGCTGCCGTTCTCCAACACTAACATTAGCTCCATGTTCCAGCATCTCGTGATCCAACTGTCCTTCAAGACCCTCTACCAACTCTTTCAGTTGCACATTTTCTAAAGCTCGCCATAAATCTGCATCTTGAAATTGCTCAACAAGATCCAAATTTTTCCTCAGTGACCCGCTAAACAGAACAGGGCTTTGCCCAAGGACGGATATACATCGTCTAGCTTCTTTGAGATTGATGTCTTTAATTGGGATGTCATCTACCATTATCTCTCCATCAGCGTCTGGCATGCGCATCAGGGCTGTCACAAACGATGACTTACCCGCACCTGTGCGGCCTGCAACACCGATCTTTGCTCCTCCTTTGATGTTAAGACTGATTTCCTTTAGTACACGAGGTCCCCCCGAATAGTACGTCAGCGATACATCTTGGAATACGATAGTTCCTGTGCGTGGCCAGTTTTCCGGGGGAAGTCGTTCCACTTTGTACCCTGGCTCAGAATCTAGTTTGGTGTACGTCATAACTCGTTCAACTGACGTCATAAAATTCTCCACATCAGAGGTTTTTCTGACAGCGTATTGGGTTATGACAGCAGATTTGATGACGTAAACAAGTGCAAGTCCTGCAAAAGCTGTTGATCGACAAAAAAAGGAAATTGCAATTTTTAGCTTATGTTATCTATGCTTTTTCGCACGTTTTCTTCAAACTCAACTTACGCAATTCTACGTGAAAATTAAAAAAAGAATTAACTAAGGATGATTCTCTTGTTCAAACTATCGAGAGAGAAAAAGAACAGCAATTCTGGACAATTTTTCTCTAATAATATAAAGGCCTATATTAAAGTAGATCTCTAGATAACGGTGCTAAACGCATGCATCAAGAACTGATGAGCGATTATTGAACTGAAGAGAGACACTTGTACATCTTTCTGCCAAAAGTGCACTTGTTTCGTCACTTCTAGCACGTTTTGTTTTTCAACAACGAGCGCTAGCCTTAATAGTAAAAACATCTTGGTAAAACGGCTGGTACAAGAAACGCTCAAGGTCATGTTTGGCCAGTTTATTTCACACTGTTCGATTTTTACACCAGCCAGACCCACGACAATCGTCAACATTCAACTTTTCCTCCTTAGTCGAAAATGTAACTAATTAATGATATTTATTCTCGATTCAGCAGCAACACGTAAGCCATCTTGGAATACCAACGAAACGGAAGAACATATCACATACAGAAAAAAGCCTAACGTAATCAAGTTAGTCATAAAAGTAGTCATGTAACAAACTGGATACCACAATTGCAAAGAGCATGATGAAATTATTAAATTTCTACGACCATCTCTCTTTAGAGTGAGATATTATGCGCGATATTATGGCGGTTTGAAAGTTTGAAACATTTAAACGATTGGTATTACAATCCAAAACCTTTTTTCATACAAGTCTGTTAATTTTTTAAACCTCCAAACCGCAATAAAGATTTAATTTACAGTTACAAAATAATTGTCGTTAAGTTGACAATCTCACGGGTTTCTTCACACTCTATACATTTCTGGGATCACATATATCATGAAACGTCCCAGCAATGTTAACGACGTGAGCTACGACTGGCAAAAGCGGCAGCGGTTTCATTGTGTAAGTTCTTCAGATTGATGTGGTACTATTTCGGGTACTTGAAAAATTAAAACAAGAGTGTTTTTTTGCTACCAGGAACACCTACCGGCATCCTGAGACACCAAAACGGCTGCTAGAGCCACTGCTCCAATCAACAGGGAAGCGAGAAGATCCAGGCGTACACCTAGCCATCTACCACTGGCCATCACCATAATGTAGGACTGATTGTGTACATCTTGATATCTACAGCAGTAAGGAAACCACAGTTGCTAAATAACCTTAAAACCCTTACCTTCAATCGCATCAGCTGAGGAACAAGATGATGAACCATTTTGTATAATAACAACAGTGACCTTAGAGTTCGGTTCCCCATAGCTGTTTTCAGTCTTGTTTCCAAAAATACATATAAAAGCCCACAAGAAAGGCCCAAAAGGTTATAGCATTGTCTTTCCAGGCGGAAAAGTGTTACCATCGGATTATTTTACAGAGTTGGCTCTAATATCAACTTTGCAGCACACTAATCCACTCTCAGCCAAACGACACTGATTTAAGAAAAGAACACTCAATCAACTTACCTGTAAAATTGATCCACGAAATCCCTTTGTCTTCCTCTTGTTCGAATTGTGTCCAATCCATTCAGGGTCTCCGAAATGTGCGAGAAGACGGGACTACGGCATATGGACTCTAACCTTTTCAATTCTCTTGACGTCTTCAAGTAATACTTCGAGATGTACAAGACTAAAACGGTCGATGGAACAAAAATAAATAGAAGCCAAGGGTTTGAAACAGTTGGTATGATTACTGATGCAAAGATTATCAAGACATACTGGATTGAAGTAAGAAAAGTCCTGGGCAGCATCTCGTCCAGGCAGCCTACATCTTTCGAAAATCGATTAAGGATTCTTCCCACGGGATTTGAATCAAAGAACAGAACTGGTGCTTCTAAAATTGCCACAACCATTTTATCGTGAAGACGTTCAGAACATCTTAGACAAATCAAAAAGAAACCAAATGCTCGTGCTATGGCAAATATGAGGCACGCACCAACGAGGCAGGCATAGATAGTAAGGTTTGTCTTCTCTTTCTGATCCTCTGGACGTTTCTTTGTCAAGAACGACAGCCACACGTCAGGAGCAATTACCATTCCTGAGAGTAAATCGGCAAAGAGAAACACCAGAATAAGAAACAAGAAGCTTTCATCACTTTTTATCTTCGATGAAAATAGAACTGGCCATGAAACTTAGGAGACTTTAAGACTATTTAAATCGCATGCTTGTCTCGAGGAAAATTTTAAGGTGAATTTAGTTTATTATTTGAAGGTCGTCTAGTTTGAAATTTTCAATAAATCTTCATTTTTTTTCAATTTATTTAAAATTCACGTCCTAATTCTTTTTCTCAACCTTTGATAAACAAGTCTCTAAAATTATGAAAACATCTTACAAGTTTACGACACATTCCACTACAAATTTATGAGACACATAAGAAAAACTGCATATTGATGATTAAAACACATATATCATTTACTTATGATCCTCTTGGTTTGAGCTAGTGGTCACAGTTTGAAATCATTCTTTATACCTGAGAAAGATTAATGTTCATTTTGTCATGAGCGCGCGCGGGACAAAGAAAAGCCTGAGTTCCCGACTGGAATTGAACCCATGACTCCACACTAATCACAAACACCTGTCATCTTATACCCAGGCGGAGGAGGGGAGGTTATTCAATAAAGTCTTTTATTATATGGAGGAGAGTGTTTTACTGGGAACTAACTGAAACCACGCGTAGATTCCATACGCCACTCCATCCGGGACCCGAGTGGCGTATTTTCCGTATGACACTCTTGTGAGAGTGACATATCGCTCATTGACGTCACGATTCGCGTCTTTTCTACTTTGTTGAATGAACTTTTGGTTTCGTGTCGATTGTTGTTAGGAAGTATAGACACGAAGGTTTAATTTGTTTAACTAAGCAATGAAAAAGAATGAGTTTTCCAAAACAGTTAAGAATGAGAACACGATAATGAAACATTGACGATTTCAAGGTTTTTAGAGGGAATTCTTCGCAAGGGATTTCAAAAACTTTGTGCAAGATGTCGTAAAGAAGAAAACAAAAGCAGTTGAAAACTATCGGCCGTCAAGACTTTGCCGCATCGGATTCAAGTCAAAGTCAGTGATGTTTTCAGTTCTTACGCGTTATTTAGTTCACACGTATTTTGTTTTATTGGAATTTAGTTAGTGTTTCTATATCCTGGGCACAGTTGTTTTGTATTCGATTTGTAAAACTGGCTAGATTATTCGAAAACAATGAAATAAAAATCGGCAAGATCAACTACATCTGGTCTCCATATAATAAAAAGAACATTACACGTTGGCTCAAAGATATGAATTTTATGTTCTCGTGGCAAAAGCGATATCCCACTCGTTCGCTACGCTCACTCGTGAGATATCGTTTCTGCCACTCGAACATAAAATTCATATCTTCTCGCCACCGTGAAATATCCTCTATATATGTACGGGCAGGCTCCACCAAGAGATCCATACCATTTTTGACAGAACAAGTTAGTTTTTTTCAATGTATTTCATATAAAATGGTACTCCTAGCTATAGTAGAAATACTGGTCCCCTTTTCTAAATTTGTCAGCTAAGTTACCTCTTTAAAAATACTAATATGAATCAGCCGTTATATATAAATGCGTCTGTCCGAAATATTTTCAGAGAGCCATTGAAAAACCTTAATGACCGTTTTCCCTACCCTTTTCTACAGTATAACTCGGGAAATACCTATCTTATTTGGAAGAAGAAAGCCAACCGGTACAGTCTAGTATAGGAAATACTTTCTTTGACGAGCTTACTAAAATGATTATTCTATTATTGGCTATCCCGCCCTATCCCCCTTCCCGGGGGCAAGGACCTAAGCAGCATTATTGGCTACATCAGACGTAAGCGTCACGGTCATGCCAAGTCTGATGCAAAATTGCGCATCGCAAGGGAAACAGGTTGCACGAGCAAAACCGTAGTATAGCATTCAATGGAATTGCAAATAATTAAAAACGTCAACCGTTGCGACACAAACGCCGTGAAATCGTTGTATTCCTTATTGTAACACGACATTTCAAGCAACTGAATTAATTTCGGTTGATAGTCAAAATAAATTGCCCAAGTAAGACAAATCCTTTATAACTATCTACAAAAAAAGAAGCTGGAAAATACTTAGTCTTACCTTGAGATATGAAACAGAAGAAAACTGCCGCAAAGATTACTGACCAATGTATTCCGCTTCTGAAGTAGTCCCAGTAAAGCTTGAATGATACCACTCCGATGGCGCGATCTTCTTCCGATATTTGTAGACTCTTGACCACATTTGGAAGTGTTATCACTTTACCACAACTATCACCAACTTCACTTTTCTCTTCATTCGTTGAAACAATGTTCTCATCTGACTTGTTGTTTTCTAGAACTGTTTTATAGAGCGGGTCAACAGTCGTATTTAAAACACCTTTTTCTTTTAACTCAGTAAAGCTTCCCTTTTCCAATACACGGCCTTTGTACAACACAACCACTTCATCAGCTTCTTTCATGTGCTGTTCTTGATGAGAGGTCAACAAACGTGTTTTATTTCCCAGTAGGTCTTTGATGCATGCTTGAAAGATATGTTGGCCAACTTTGAAGTCCACTGCACTCAGAGGGTCATCTAACAAGTAAAGGTCTGCATCAGCGTAAACTGCGCGTGCTAAACTTACTCTTGCTTGCTGACCTCCACTCAGAACTTCGCCGCGTTCTCCAACAACCGTTTGGTCAGAGTCAGGAAACTTCTGCATGTCTTCTGTAAGGGCGCATGCTTCGATTATTCTGGTGTACTTGGGTTCATCGTATGGTTGACCAAACAAAATGTTTTCTCTTATGGTTCCTGAGAAGATCCAAGCTATCTGGGGAACATAAACAAGAGTGCCTTGGAAGGTAATGGTTCCGCTTATGTCTGCGACCTCGCCAGCAATCGCTGAGAGAACAGTAGACTTTCCACAGCCCACTGGTCCGGTGATGACTGTTAAACTTTGTGACGTTGTTGTAAATTCGATATCCTGCAGGATAAATTCATTTTCTCGTTTGATTTCCTTGCATGTCAAACTTGACACGAACAAAGTCAACGGTTTATTTTGATGTTCTAATTCAGTTTTAATTTTTTCCTGGCGATCTGTCAGACCACTTTTTAATTTGATCGAGTAGCTCTTTGACTTACTTTTGTTTTCTCTATACTTATCACCTGAGATGGCAGGTAGGTTCTCTAAAAGAAGAAAATGTTCTATTCTACCGAGCGAAGCATAAGCGTCGTATATCCCCAGAAATCCCTGGGCAAAGTTGACGCAAGTGCAGTTTCTCAGTAAATTGATAAAACCGAGTAGTATAAAGACATTGGCAGGAGTGATGTGTTGACCAGTTAACACAAGTGTAATGACAGACAACAGAGTTGCAATTGGCGAGGAAGCTGACAGCAAGGCAGCAACAACTGACAAAATGGCACTTTTCTTCCGAATGATGCTGATTTCATGTCTGAAAGCAAAATTATTGACATTTTGAGAAATATTTTCAGGTAATAAAAAATGAACATGTAACATTTTCTAAATACTCAGTCGCCCTTTTTCAGTTACTGTAGCATAATATCGTTTCTTAACACTCTGTTTGACTAAATATTGTAAATAGATACATGGTGATTGCTGAAATCATTTAAAATAATGTAATGTAATGTAATGTAATGCAACGAAAACAAAATAAAGGAGCAAACATTAAGGCAAGCATGCGATCAAACATCTCTGGCCATGCCAGTCACAACGAAAATTTTGTTGTGATGTCACCAGGTCACGTGTTGATTAGTATGCGACCTGAGTGATAAGCTTTTGCTGTCTTTGCAGCTCTTCCAAAAAGTGGCTGTATCTAGCAGTTTGTAAATTATCACCGTTTTCGACTTCTTTACTGACATTTTAGCATCAATTCTCAGAACAAATGTTCTTTGTTAATGAAGCGTAAAACTAATTTCCTGATGCGACTCACTCGTGTCTCGCGTAATCGAATAACCCATAATATTCTGTTCTGTTGCATGGTAGTAGGGATTTTGGCTTCTAGCCGAGAGGTTTTCAATCTCTTCCTCGTTGGCACTGTAGTGCCAGCTTGTCATTCTAGTTTATTGCGGTTGTCATTGAAATTCGAACTCTGATTCAAAATACAACTAACGATTGCGTTTTTCGCTGCCGTCAATCATAATTATCGCGATAGCCAACGAACATTGAAAATCAGAAACAAACAAAGTGGATCGAAATCTACCAATCACAACTGACATATTTGACCTTTTGACCCGATTGAAGTGAACTTCTGTTTCCCGAGAGGTCTGCTAAGATGATTGACGGCAGCAAAAATCGTAAACCGTTGGTTGAGCATTGAATTGCAGAGTTCGCATTTCACTGAAAACGGCGATAAACAGTTAATTCCTAGTAGATAAGCTCAAAGACTTAACTCAGTAGCTTACAACATATTTGTCTTTTTCTTACCTTCGTGTGTGATTGATCTTTTTACGGTATTCATCCTCCCACGCATGCGCTTTGATAGCGCGGATCCCAGAAACCACCTGGTTCATCAAGGAGATGCGCCGGTCAGATAATGCTGCCGTGCGCACGCGCAGTGCTGCACCAACATAGGACAGCAAGGCGAAATATGGTACAAGGAGACACAGGAAAATGGCTCCCATAAGAGCCTGCCAGCCAATCAGATATGCTAGTAAAATCGATATCGCCACAAGGTCGAGGGACCTAAAGACGGATACGAAAAACCACTTGACAGCTTCCTCTTCCATTCGCTGAACATCGTTTGATATAAGGTCTATCACATGACCTGTTGTAAACTGCAATAATGCATGCTTGCTGAGAAGTAGCGTCTGCAAAACAAGAAATTCTAAACTTTACTTTCTCTAACGAAACATGGCGTCAGTATAACTTTGTGGACGCAAAGTATTGGTGGTTTTCACCTAATGCCATCAAAATTCAAAAATCTAAACTGTTAATCAATCCTACAAAACTATTCTTTTCAGGTATCGTTTCCGTTCGTCAGTAAATTTGTCCTCTTGCCCACCAACATGATGTGGCTGACATCTTCCGTTAAGGAGCTTAAGGTTGCCATTGCACTTAATACCCATGGAAACAGGAACTATGCTACTGTTAAGGTCGCGCAGGACCCTTGCTCATTAATAAATTCATTAGCCAAATTTCTTGACGGGGTGCTATCTTGTAAAGCTTTAATTCGCTACATTTTGACCATCGATTCCCCTTAAATTTATCAACGTTATTAAGGGATGATGGAATTACATCATGATTGTCCTTTTACTGAGAGATGACCGTTAACTGTAATGTTACAGGCTCTTAAAAGTTCAATTGCAGATAATGCAATTTTGTGTTCAAGTTTTCGGCTACAACAGCGCACCGAATTAAATGATTATATAACCTAGTGATGAATCATAACCTCTTTTGTGTTATGACAAGAACGAAATTTTCGATTTCAAAAACTGCTATAAGTTATCTGCTTCTAAGAGAGTAAAAGTGTGAAATCTAAACTTTGAAACGTGCAATCTTCATTTTGAGAACAAAATTTCAAAATTCGCTCTTGTCATAACACAATAGAGTGCGCCAAGTTCATGTTCCTCGCGAATCAACTCCTGAAATTCTATATCGGCGAAGAAAACTTGGACACAAAATTGCAGGATTTTCCGCTTCCGAAGACCTTCCGAGTCAATGTTTACAACCGGCGTGTGCTATATTCGCAGCTGTGAATCTAATTATGATAATTCGCTTTGTTTCAGCGCACGGTACGCAAAGCTGAGAACAATACCGCTTAATTACTTGTACAAAGAACTTTAAGAAAAACATCGTCATGAATATTTCGTTTGTTGTCGGCTTTAGTCGTCGCAGTTCGTGCATACTCTTTAAATAAATGCATATATAATGATCTCAAGGGTCCTGCGCGACCTTAAGCTAATTTCTATTATTATTTATTTTTACCTTATGGTAGATTAGACCTTTAAGAGCACTGCTTATTTTGATACCCAAAATCTCACATCTGTAGTTTTGCTGATGCAGGGAAAAGCAGGCGATCAAAGCGTTTATAGACAAAGCTAATGTACAACCATAGAGAAGAGGATTTTTCTGTGGCTCAGTTGACATAAGCGCGGAAACAAGATATCCTAGAAACAAAGGTTGAAGCACACATGAAATGTTATTCAAGACACTCGTAAATACAATAATTATGGCGTCCTTTGAGGTGAGTAGTTTTGTGACGCTTTTCCAAAGTTTAGGCCTTTTTCCATATCCTTTGTAATTTGAAATTTCTTTGTTCCAGTTTGTTTTAAGCTTCTCTGTGGCGAAACAGGTAGAGTTTTCTGTTGAAAGAGGTAAAAAATCAGACTGATTTAAAGTTCGCTCGCTGCCAGTCTTGAAGATACAGTTCATCCATTGAAAGAGAAGGAGAGACACAAAGCTGACATTTTCAGTATCATCCTCGTCGGTGGATATTTTCTTGTATCCATTCCTTGGCATGATGCAGGATCTGATAACCAACAAAGAACAACACTAATGTACACATCATACGCAAGTTGATCACAATGATAAATCTTTTAAAATTTGCAGAATCGAAATTTTCACTGAATGAAATCTTTGGTGGCAAAATTGAACAAGACTTTTAAACAAGGCAGAAAAGTGCTTGACGGTAGTGATAGAACTTGACAGTCATGTAAAGATTTCAAATGTATCAAAGCTTTGATGGTAACTTTGAGAAACCGTTGATAAATCATATAACATTTGACAGTATATTTGGAATCTGCCCACATTTATTTTTATAACTATATATCTTAATATCTAAAAAGTTTTCACAACAACTGACTTTTTTTCATAACATGATTTATCTGACAGCAATTTGATATGACGTCATATTTTTTTTAAAATGGAAATTAAAGTTTCCGTGAGAGCCATATAGTTTCAAACCGTGCATTTCAGAACAAGTTTCACCCTTTTTGCAATAATTTAGCATGGTGAGATCATTTTAGCATGCTTTTGTTCCTTTGATTTGGTGGTTGTTTGAGTTATTGGAAAACTTTTACCTCCAAAAATCGGAGGGAAGGGGCGACTGTACACAGGCTACTTCGTTTTAGCTCGAGCTTGAATTTACGAATAAACAGCCGCTAATACGCTTCAAAGACGAGAACGTCCCACTTCTTGTTGCCATCCGTGGATCAAAAGCGTTTTTGCGTTCTTTCATTATTTTATATTATCATGCCTTGTGACGCTGCTGGTACTGCGGACTTCAAAGAAAACATTTTTGGATGCACTAAACATCCTATACTACCCTTCCGAAATTCGTCCCACCTCTAACCAGCTTGCAGAAGACTTTAAAAAGCTCGATCTACGAACATTTCTGTTTTTATGTTCGTTCCTTGTGCTATGTCCCAACTTTCTAGCGGCATATGTCGCATCAATGATAGTAACATGTTCACCAGGGTCACGTACTAGCGTACGATGTACATTCGACACAGGATAAACCTCTGGCATTTTCCATGGGAGCCCAACACACCGGTGCGGTGAATATTTGTTCGGAAGACCTATAATCGCCTACGATTTTCTAATTAAAGTGTGATGAAAAGCTGGAGAATTTTTGCCTAGGTTATTTGTGACAAGTCTCTTATCACGGATTAGTTCTTTAGCGAGTGTTTTATGGATGTTATGTAATGTTTAAAACACGAACAGCAGTGTTTTATCGAGTTTAAAAATTCGAGGCATAGCCGATAATTTTTAAACTTGAAAAACACGTGCTGTGAGCGTTTTGATCGACTTCAAATACATTTCTCCAAAATCGTGTCCGTAAGGAGCACAAACAATTGCGCTTTTGTACACGTGCGAAGAAATATTAGCATACACGGAAAACACCTGATTGACATGTAGGAAGAAAACGTTTCCACCCTCACGTGTTCGGCATGTTTTCGTTGACAGTACATGGCGGCGTCCTGTTTGCGAACGTTTTAGGAACTTAAAACCGCCGAAGAAGAAAATACGTTTTTACAGAGAGCAATAGCGGAATCCACACGTTCAGTGAGAAAGTGGTCTGTGAAAATTTGGAGTGAATGGCAGAATGGAAGAAGGAATAAAACCCTTCATTGGAGTCTATGGGATACAAGGCTAACGTTTCTGAAGTACAAGAATTGGACACCGATATGATTAAAATTACGGCTGAGTAGTTAAAATTTTGGTTGGTAGGATCAGTTTTTAACAACTGTACTTTCAATTTTCTGTAAGAGTGAATCTAGTGTATTATTATTCTTTACCTGAGAGAATACTGTTAAATATTGTTTTCTCTTTGCTTTGGTTGATGTCCATACAAAAAAATGCAAAAGAAAGAATAGTAATAAGGGGTGTTTTATCAATATAAAGTGCATGCGCGTGATGTACTATCATCGTCATGATTGGGGATGGGGCTCGTGAATTATTAATTAGTTTTTGAAAGAGTCTTTGCAAAGCTATTAGTGACCATATGGAAAAATGTGGATAAACATGGCTTGCTGGTTAAAATTCTTACTGGTAAGTGGAGTGACATTATTGTTATTGTGGAACAGTTTTGTATTACAGCGGTTACAAAGGGCTATTACTATAGAACATGGCAGCAATTGTGCGAGTTAGATGACAAATTCAGCCATTTCTGATATATTGTTAATTTCCGTTTGTTTACCCGAGAACCGACGAAGATTTGAAAGTTGACGCGAAGTTTTCCGAAGGAAACTGAAGATTTCCGACGATTTCAGAATGATATCAGCACGGATTACAGTGTAATGCAGTTGCGGCACCCTGTAGATTCCATGCCGAAACAACATAGCTTAATCAATTGCAACAAACTGTATGAATTTGAATTGCTAATTTTTAAAATATCTCTGTCTAAACATCGACAGCATGGCACTCTCTTGATAATAATCAGTTAAGGTTTGCAGATAGGGTTCATGATTGGCAAAAGTCTGAATAACGATAAAAAAAATCAAGACTATCACGGTAACGAACAACTCTCATCTGCGAAGGCCGCTTTTCAAGGCTTTGTTTACTTTTCACTCTATGTTATGGTTCAGTTAGCTGAGAAACCGTCGTATGGATGTTCTCCTCTACTCAATTTTACCTTCAATCTTTCTCATTTTGACAAAGTTTTGACAAAGAGTCATGATTGACCATAATAAGACATAAGAGGAAAGAAAAACAATTGAAGCTAGATATTATTAACAATCGAGGTTCGACTTCTAGGAGAATGGCCACTCTTAATAAAATCAGAAACATGAAAGTATTAATTTGAACTCTGTTTCCCCCGAACTCTTGCATTTAAAACCTAGCCATGATTGCACTGAATTAAGTAATCATATAAAGCTGCAAAAGATTTCAGGTGGACCACTTGTCCCTCGACTTGTACGAGCCTTAACAACAATATAACTCATTTGCTTATTTTTGCCGCAATTAGGCCTTCAGTCCTCCATCGAATCTATCTCCATTACTCTGTTGACAATATATTGTTTAAGGGCATTTTTCGAAGTCATATTTTCACCAAAAATATATGAGTAATAGTTACCTGAATAAAGGCAGTGGTCAAAAGCTCATCTAGTTTGGGTAAATATCGTTCGCAAGGTTTGCACGAAAGCAGTTTTGAAACATAGCCTGGAGGGAATGAAAACGACTTGTCTTGATAATTAATGTGCATTATGAATAAACATAACTTTAGAATAACAACAGTGCAAGCAACTGAGCCATGAAACATTTCTATGAACAGAATATCGAGGTGTTTTGCATAACAAGGCTCTAGAAGCCAACTGACTATCAAGGTCACGCTATTGGTTTTGGCAATCAACCCCCCAACCTTGCCGCCTTCTTTCATTTACAAGCTTCAAATTTGTACATAGATCCTAAATATTAAAATACCGACAATATTACACATGAATACTATCATAACAATAAATATCCCACAATCCTATGTACTGTATATATTATATTTTCGCCAGTCACATAAGTGTTTATCACAAATCCCCCCTTCAAGCATCCACAATACTCGAAACGACCAACCTTTACTCGACGTTCCGGGCTACAGTTTCCCATAAACAGTCTTCTTCCATGCTTTTTATCGCACACGGTAAACATTGCTACTGTTTGAAATTGTGCTGCTGTTGTATCGCCGGCGGTTGAGGACCCCGCGTAGCCTGATTTGAGACGTTTTCCTCTGTTCGCGCGCTCCCGAGAAAAGACGTCTGAAAAAATAGCTGCTAATGCCGTCCGGTGTTATGACGCTTTTGCTTTAAATCTGTTTAATTCATGCGGAAAAGTTTCTGTCGAGTCCAGCGATCAGATTGTCAACGAAAAATCGCTTGAATAAAGGATTACAGGGTACAAGATTGTTTTAATAATAATCTGACATGCAGCCATTTAGACGGTTACAATAAACTGACAAGCGTGTCCACTTTCTAACTACCTGCCAAGGTGCTAAGGAAAGTCGAAAGTTTCCAATTTCTGGTTATATATTCCGTATTCGTTTTAACGCAGAAAGAAGCATGCAGCTTTAACCGGCTTCGTTGCTTTGAAGGTTTGGTCTTTGAACTACACCCTTGCAAAGTTTTGGAGCGAGTGGTACTGATTGAAAGCAATTGCTTGGGTTTACCTCGGAGTAAAAACTTGTGAAATTTTTT
Source organism: Oculina patagonica (assembly GCF_052425735.1). Classification (NCBI taxonomy): domain Eukaryota; kingdom Metazoa; phylum Cnidaria; class Anthozoa; order Scleractinia; family Oculinidae; genus Oculina; species Oculina patagonica. The sequence continues at coordinate 13,264,488 of NC_135771.1, read as the reverse complement.
CAATCTTGGATTGTTGCTCAGGATCACTAATCCTTATCTAGGTATGGAACCTGACCGTGCCTTAGTAAATGGGTAAGTAGCGGTTGTCGTAGGTTAGCCGTTTTGTATTTTCCGTCTAAACCTTAACCCATCTCGGTTAACTACCCTTGATGATCCGTTTTGGATTACCATAAGATAATGAATTCTTGAACATTGTAAATAGGATTTAAATAAAATTTATTACCTTTGTTAATAGCCAACTGTAATGGATGAAATTTAGCTTTATTTAACCCTATTCAGACCGGGCTTTTTGGACCTTCTCTGACCGTGGGGGGGGGGGGGGGGGCTTCCAGAATATTTAAGCAATCACAATGAAACTTATAGGATGTGCTGTATGTCCGAACATCTTTCTTTTGGTATACGTCACGTGGGATGGTGACGTCACATCACGTGACAATTACATCATGATATCAAAACAGCCGCCATCTTGGATCCGCCTTCTTGGACTTCAAAATTTTTCAAAAATGCCACAAAACCACCAAAAATCAAAATCACCCTCAAAATCAATAACAAATGTGTTTAAAACCCGTAAAAATGTAAAAAAAAATTCAATTTAAGTTTATTTTTATTAACAGAAACACGCAAAATTACAAATTTGGGAAAACATGCCTGTCAATATGCCGTTGCCACGGTGATGTCAAGTTCCTGACGCATCATCCAACCCTACCAAATTATTGCCAGATAAATTTTAGGAAAACTCAGAAAGTTTGGCAGCGTTTGGTTAAATCCTTAAAAAGTTATAAGAGTTCAAAGTCAGCGCGGGCCTCAAAAGCGCCCCCCCCCCCCCCCCCCGCCCGGTCTGAATAGTGAGGGGCAAATATTTATATATATTTTTTTAAATAAAGAGCTTGAGAATAAGTTTTATTACCCAAATTCTCTGCTTTTTGCAGTGTACAGTATTTTAATTTTATAATATAAAGTGTCATAAGTAAAATATATTTTGCGAAAGTTAAGATATTACGCAAGGTTTTAGATTAAAGCAAAGCTTGTGAGCGGAGCACCACGGGCAAGAAACTTTGGTACACCCATCAAGCCGAGCAAGAAAATTTGATAGTCACGGAGTCAATAAAAAATTGTTTCGGTCCGACTCAGGCTTATTTTAAAACAAGAAGCACCATGGCTTCAAAGACGGGACTAGACGCGTTATTTCCTGTTGTTGCTGCTCAACAAAAGATGCGTTACACTGAAGCGTACATCCAATCGATATACGTTATATACGATATTCGTTCGTTAGTAAGATCAAGCGCTATGTTTACACCGCTTTGAATTTAAAGATGTCTTTTTTCTATCTATAATATTAGAAAACATGAAATATAATTTGTCTCGATCGTTTATACTTTGTGTTAGTCCTTTCTAATTATCCAGATCTACTTTGTTTTGTGATCTAAGTGAAGATTTCTTGTTGAGTTAAACGCTTATACAATATGCGACGTAATTAAAATGGTAAGTAATAAAATTTTAGAAACTTCACTGACGCAACTAATTAATTCCCTCTGTCCCATACCCCTTTCTCCATCCAGGCAATTTCAAGTGGCCGATAAAAGATGACCCGTAGTAAACTTATCCGAATGTGCGACCTTGAATACCCTTCCTACAAACAAATAAACAATCAAGCTTACCCGAAAGCATGAGAAGGGCGTCGGCCGCTAGTTGCTTTGGCCCGTCTAATGAGTTCTCAGGAGGTCTAATTGGAGGTCCCCGCCGCAATTTTGTGGACCTTGTGGGGTCGAAGACAAAGTCCAAGGTAAAACTTATCATAATGAAACGATGAAGAACTAAAAACTTTCTCTTCCCACTAAAAACGTGTAAAAATTACGTGCTCTGATACTTCAGCAACTCGTGCGTAAATACCGTACGCGCGCACTTTCCATGAAGTATTCTATATTTTGTGTGTGTTTGAAAGTTAAGAATCGTGAGTTGAGCATTACGCTAAATTACTCTCTTCTGCATCGTGCACTCTTGTATTTGTTCGAGGTTTAGTACTAGCTGGAATTGAATATTTACTGGTATGACTTTGCTGTAAAAAACAGATGTTTTACAATGTTTTTTTTTTTTTTCAAGACAATCTGTTTCGAAGTATCTATCGTAGTTCTTATATATGTTTTTCACATGTTCACTACGTCATCTACTCCATACGCCGGATATAAGAACCTACAACTGACCAGCTCTTAACGTATCAAGGCTTCGTAGCTCAGTTGGTAGAGCAACCCACCGGTAACGAGTAATGAGCATAAAACCCTTCCTTACATTAGGCAAGAAATGTCCAGTACGTTATCCCATCGCAAATTCGTCAAAAAAATCCCGGACTAGGTAAAAATGATGGGATGCTAGTCGTACATTTAGAGGGGAACTTGGTAGCCCTTAAGTTGCTGAAATGTAAGAAAAACAGCCGTAAGAGTTATCGCGGTAGCCTTTAGGGCATTTAGCCGAAACGTTTAATAGAATTTTTTTTTTTCAGTCAACTGGTCTTTTTACTTCGTCTTATTCATGTTTCGAATTCGTCAATAAAAAAATATACATTCAGTTTGGATGTATGCGTGGCTTTAGGACTTTTTGAATTGGTACCTCTTTGGGGTGAAAACGAATTGGGGCCAAGCCATCAAATGAGATTCTGGTCCCTTTGAGGGGTATTTTTAAAACTTTCCGACGAGCATCCCGTCAGTTTTTCATGGCAAGGAATAAGGCTATTTTATCTTAAATACCTGCAACTCTCGCCATTTCACGCAAGCTACCACTTTCCCTATTTACAAGTGAATCAAACCTGCCAAATCCATCAACCTCCCCATTTTTCAACACCAAAATCATGTCACAGTCTCTAATCGTGTTTAAACGATGAGCTATAGTTATGACTGTGGAGTTACTCAGTTTCTCACGCACGACTTTCCAGATTGTTTGTTCTGTGTCAGGATCCACGTGTGCAGTCGGTTCATCCAAGATGATGATCTTGCTTTGCTGCAACAGAACACGGGCCAAACAAATTAGCTGCCGTTCTCCAACACTAACATTAGCTCCATGTTCCAGCATCTCGTGATCCAACTGTCCTTCAAGACCCTCTACCAACTCTTTCAGTTGCACAATTTCTAAAGCTCGCCATAAATCTGCATCTTGAAACTGCTCAACCAGATCCAAATTTTTTCTCAGTGACCCGCTAAACAGAACAGGGCTTTGCCCAAGGACGGATATACACCGTCTAGCTTCTTTGAGGTTGATTTCTTTAATTGGAATGTCATCTACCATTATCTCTCCATCAGCGTCTGGCATGCGCATCAGGGCTGCCACAAACGATGACTTACCCGCACCTGTGCGGCCTGCAACACCGATCTTTGCTCCTCCTTTGATGTTAATACTGATTTCCTTTAGTACACGAGGTCCCCCCGGATAGTACGTCAGCGATACATCTTGGAATACGATAGTTCCTGTGCGTGGCCAGTTTTCCGGGGAAAGTCGTTCCACTTTGTACCCTGGCTCAGAATCTAGTTTGGTGTACGTCATAACTCGTTCAACTGACGTCATAAAATTCTCCACATCAGAGGTTTTTCTGACGGCGTATTGGGTTATGTCAGCAGATTTGATGACATAAACAAGTGCAAGTCCTGCAAAAGCTGTCATTCGACAAAAAAAGGAAATTGCAATTTTTAGCTTATGTTATCTATGCTCTTTCGCAAGTTTTCTTCAAACTTAACTTACGCAATTCTGCGTGAAAATTTAAAAAATAATTAAATAAGGGTGATTCTCTTGTTCAAAATATCCAGAGAGAAAAAGAACAGCAATTCTGGACAATTTTTCTCTAATAAAGGCCTAAATTAAAGTAGATCTCAAAATAACGGGGCTAAACGCATACCTTAAGAACTGATGAGCGATTATTGAACTGAAGAGAGACACTTCTACATCTTTCTGTCAAAAGTGCAATTGATTCGTCACTTCTTGGAATTGCGCGTTTTGTTTTTAAACAACGAGCCTTAATAGTAAAAAAACATCTTGGCAAATTTGCCGGTACAAGAAACGCGCAAGGTCATGTTTGGTTCATTTCACACTGTTCGATTTTCACACCAGTTACAGAGCCACGACAATCGACAACAATCCACTTTTCTCCTCAGTCAAAAATGTAACTAATTTATTTCATCTTTGAAGATGAAGTTAGTATGTGGGTGGGGACAGGGGGGACTGAACCTCCCGCCTCCCGTACCTCTTACTCCCGCTTCCCTACCATTTACTTCGCTTCCTGCCCCTTTCTGTAGTGGTTCCCTCCTCTTTGTCCCATATCTATTGCGAAATATAACGAAACATTGCGAAACTTTACTTGTTTTCTCTCGGTTTCCGCCACCTTAGGAGTCCCGCTTTCTGCCCTCTCTTCTCCCGCTTCTCGCCCCTTTTCTCCCGGTCCCCCACCCCCATGTCCCCTTCCACTAGTATATTTATTCTCGATTCAGCAGCAACACGTCCGCCATCTTGGAGTCTTAACGAAACGGTAGAACATATCCCGTACAGAAAAAAGCCTAACGTATTCATGTCAGTTATAAAAATAGTCATGGAACAAATGGATACCAGAATTGCAAAGAGCATGATGAAATTATTCCCCCACTCTCTTTAGAGCGAGATATTATGGGTGGCGGTTTGAAAGTTTGAAACATTTAAATGACTGGTAATTGCAATCCAAGAACTTTTTCTCATACAAGTCTGTTATTTTTTAAAATCTTCAAACCGAAATAAAGATTTGATTTACAGTTACAAAATAATTGTCGTTAAGTTGAAAATCTTACTGATTTTTTTACACTCTTTACATTTCTGGGATCACATATATGAAACGTCCCAGCAATGTTAACGACGTGAGCTACAACTGGCAAAAGCGGCAGCGGCTTCTTTGTGTATGTTCCTCAGAATGATGTGGTGTTATTTCGGGTCCTTGAAAAATTAAAACAAGAGTGTTTTTTGCTACCAGAAACACCTACCGGCATCCTGAGACACCAAAACGGCTGCTAGAGCCACTGCTCCAATCAACAGGGAGGAAGAAGATCCAGGCGTACACCAAGCCATCTACCACTGGCCATCACCATAATGTAGGACTGATTGTGTACATCTTGATATCTACAGCTAAGGTAACCACAGTTGCTAAATGACTTTAACCAAAACTCAAAACCCTTACTTTTAATCGCATCAGCCGGAGTAACAAGATGATGAACCATTTTGTATAATAACAACAAAGACCTTAGAGTTCGGTTCTCCATAGCTGAAGTTTTCAGTCTGGTTTCCAAAAATACAAAAAAGCCCACAAGAAAGGCCCGAAAGGTTATAGCATTGCCGTTCCAGACGGAAAAGTGTTACCATCGGATTTTTTTTACAGAGTTGGCTCTAATATCGACTTTGCAGTGCACTATTATTATTTACTCTTACCTGAACGCCATTAATTTGAGAAAAGAACACGCAATCAACTTACCTGTAGAATTGATCCACGAAATCCCTTTGTCTTCCTCTTGTTCGAATTGTGTCCAATCCATTCAGAGATTCCGAAAAGTGCGAGAAGACGGGACTACGGCATATGGACTCTAACCTTTTCAATTCTCTTGACGTCTTCAAGTAATACTTCGAGATGTACAAGACTAAAACGGTCGATGGAACAAAAATAAATAGAAGCCAAGGATTTGAAACAGTTGGTATGATTACTGATGCAAAGATTATCAAGACATACTGGATTGAAGTTAGAAAAGTCCTGGGCAGCATCTCGTCCAGGCAGCCTACATCTTTCGAAAATCGATTAAGAATTCTCCCCACAGGATTTGAATCAAAGAACAGAACTGGTGCTTCTAAAATTGCCACAACCATTTTATCGTGAAGACGTTCAGAACATCTTAGACAAATCAAAAGGAAACCAAATGCTCGTGTAAGGGCAAATATGAGGCACGCACCAACGAGGCAAGCATAGATAGCTAGATTTGTCTTGTCTTTCTGATCCTCTGGACGTGTCTTTGACAAAAACGATAGCCACACGTCAGGAGCAATTACCATTCCTAAGAGAAAAGCGGCCAAAAAGAACAACAGAATAAGAAACAAGGAGCCTTTATCACTTTTTATCTTATTTATAAAATGGCCACGAAACTTTAGAGACTTCAGCAACATTTTCCATCTTTCTCGGGAAAATTTTAAGGTGAATTTAGTTTATTATTTGGTGGTCATCTTGTTTAAAATTTTCAATAACTCCTCATTTTTTCTATTTATTTTACGGCAAATTCACGTCCCCATCCCTTTTTTCAGCCTTTGATAAACAAATCTCCAAAATCGTCAAAAACATCTTACAAGTTTACGACACATTCCACTCCAAACATATAAGAGACACATAAGAGATATTGCATATTGGTGATTAAAACACATATCATTTACTCATGATCCTCCTGATTTTTCTTATAGTTTGAGCTGGTTACAGTTTGAAACCATTCTTTACCTGAGAAAGATGTAATGTTTATTTTGTCACGAGCGTGGGACAAAGAAAAATCTGAGTCCCCGACAGGAATTGAGCCCATGACTCCACATGGCTTCCAAACACCGGGCGGGGACTCAGATTTTTCTTTGTCCCATTCTTGTGACACGATGAACATTACACATCTCATCTCGTTGAATTCCTTATTGTTAAACGACATTTCAAGCAAATGAATTAACTTCGGCTGATAGTCAAACGAAATTCTCCAAGTAAGACAAAAATTATACGAGACACTATATACTCCTAGAAAAAAATACTTAGTCTTACCTTGAGATATGAAACAGAAAAAAACTGCTGCGAACATTACTGACGAATGTATTCCGCTTCTGAAGTAGTCCCAGTAAAGCTTGAATGATACCACTCCGATGGCGCGATCTTCTTCCGATATTTGTAGACCCTTGACTTCATTTGAAAGTGGTATTACTTTACCACAACCATCACCAACTTCAATTTTCTCTTCGTTCAACAAAACAAACTTCTCATCCAACTTTTCGTTTTCTAGAACTGTTTTATAGAGTGGGTCAACAGTCGTATTTAAAACACCTTTTTCTTGTAACTCAGTGAATCTTCCCTTTTCTAAGATACGGCCTTTGTGCAACAAAACCACTTCATCAGCTTCTTTCATGTGTTGTTCTTGATGAGAGGTCAACACACGGATTTTATTGCCCAGTAGGTTCTTGATGCATGTTTGAAAGATATGTTGGCCAACTTTGAAGTCCACCGCACTCAGAGGGTCATCTAACAAGTAAAGGTCTGCATCAGCGTAAACTGCGCGTGCTAAACTTACTCTTACTTGCTGACCTCCACTCAGAACTTCTCCGCGTTCTCCAACAACCGTTTGGTCGTAGTCAGGAAACTTCTGCACGTCTTCTGTAATGGCGCATGCCTCGATTATCCTGGTGTACTTGGGTTCATCGTATGGTTGTCCAAACAAAACGTTCTCTCTTATAGTTCCTGAGAAGATCCAAGCTGTCTGGGGAACATAAACAAGAGTCCCCTCGAATTTTATTGTTCCACTTATGTCTGCGACCTCGCCAGCAATCGCTGATAGAACAGTAGACTTTCCACAGCCCACTGGTCCGGTGATGACTGTTAAACTTTGTGACTTTGTTGCAAATTCGATATCTTGCAGGATAAATTCATTTTCTCGCTTGATTTCCTTGTACGTCAAACTCGACACACACAAAGTCAACGGTTTAACTTGATGTTTTAATTCAGTTTTAACTTTTTCCTGGCGATCTTCCAGTCCAGTTTTCAATTTGATCGAGTAGCTCTTTGACTTATTGTTGTTTTCTCTACACTTATCACCTGAGATGGCAGGTAGGTTCTCTAAAAGAAGAAAATGTTCTATTCTGCCGAGTGAAGCATAAGCGTCGTATATTCCCAGAAATCCCTGGGCGAAATTAACGCAAGTGCAGCCTCTCAATACATTGATAAAACCGAGTAGTATAAAAGCATTGACAGGAGTGATGTGTTGACCAGTTAACACAAGTGTAATGACAGACAGCAGAGTTGCAATTGGCGAGGAAGCTGACAGCAAGGCAGCAACAACTGACAAAATGGCACTTTTCTTCCGAATGATGCCAATTTCATGTCTGAAAGCAAAATTTTGAGGCTTATATTTAGGTAATGAAAAATGAACATGCAATATTTACAAAATACTCAGCCACCGTTTCTTCAGTTACTGCAGCATGTATCAGTTCATAACGTTCTGTTAATATTGCAAATAGCTATAAATACATGGTATGTTTAAAATACTCTTCGCCGTGACAATAAATTTTACAAAAGATTGCTATAATCACTTACAATAAGTAGTAACCCTATCAAAAACAAAATAAAGAAGCAAGCACGCAAGCATGAAGGCAAGCATGCAATCAAGCAAAGGAGGCCCTCATTTGACCAGTCACAACGTAAATTGTGTTGTGATGTCACCAGGTCATGTGGCGATCACTAAGCGGCCAGATCGAGAAGCTTTTGGTGTCTTTTGCAGCACTTCCAAAAGTGTTTTTTTATCAAGGGGCTGTATCTAGCAGTTCGTAAATTATCAACGTTTTCGACGTCTTTGCTGGCTATTTATTAACAATTCTCAGTACAATTATTTTTTTTAATGAAGCGTGAAACTAATTTGCTGATACGACCCGCTCATGTCTCGGTGATCGAATAACCCATGATATTCTTTTCTGTTGCATAGAAGTAGTGATCTTGATTTTTAGTCGAAAAGTTTCCAATTTCTTCCACGTTGGCACTAGCTGTAGCGCGAGCTTGAACCAGTTTAACCAGTTATTTCCTCGTAGATAAGCTCAAAGACCCATGCAACTAGTAACAACATATTTGACTTTTTCTTACCTTCGCGTGTGTTGGATCTTTTTACGGTATTCATCCTCCCACGCATGCGCTTTGATAGCGCGGATCCCAGAAACCACCTGGTTCATCAAGGAGATGCGTTGGTCGGACACCGCTGCTGTGCGCAAGCGCAGTGCTGCACCAACATAGGACAACAAGGCGAAATATGGTACAAGAAGATACAAGAAAATGGCTCCCATAAGAGCCTGCCAGCCAATCAAATACACAAGTAGAATCGATATCACCACAAGGTCGAGGGACGAAAAGGCCGATTCAAAAAACCACTTGACAGCTTCCTCTTCCATTCGCTGAACATCGTTTGATATAAGGTCGATCACGTGACCTGTTGTAAATTGCAATAATTCATGCGCTGTGATTGGTTGGTTTTCAACAGCTGTGATTGGTGCATTTCGATCCTCAGTGTTCTGCATGCTGGTGTACTGTTGTTCCCTCGGCGGTCCGCAGTCGTACAATTCTCCTGTTGTTGTGTTTTTTGATTGTGGGCATCCATGCTTCAGGAATTTCAATTCCACTGTCCCTGTTGATATTATTAGGGTGAAGTCTTATGTGAATCGCCTCTTTGACCCGGCGTGTGTACCAGTGCGAGTCACGATCAATAAACTTTACCTCATTCCAAAGCGGGTAGTGTCCGGTGTTGTTGGTGTGCTCTGCAACGGCGGAAGTCTGGGTGCGGGCGAGTCCGATGTCCCGGTCGTGTTCTTTGATCCTATCTTGCATAGGTCTTCCAGTCTCGCCGATGTAAACTTTGCCACATTCACAGGGAATCCTGTAAACAACGCCATCTTACCTAGTCGAATCAACAGCGTCTTTCGGCCGTACTAGTTGTGATCGTAGTGTAGTTTCCGACTTGAAAACAGCGCGTACGCCTTGTTGTTGTAGGCAGCTGCGAAGTTGCTCGGAAAGACCTTTGACATAAGGTAGAACGGCAGTAGATTTAAACTCAGATTTAAACCAACCAGTCACAGCGCAGCCGTGTGCTTTATAAGCTAAAGCACAACCAGTCGACCTTATCGCCTGATGAAGACTAGCAGTATGCAGTCGAAACGTCGCGATCTCCATCACACGTGACTACGTCGTGAGACAAACGAAATAATACTTTATTAAAAACATGCTTTTAAGCATCACCATGTACAGTTATTACAAAAAAGTTAAAAATTGTTTTGAAATGCGTTTGAAATTACATGCCCCCGTGGAAACTTTAATTGTCATCAAAAATACGACAGGTCCTGTCAAATTGCTGTCAGATAAATCATGTTTTGAAAAAAAGGTCAGTTGTTGCTATCTACGAGGAAAAGTTGTAAGAATAAATGTGGGAAGATTAATTTCAATTGTACTGTCAAATATGAATATGATTTATCAACGGTTTCTCATAGTCACCATCAAAGCTTTGATACATTTGATACTCTATACATTACTGTCAAGTTCTATCAAACTCTCAAGCACTTTCTGCCTTGTTTAAAAGTTTTGTTGAATTTTGCCACCAGAAAAACAGTGTAGAAAAAAGGAGATTTTCCCTCAGTGCAAATTTTGATTCTGCAATTTTTAAAATATTTATGATTGTGATCAACTTGCGTGTATGATGTGTATATTAGTGTTGTTCTTTGTTGGTTTTCAGATCCTGCATCATGCCAAGGAATGGATACAAGAAAATATCCACCGACAAGGAGGATACTGAAAATGTCAGCTTTGTGTCTCTCCTTCTCTTTCAATGGATGAACGGTATCTTCAAGACAGGCAGTGAGCGAGCTTTAAATCAATCTGATTTTTTACCTCTTTCAAAGGAAAACTCTACCTGTTTCGTCACAGAGAAGCTTCAAACAAACTGGAACAAAGAAATTTCAAATTGTCAAGGAAATGGAAAAAGGCCCAAACTTTTTAACAAAATGTTACTCTTAGGGCTGTTGCCATGACAACAGTTTTGCCGCTGGTGCTGTCTCAATAAAAACTGAAATTCCCAGTTTTTGTCTTAAACCAAGAACCATCTAGCGTAGACAAACCAATGGTGGGAATTAAGGCAATATGGGAACTATGTCTGTTCTAAGTAGGACCCTTTGTCTCACTTTAGAGGTCAGATATGGGGATATTTGTCTTTTTGACAGAGAGAGACTGGAGCTGAAAAAGTTGCTATGGCAACAATACTAGGGGTGTCATTTTGTACCTTTTGTGATGCACATTTGTGGTGCCAAGTTTCAAGAACACTGCTTCAATAGTTTTAGAGATATTGTTTATTCAGTATTTTACCATTTTTAGAGTCAAATCTTGTGACGTCATCACTGATCTAATTTGCATAATACAAAAACGTCAATATCTCTGAAACGAAAAAAGATGTTTCAAAAAGAAAAACGCCATTCTTCTGTATTTTGAAAGGCCTTTCAAATAAGCAGAAAATATTTTTCATGTCATTTCTGAGCGATTTTGCTTGTCGAAGCCAAGAAAGTATTACTAAACATCATCTTGATTTGGAAAAATCTAATTTACATTTACTTTCTACACACTAATTTACATATGCGATTTCTAAAACCGGTTTCGTCTACGACCTCGTCAGTTGTTCGCCATACAAAATTTGAATATAAACATACGTCATGTAATAACACGCGAAAAGTAACTACTCGACACCAGGTCCTTAACATTTGTTATAAAGACTCGGAAACAAGAGTTTTTCAGTTCGCTATTTATGGGTTAGAGACTGTTGTAAGTGTTTTGTTGACAAATACACGCACGCGCTGGCCGCACAATGAACGAGAAATTTTCAATACTGCACGAGGCGTAGCCGAGTGCAGTATTGAAAATTTCGAGTTTATTGTGAGGCCAGCAAGTGCGTGTATTTGTCAACAAAACACGAACGGACAGACTCTAACCCTTTTAATATACAATCTGAGTACACTGCAAGCGATCATCGACTTAACGAACTTCAAACAATAAGCTTAATTTTTAAAAATAAGAAGTGTAGTAGTACATAAGTTTAATTACACGGGATTACATCAATAATATAAAAATCACAAATAAGCCGTACAGAAATAGAGCTTAAAATGGTTCATAAAATCGTTCATCAGCTGCTGTGGTCGTTCATAAATACAGTCAGCGAGAAGCGTGTTCTAAGCGAGTCGATGGCTTTCACAATCAAGAAACTACAAGCAAGTCAATCGCACACAAAAATGTATTTATTGAGCTGCAGTTTACCTTTGAACATGAAAGTGCTTCAAGTTGTTATCCTCTTCGATTTTGTTTGGTATTGGATCGTTGATAATTAGAGGAATACATTTTTCTTCCACTTCTACAAGCCATGAAGCTGAAGACATTTTCAATAATGCACGATTTTTGTGCATTATTGTCAATACTGCACTGTCGGAGTTTGCTGACGACAGGTAAAGCAAAATCACGTGATCTATTTTAACCAATTACGCGCGTGGATTTTGGACAGTGAACGAAGATTGTATATTAAAGCGTGATAACATATACACTTTAAAATATGCGCGCGGGAATCATTTTTAAATTTATGCAGCATAATTTATGTTGACGTCACGGCACTAGGTGACAGATTAGAGGACCAGCGCTCCAGTCTACTTGATTGACAGAATTAGCACTTGCATCTGACAGCAAGCCATCTGGTCAAAGAGTGAAGCTTGTCGAACGTCAAAATCGACAGAAGTGGTTTGACGACAACACAGCCAAAGATCTTCACCTTAACAACTTCCTTCCTCCTACACGGTGTCTGCCAATCTCGACAGGCATTCTTTTACCAAACTCTCTATTGTACCAAACATTGTTACTTGTGCCAATTCTCCTTATTCCAAAGTTGGATAACAGTCATTTAACATAAAGTTGTCAGCTACCTTTGTTTACGTTAATTGTTTCGTGTTTTGTTCGCAGATGGGCTGATAACTGTCTCGCGTGATGTTATCCCGGAAATACTCAAAAATGTCATGCTTTAAACGCTTCATTGGTTAATTATAATAGACAGCTTCATAAATTCTAGGTCATTTAGTGCAGTTACAAACTTGTCTAGTTTGTCTTCGTTTGGTTTCCTACAATCACTCGATTTCGAAATTAAAACACTGTTCGTCCCTTTTCAAAACCATGGATCAAACAAAGTACACTGCAGTTCGTAACTTGGAGGTGCAAGGATTCTTCGTGAGTCGAGTTAAAGCTTTTGTGGCACTGCTCCTGTTTTTGTCGATGCTGATTGCTTTGGTTGTGTTAGCCGCGTTGTTAGCTCACGAAAAGGGAAAAGAAAAGTACGCTCAAGTTAACGACGATCCTGCACGATTAGGTAAGTGAAATATACAGCCTATCAGTATCTAAGGGCGCTTTCCATTAGACAGAACTAGCTGGTTAGACCATTATATTCACAACCAGAATTTCATTGTTAGTCAGATTTCTCCCGTCAAACCAGTCAACGCATAAATATTATACACTGTTATAGTGGGAAAATCTCTTAGAAATTTCACATTATTTAAAATCACCGGACCGGTCGGCCGGTTCTAACTAATGTGTCTGAATCGATTTAAAAAATATTTTACTGAAATTGTCTACGTTTATTTGTGAGACCCTGTTAGGGTAAATTTCGACAAGCGACACGACGTTTATACAGCGACATGGAAGAAGTAAAATGGCGACGAACGACAAGACTTTTATTGAAATAGCGACAGCGAAGGAAAGAATTAAATAAGAGCACGGTTTCTTAAATGTTCGACGGCGAACCTGATGTAGTCACAAATCCACTGCGTTATCAGCATGCAAGGCTTGTTTTTAGGTCCCGCAGATGTAACGGGCACAAAGCTATCAAGTCAAAAAGGGGATATATACAGACAGTCAAAATTTGCTTTGCTTGTCCTACTTACTAGTATTTCGCTATAAAGGGTACAAGGTGACAGATCCTTGTTCGTTATGGCTGTGGCTGATCAAAAGGAACAACATCAGGCTAAACTTATGAGGGTTTTCATTAGAGCGGGAGAGCGGGAAGTTGCTGTTATAATCACTGAGCTGGCAATCAACTAATTCATCCTGATAAAGGATAGCAAAGTAAAATGAAATACGATAAGTAAGCCCAGATGTCATTTCACCCGAGCGAGATGAAGCCCACCTTTGAAAAATTGACAGTGAACGCCTGAAACAGCGGACATCAGTCCAAAAATAATCGCCCGTCGAGGTCGAGAAATCGGTGGAGAAATGTTTTGCGATCGAGTTGATCAGTAGAGAACACGTCGTTTTTTAATTAATCTGTCAAAGAATTAAAACACCGTTAAGTTTTTAATGCGAAATTTTAAAGTGCCCGAGAAACTTCTGCTTTGTGAACCTTATTTAGTCACGTCGTTTCTAATGGGTCGAGTCATTAAAAACATTAACTGCCTTTTTAAAATACCGGAGAAAGTTCTGCTCTGTGTACTCACGTCTAATTTTGTCTAAACTTTGACACGTTGTGTTTTTATCTGTGAAATTATTAATTAATCTTAACGGCTCTTTCAAAATTCACGAGAAACTCCTGCTCCTTTTCTTAAGTCAGAGTAACATCGTTTTTAAATGGTCGAAAACTCCTGCCCGTTTTTAATTGGTCCATGCATATAATAAAAAAATGAACTGCCTTATTAAAATACAGGGGCACCCAGCAGACCGTTTCGGTGTCAATTCGGGTAAAAATATTTCGGCCCCTAAAATTTTCTGAAGTTTGATAGTTCCGCTAGCGCCGGTATCCGAAAAGATACACTTTTCTTAGCGTTTAAAAATAAGGCTTTAAATCGTACAAAAAGGACACCTATAACGTAAAAACGATGTTCCGACACCTATAGTAAAATTTTCTCGTTGGGTGCCCCTGAAAATACCAGAGAAACTCCTGCTGTGTGTACCTAGGTTACCCACGCATTTTTTTTTAATTGGTTAAGAAATTAAAATATCTGGGAAACTTTTGCTTTGTTACTCGCGTCCGTCTTTAGACAAAATGACGAAATATCGACCGTGACATGCGTACCATTTTTAGTTGCGACATCAAGCTCTGAAATTGAGACGGGAGGCATGTATACCTACCCTAACAGGGCCTCATTTGTAGTGACGCTTGCTAACCTCGATTATAGTATAATCTCGTCTTAGTCGCGTCTTAGAATGCAGCATTATTTATTTTCTTGTTAAATTCCTTTTCTTTGTTCCACTTTAAGTTGGATTGGGTGAACTTGTGATGTAAATCTTACACTGATGTCACGATCATTATATCATTGCACTGATATCGTGAAAAGCCATAAAGGGTCCACCAAAAAAAGCTCTGCGTGAGTAGTCTGCGCCCCAGACGAAACTAAACCTCCGTTACATTACGTCTGTCACGCAGGCTATGTATGATAGGATCTGAAACAATTCCTCAGGTGCTTCGTTTCGCCGATATTCTGCTAGCTACAGCCGGATAGGACGGTGCTCAGTTAAATATTTGTCACATATTTCGGGATTTTATATCAAAATCCACGACGGTCGGTTGCCGTGCGGAAACCTCCATTGCTCTCATGGCTGTCACGTGATCTTGCCGCGAACAACACCAGTGCTTGGACATACCGCTTATTGAAAAGCGGAGATGTTACAATGCTAGCGAGCGAAACGTCAATGAACCAAAAAAGGAAAGCTTAGGGTGGAGAGGGTGGGAAAGAAGACTAGCAACCGATCTTGCTGGCGAGCAGCCTCCTACGCAGACGTTCCTTGAGCTCGTCACGCGGTCCTCCCAAAGAACGTCTACGTTGGAGGCTAGCTGGCGAGTTGATCATGAGCAATCTGTAATATGATAAGAGCAATCTGTAATATGATAAGAGCTAGGCAGCTATGACTCGCGCGGCGTGCTAGGGGAAGTTTCTCCATCTCGTAATTACCAATAAATTTACTAAAAGATAATAAAAACACCAGTGCTTGGGCACACCGTTAATTGACAAGCGGAGATGTAACAAGGCTTGCAAACGTTTTCCTCTGTTATTGCGGGTCGTTTCGTTCAAGAATGGTCGATGAGCTGAAACGTCGGTTTAAAATAGTATAAAATCCTCACTGCATACTCATTACCTCATCGCATAAGATTAAGTTATGGGAAGAGTTTGCGACTGCTGAGGCAATAAGCATGCAACGAGGATAAAACGTGAAATTCTGTCAACCGCCACCAGGGGAGGTGGGCGGTTCGCGAAAGTTGGCCGTCGCGCCGGAGTACCATTAAAATGACCACGTTTCAAGCGAAATGACAGGATTTGTACCCTTAGACCGCAAAGCATGAACACTGCAACAAGCATGCGCCAAAACGAAGGAATTCGAGCATATAATTAAAACTTCTGCTATGAGCTAATTAATTATGCAGCGAGAATAGCATCGAGGTTCTTCTACTCGTTATTATTGTTTTGTAAGGATGTCTGGCGTTAGTAATGAACAAAAAGGCAAGTTTGCGTTTGTCGCAAACTTTTTATATTTGCTAGTCAACATTCCTTCGTGTGATACTCACATAAACATTGCAGGCGCAGGGGCGGATCCATGGGGGATTGGGTGCCTAGCCACCCCTCGTGATCTACAAGAAAAATAAAAATAATCACATTAAAATAGAAGATAAGGACAATGACACTGGTTTAAGTGAAAAAAGTGTTAATATTTTTAGCTAAAGTAAAGTTGAAATATTTGTTAACATCTGCCCCCTTTAGCCAGGCGGCCGTCCAGCCGTCGAAAGTAAAGGACAGCCACTTTTCATCGACATCATCGCGTTATTTGCCCTCGAATTTTCGACAGCTTGTTTTTGGTGGCAATTTTACGAGTTTCTGTGCTTATGAAACAAAACATGTGTGTATAATTAAAAAAAAATACATTCCTTTTAGCATTCAATAGTTGTTTTATCCTTGCTGGCAAGATTTTCTTCTCCATTTGCATCTTTTTAGCGGGTTTTCTTACCGTTTTCTTTCTGTTCATGAAACAAAATTGAACGAAGCGATTTCAAAAGCAAAGCATTGACTCACCAAGTCGTCCCCAGGTCACTTTGCCAGAGGCTAAAGATCTCCACGCTCGTGGGTGAACAAAACGACGCATATCTTTTCGTGTAAGTTCAACTTTAAATTTCAATCACTGCTCGTAAGAACTAGAGTTTCTGTCCCAAATATAATTCAATGATAAACAAGGCAAATTGACGAAAGAATAGTTTTGTTAAATTGTCTAGGAAAAACAGCAGATTAATAGCTTAATTCAAAGATGTTTTTAAACATCTTTGAATTAAGCTATAAAAAGCAGAAATCACGGAAATCACGTCTAAGAGGCTTCAACTTTTTCAACATTTTCTGGAGGGGCATACCCCCAGACCCCCCTAGAGGCATGGAGCCTGCGGCCTATGAACTATGGGCCTTTGGTCCAAAATAATTTGCATTCCCACTTCCCACTGATACCTTTCCCCCTCCCCCATAAAAAATGGGGCTTAAACAAGATAGTAAATAAAAATATTTGTAAACAGCCACCCCCTTTGAAACATCTTGGATCCGCCCCTAAGGCAAAAATTGCACAGTACGGACTGGAAATCATCTCTTAAAGCTCAAAAAGTCATTTTATTCCTTTATTTGTCTCCAGACTAAAAGAAGACTACGTTAACATTTTTTTATGCCCTACTAACCCTAATTTGTTTGTTTTATTTAAAGAAGAAGAGTCTTCCTTTACCCCTATGTCATGTGACGTGGTAGTGGTTGGTGGAGGTATTTCAGGCTTGTACATGGCGGAGACACTCATGCGAATGAAGAAAGAAGACAACGTATGTTTGTTTGAAAAGGAATCCAGATTTGGAGGGCGAGACTTTGACGTCAGGTTTAGCCGAGCACCAAACATCAGCATATGTAAGAATTAGTAAAAAGAGAATAATCTCCATTTTTTTCCTTTGTTGTCAAGCTGGGGAAGGCTACTCAACAAAATTTCACACGGTCTAGGTTCCCTATCCTGAGTACCAAACCATTATTTTTTCTTCACCATTTAAGACAGAAAAGCTTACCCTTTCGCATACCTTTCATACCAATTGGTACCCATTGGATATACCTAGGTACCATCTTTCTTTCTCTAGTCGCTTGCTCTCGGGAAAAGACGTCTGATCCAACTACAGGCCATGGAACACAGTTTCTGTTCAAACCTTATTATTCAATAGCAAAAGTATACTATCCACGATAGCAATAAGAACAGAATAGAACAAAGCTACCATTATTCTCGTGTATTACCGTATTCCAGGATTACTGGACCATTTTCGTTGTAAGATAACTTGCAGTTGCAAAATGATATGATGCTTAAGGAGGCTCGATGTAGTTTTTTTAGCGCTAGGGTAGTCGATTTGAAATTAAATGAAAATTAATCTGGGAAGCCAAAGTTTGATTTTTGCCAATATATACCACAATGATCAAATATGACCAAAGTTTCATTTTTTTGCTGGTCACTAAGTACCATAGCAACGATTGTCGTTTTCTTTTGTTTTCAAACAACCTTGATTTTCTCGAAATCTATATTGACTCTCGGTATTCATTTTTTTATATATATTTTAAGTATACTGGATTGTATAATTGACTACATGTACCTGTAGACAAAATCTTAGAAAAATCTGTAAGAGCGTTTTAAAGTAAATCAAGAATGAAGTTTTTTGTAACTTTTTGTAGTTTCCTACAATCGGCAGTCGATATATCTTAACAAATTAAAGTAAAAACTCTCTCGCTTTTAGTTAATGGTCTTTGATGGTGTAAATTTTTATATTTCATTTTAAATAACTCCGCTCAAATACTGCGAAACAATTTAAAAGCGCCTATTTCACATTAAAACGGGATTCTATTCTTGATTTATTTGAAAACGGTCGTACAGATTTTTCTTAAATTTCGTCAACAGTTAGTTAATCTACTAAACTTTAACATATCAATAAATGAATACCAAGAGTCAATCTAGATTTCAACTTAGAAAATTAGGCTTGTTTGAAAACAAAAGAAAACGACAATCGTTGCTATGGTAACCTTTGTGACTAAGTGACCATTAAAAAAATGAAACTTTGTCATATTTGATCATTATGGTGTATTTTGGCAAAAATCGAAGATTGGCTTCCTTGATAATTTTCATTTTCAAAACAACCACCCTAGGGCTAAAAAAACTACATCGAGCCTCCTTAAAGTGTTACTTTCATGAAAACGTACAAGCAAATTACTAACCGCGACACAGGCAAAAGCATACAACAGCTGACCTCTTATTGATTTTCAACGCCAGTTTAACACAAATCAAGAGGTCGAAAATCATTTCCCCCCCCCCCCAGGTCCGAAATTTTTTCGGGCAAAATGCTTGGAATTCGGGCAAAAAGTCTGGAGAAAAAGCACATAAGTCGAAAAATCTCAACATTACGTTAAAAACGAATTACAGCAACAGAAAAAAGTATTGGAAATATAGCTTTTCAAAAATCTAACTGATTTCGCATTCATGTATGTTTTTGTTTCCTCTTTTTAAATTGCTATAATCACGTTTGATTTTTCTCGCAAATTCTGTGTAACCCCTCCGTTTGAGAAGGAAATTGGCAAGGGTGACCAGAAGTAAGGCCTTTGCGCGCGGGTGGATCCAGTGTAAGACCTTGAAACAAAGCTGTTACAAATGTTATGAAGCAAGTGCTTTGTCTCAAATGTGTTAAGAGCGAATTTTTTTGTAGACCGCGTGAAAACAAAAAAATGCGGTACAAACTTCCAAAGTCATCTACCTTCATTTTTGGCTCAGAGATACCTTATGGTAAGTCGATAAACGTGGTGTAATTTTTTCGTTTAAATCTATTTTAATTTTCGAGAAAATATTCAGACACTGTAACGAGTGCCCGGCGACATAAAATGGCCGAAACGAGAGCGACAAACATGGTCACAAGAACTTAGCTCATCAAAAGCGTAAATTGAAGATGACCTTTCTCAAGTTTGTATATTTGTACAGGAGGCATTGGCGAATGTTATGAGTCTAAAATAAGGATAATCAACTGAACTATGAAATCCAGGCAGGCGTTTAAAAATCACCATTTTCTCATTGTTTACAGATTTCATTTTGGAGACGTTTTTCACGAAGCACTTTTCCTATGCGGTATAACTCGGATTCGCCTAAAACTTTGGCTTAGATAAGTAGAAATGATGTACTTTTTAAGTATATAAAAATTTGCTCTGGGCTATTGATTTTATCCAAGAAATAGACCGTCCTACTTCGAAGAAATCGCTCGGCAGTGACTTATGTAAACAAAGCAAATAATCGAATTACGCAGTACACTTTCTCTTAATATAGCCAAAATTCGAACACAATCTTATCATTTAGCTACACACGAGTTTATTTATTAATATTTTACTCTTACCTTGCAAACGCAGTGGTAAAACATTGTTTTTCCCCATTCTTGACATTCTTTTGTCGGCAAATTGCACGGGCAAGCGCCTATATTTTGCTTATGATACAATCAGTCGCTATTAGCAAAAGCCCTCGTAAACATGGTATTTCTTGACAATTTTAACCACATTTCAGGTTCCATACAGCCATTCGTACAAGGGACTTGATAACACGATGAACAGATTCACTTAACGACGTTTTAAGCCTCAAATGAGATGTTGTGAAATTCAAAGAACGGTTACATGTCATTGCTCGTGAACCCTCCTATTTGTCACGCAATGAGTCACGAACTCCCGGGAGGTGGGTGGGTACTGTACAGGGGGCTCCCTACAAAGTCTGCATTTTTTCAACTGCCATTTAGATACAGTCGACTCCCGATAACTCGAATTCACGTTTTAAAAGTTTTCTCATGCTCTCTTGTTTGTCCACATGTGCAACCTCTTACTCGGTCATAAAAAAGCCGCTTTTTGAACTCCATTTCCCCTTTTATTTATTCAATACAAAAAAATCAAGATCTACAGACTTGAAAAAAGCACTGCGTCTAGCACCAACGGTACGGTAATTTGTACAGGCTTTTTTATTCCTGTTAAAATTATTATACTATTATACGGAACCCCATCTGGGCGTGGTAAAAGCTTTTTAATTTGACCCCGGAGCCGGATACCATTTCTATGTCTTTATCAATGATCTGAAGACTGCCAACAAATCACGAGAGTATGTTTTACCTTTAAGTGCAGCTCAAAACGGAACCTTTGTGGTTAAACTGACAGGCAGCCTGCCACGTCCTGAACACCCTATATGTGTGACCAAAATCCGTAACTTAACCATAATATGGGAGTTCACCCTTCCCGCTTCCAATACACAGAGGAGTCTGTCATAAACGTTTTTACTTTTATCATTTTACTTTGGGGGGTGATCAACTTATCAGTACGAGATCACTAGGAACGTCCCGCACACTTTTTTCGGGATCGCGTTAATGTTTGACTGCATTCACTTTAATAGGCCTGCATAGCA
Source organism: Oculina patagonica (assembly GCF_052425735.1). Lineage (NCBI taxonomy): Eukaryota > Metazoa > Cnidaria > Anthozoa > Scleractinia > Oculinidae > Oculina > Oculina patagonica. The sequence continues at coordinate 13,243,259 of NC_135771.1, read as the reverse complement.
GGCGTCGGAAAGGGGGGGGGGGGGGGAGGGGGAGCTGGGTCGCTGGGAAGAGGGAGAGAAAGAGGGAAAAACGTAGGGGGTTCTTAAGGCAGGCGTTCCCTCTTCCCCGTCTTTTTCCCTCCCCTTTTCCCTCCCCTTTTTACGCCTGCCGCGCAGGCTAGCATTCACTCGAATGCGGTGCTTTTGTTTCAGCATATTATTACGTCAGGAAAACGTTACATAATCGACATTTGTTATCAGACGACGCTAAGCTCGATTTTATATATATCCGTCACCACCGTTTCCAGAATTTATCAGACTAAAAAAGAGAAAAAGAACAAATCACACTGTGTTAGGTTTCTCCTTTTTAAACTTAATCATATCGCATTTTATATAACCACAATATTAAACGGACTGAGAACTGACTTACAATTAACCCCTTCTAGCTCGATTTTGATGACGATAACGCTCATTCATGAACATAGCGCACTCGAGGCGTCACAGTTTCTATCCTTCGAAGCTTCGCTTATTGGGTAATTTACGATTCCGATTATAATTACATAGTTTCTGGAGGAAGAAAGTGGCATTTAAATTTTGAAAGAGTTTGGTCTTGAATATAATATTCATGAAAAATTAGAATTCCGGACAATCGGAAATCTGGATAATCGAGGTTCGACTGTACTTTCTATAAAAATTTAACAAAATTAATCGCAAAGACTTACCAGACCCAGCAGGGACAAATATGCCCGTACGTCGAAGGATCGTTCTCGAAAGCGCTTTGTTGATTCCGGGGGGGACTCGCATAAGAAAGTGACGGGAGTGTACATTTTGGGTATTTGGTCTCACTTAGGGTCTTCCGCGAAAAAATAGCAATATTTTCAGCCAAAATGGTCTCGTTCAGGGTTATACACGCAGAAATATACAAATAGCAATTCTATTTTTAGTTTTTTGGAGTCGTCTAGGGGTCAAGAAAAGCTCGAGCCACACCCAGATTGTTCTCTTTTAGGGGTTCTTTTCAAAATTTCTGACCAGCATCCCCGTCCGTTTCATATAGCAGTCCCCCCGGGTGTTGATTCCGCAATCAGACTTACGTGATTTTCCTTCTTTGGCATGCCTCGATAATTCTGCGGGAACGCGGCACCGTTGCGAACCTCTTCTCCATCCATTGCCCAGAGAGGACCGATGAGCTGGGCAGATAGTGATGTCCGAAATATTCAAAGGTACATTGAAGATTGACGCCGTGCTAAAATGATATCTACTTCTGACTCAACATCATTAACACCCGCAGCCAGTTTGTGAGCCGAGATATCTTTTTCACATGAACGCAGAGGGAGTATAACAGAACTTTTTTCCGCAGCTCGACTTCGCTTATCTTGGGAGCAGTATCCCCCAACTAATCTTTGAAAAGAGTAATTGATTTTCATTCTATACTCTGTAAAATTCTCTACTCATTAAAAGCACAAATCAACAAAATATCAGTTCTTGTCCCGGGGTTCTTGTTTTCTTTGGAAACTATGGCGCGACGCTCATTATATTGTTAGAGCTACACCTAATCTAGTTTATTTTTCCTTTCTGATTTGTAAATAGAATCTCTGATATTTAAAAAATGCTATTTCCACTTTGTTAAAACAAAAAATATGTGACCCCTTTCTTTAATCCGTGCCAGACCTTGACGTTAAAACCCCTCCACAAAATAAAACCAAAAAATAAAAAATAAAAGTTACTTCGAAAAAACAAAACAACCAAAAATACAGCTGCAGTACTCCGTTAAAAATGCAACAACAACGGCAACAGTTACTCAGTGACCTTCCCCGTTTCAGGTTTAATAATTTTTTTTTTCTATAGTATCTTTATGGTTTTTTGTTTTTTTAACGTGAAAACGTACTTTCATCTACATATGCCGTGACTTTTTGGAAAGGGTTTTTAGACTTTTTATTACCCCGTTTATGTGCCATTACGTTTATATAAAGCCCCACCAAAACCACTTACGAAGTTGTATAAATCCAGGGATTATAACCGAAATTTTACGGTATTTCTCAAAGTACATAGCCCACCAAATTTAATTCAATGGGTAACCTCCCCTCAAGTGACAAATCATTGCGTGACAGATGTCAAGCCGCCATTTTCGCTCTAGTTGATCTTCTGCAAAAACAACGGCCAAAACGCGGTTTTTAAACTGTGAAGCAAGTTTCTTCTATGATGTGGCCGTTTTCACTTAATGTGGTTGGAACTGTGAAGACCGGAATGCGGTGTTTTTTTTTTTCAAGGACCTTCTGGCAAAGTTATTGCTGATTTGAAATTCTCGGGAATTCTGGATACTGTGATTTGGTAAACACCGTTCGAGTGCTGGTAACGTATTTGAAACAAAAGTAGGATACAAAGCAATCTTCAACAAATTGTTATGCCAGGTAAGCTAAATATTAAGTTTTGGATCAAATAGGGTGTTTACTAATAAGATTTTGTCGGAATTTTGGCTTTGAGAAGGGAAAGCGTAATTCGAGCCTTATTCGATTATTTGCGGTTGTTGACAAGTCGGTGTTGTGATTTCGTCCAAATTGAAAGGGGAAGTTCTTCGTAGCAATTAAAAGCCCTAGACTGATTTTTATACCATTAAAAAGAACATCATTTCCACTTATTAAAGCCCAAGTCTTAAGTGATTCTGAGTTATACCGCATAGGAAAAGAGTTCTTTGAAAATATGCTCCAAAATGAGATTTTTAAGCAATCAAATTTTTGTAATTTTTAAACAGGCTCTAAATATTCAAATCGATCTTTGTAATACTGTTCTTAGACTCAAATCATTTGTAAATGCCTCCTTAACAAATATACAAAATCAAGAGAAGTCTGCTTTATTTTGCGCTTGTGAGCAGCATCATTCTTATGCTCTTAATCGTGGTATGAAATTCGACCATTTCATGGCTGTCGGCGGGCGTGACAGTTTTTATTTTTTTTTCTGCCAAACAAAGATAGCTTTTAAAGAAAAAATCATAGCACGTTGATCGACTCACCATAAGGTATCTCTGAAAAAAAATTGAGGGTAGGCTTGTTTAAAATTTTGTACCACCTCTCACTCGGTCACGGGAAAAATTCGCTCTTAAGTCTTAAATGTTTTGTCCCATTTACCCCTGACACGCTTTTACATAACTTTCAAGTACGGGAAAACAATTGTAAATTGGCTCCCCCAAAATACGTTAATTTTTGCTGAACACAGGAGTGGAAATATAAAATATTTCTGAAGAAAAAGGATACAGTGCATTGTCATCTTCGAAAGTAATTAAAGAAACAATCGTTTCCTTGAAGCATGCAGGCAAGTTAATGCTTGTACACAACTACTACTGAAATGCACTTTTCGTTGTCCATTTTAAATGCCTCGTTATTAATGCAAGTCATTTTTTTTTCGGGCAATTAGGTCTCCGCCCTCCCCCCCCCCCCCCCCCCAGGTCCGAAGGTGCCCGTACGCCTATGTCGAAAATCGAACGTTTTAATTCAATCCACGAATATAAATTGAGCTCGATTGAGTTCGATTGGGTTCGATTCACTATGTCGGGGAGTTTCCACTGTACTAAAGCCTGGTTTTCACTAGCGACGCAAGCACAAGCGCAAGAATAACTGCTCTTATTTCACCGTGAAAACGGCTCCACTAAAGCAAAAGCAAAAGCGCATTGCAGTATTATGCTTGTGCTTGTGCTTGCGGCAAGCACAAGAACAAGGATCAAAATTTGTCATTTTTGCGTGATTGCGCTTATGCTCGCGCTTGTGCTTGCGTCGCTAGTGAAAACCAGGCTTAAAACTCGTTAAGTGCGCTTTGTGTATTTTGGAGTTATAAAGTGAGTGTTCTTGTTAACTTTGTCCTTATATTTATTTAGCTTTAGGAGCCTGGCGTTTGGATAGAGAACACAAGAGAGTAATGTAAGAAAATATCGTTTTCTTTATATCTTTGAAACTTTAATCAGTCACTTTGCGATCCTATATAAAATATCGTGTCCATCTTAAAGTCTCAAAGGGCTCTAGGGACAGTATGAGGTAAAAACACTCACCCACGGTACATCTGTGAGTTTAGATTTGTGTGTGAGGCAAAATCACCCTGTGGGTACTCGGGCGAGTGTAGATGTGAAATGCCGAGCAGCCTCTGGGTAGTCTAGTGTGGCGACGGGCTCGTTTGCCTCCCTCCAGTACGGGAAAAAAGGTTTGTCACCTTGACAACTAACGCCCAATCATAGCGCGAGGCTGCACGTGAAAGGCAAGGCTAAATAAAAAATGCGTCGACTCTATCGGAGGCAAGGTGTTTGAGAAAGCCAAAAGTGTATAAACCTTGGTTATTTTTTCCGTATTCTTTAATCGCGGAGAGAGGCAGCCGGTTCAAAAATTTACTGTAGTGAAAGTATGGTCTTCGAACTATATCCAAGCGAAGTTTTGGAGTGAGCGGATGAAATTGAAAGCAGTTTTTGGCTTGTTTTTGTCGAGCCGTGGTGTTTATCGAGTGTCGCAAATGTTCACCCTTGAATAAAGTTAGGTAAGAGTAAACCAAAATTAAAAATATAGTCAAGAAACAAGACAGAGACAACATATGATGTAAAAGGTGAACTTTACTAGCTGTTTATTATTTTTCTTTCGAAATAAATTTTTGCTAAAAAACTTCATACAAATCCTTATAATTTTGACGCCGCCATTTTGACCGAGTTGTCAAAGCGTGTGCCTGGGCTCCCTGTGGTAAAAATGGCTCCAAGGGGAAAATAGGGCCCAAATACTCCATTCATTTTCCTAAAGGGGTTTGAGGAACCAAACATCGGCATTGAAAATTTCCTGTTTTCTAAGAAAAGATAAGGTTTGAGCTCTGGGCCGAACTGATTAAAACTGCCACGATTAAAAGTTGGTCGAAGTAGTTCAATTTCTCTTGTATAAAAGTGAGAATATTGCTTATTATTATGGAATTTGAGATTAGTGATCATTAGTCGACGTCAAAACTGGAGGCCAGCAAATATATATAAAAAAAAATCACTAAAAAGTCATAAAAAGCTGAAATCAAAATTCACGCTAAGCCTGGATTTGGTTAATCGTGTTTTAAGCAACCCGGCCCTGAGTTCCAAGGTAAAATCATCCAAAATTCAATGCTCCAGAGACCCCTTAACGTTTATAACTGAGTCAAGATGGCTTTGTGATACCATATAAAGTTAACATGGATTGTTGTCAGCAATTCTCACAGCCCCTAAAAACTTTGAGAGTCTATTTTTGTGTGTCTGTTAGGGACCGGTCATTATTTTTAGGTTGGGAGGGCTGGTGCATATGAAGGAAGGCTATGTTTAAATTATCCCGACCCTCTCTTTTCATAAAGCACATTTCTTGCTGACCCCCCCCCCCCCCCCCACCCTGCCCCGCTTTTACCCACTGAATGACTCTCTTAAACCTTCCTGGTATGCGTGCATAAGGTTCTGTGCTTCCCTTATTCCCTGCATAACAATCATTGACCTCCCCCTATTTGCCCCAGTCCTTCCCACCCTCAAAATAATGAAATAATGACTCGTCCCACAACTTCATTTATCCCTTAGTGGCCTTACTGGACCTTCTAAAAAAGCTTTAAAAGATTTAGATAAGAAACAAGATGATGTAATGATTAATAAATGAGCAACAGTGTTTTATCAAGTTTAAAACACGAGGGGCAGCCGAGTGTTTTAGACTTGATGAAACACGAACTGCGAGTTTATTGAACGGCTTAAAAATCTTCTGATGTAGATCAACTCATTCTTTCACTAATATTTAGATTTGGGGTTATTTTGGCCTAGAAAATTGGACGTAAAGTTTAGCCGTGTCTTTATCAGATATAAAGACACTCATTAAACATTAATTTTTTTTTGTATTTTCTTTATGAATTATTAATGAGTTTTTTAATTGTTTTTTGTTTATTTCAGGGACCTAGCGAGAAGATTCAATATCGCCATGTTGGAAATGGGTTCCACAAAACAAGCAAATTTCGAAGCAAGAGGAGTCTACGCATCTAGTTCCCAGTCCCTCAAAGAACAAGCTTTCCCGACTCTGTTGTCAGGCCCCTTTGCAAACATGACTCCGTCCGAAATGATTGAGTACGCATGGGTGGACGTGACTAGAGAGAAATCACTGGAGGTTCCTTCTTACCGAGATTTTTTGTGCCAAAAACTTGGAAGCGAAGGCTGCGAGTTTTACTCGGCCACGTGGGCACTAAAGAGAAGATATGGCGAAGAAAGCACTTTGTCTAGATACGAGAGGAATGAGGCTTACAGCTATTTTTCGTATGATTACCTTCGTCCCCCTGGTGGAATATCAGATATCATCAGAGCACTAGAAAAATCGGCGAAGCATTTCGGAGTTCAGATGTACGCCAGAGAAGCAGTCAAATCAATCGACAGAAAGGGAAGTCTTTTCGTAGCTAAAACAGATAATTTTACAGTGTCAACCAAGAAGATCATCATTGCAGTCCCAAGCTTTCCATTTGAAAAGATTACCGGAGATGTGGCCGCAGATATAAAAGCTAATTACCTGTTTGGATCAATTAATCCAAGATCTGCTTTTAAAGCCGTAGCGATTTACAGTTATCCTTGGTGGGAAAACACTTCTTCCTCTCATAATCTTACCTTGAAACCTCTTGAAGTATTCCAAACAGGGGCCACGTGTCTGGTTTGTGTTATGCCTTACAGGTAAGTTGTCTGAAAGCAACTTTCCTCATAAATGAATACTAAACGAAATTTTTATTATTACAATCAGCGTGCTCTATTGAAAATCCACCAATCCGGTTATCTGTCTCACCGTTGTCTACAGTTCTACAGTTTTTCTGTCCAGGAACTATCTGTCTAGGAACTATAGTTGCACCGCGGAAATTTGATTTTCTTGAAACAATACGCTAGTTTTGACAGCTATTTCTCGTATGATTACCTTCATCTCCCAGGTGGAATATCAGATTATTTTTTGAATGGATAATTTGAAAGCCGTAATTTAACAAACCAAAAAAATAAAAAAAAATAAAAAAATAATGCGGTGAATTTAGTGGGTTAATTTGTCTGTAGGCCCGCTTGTTTACAAAAAATTTTCTCAGACGAGTACTATCCATCCGGGTATTTTCCTCGGGCCTTCTGCGGATGAAAAAATTAGTATCGTAGGAAATTTAGTGGTGAACTATAATCGCTGATAGAGCACGATCGCTCGTGCGTGTCCCTCGGAGGTGAAATTATTCTTGATACTTGGATCTCAAATACTTAAAGTTGTAGGTTTCTCACTGTTACCATCACTGTTACCAACAGAAAATATTATAATAATTATTATTATTATTATTATTATTATTATTATTATTTTCTCTTGCTGTTACCCATTGTGGTGTCTAGATAACGAGAGCTACCTGTCCAACTGTTTTGGAGGTCGTACTGGAAAAGGGTAGCACAAATTGCCCTCACGTGCCAATTATGACATCACATCGCGCTCGAATGACGTTACTAAATCTAGAATGAGCCATCTTGAATCTGCCAACTAAAATTTCATGATTTTTCCAAGCTAATAAATGGTGGTTTTACTGTTTTAGTTGCTTAAATAATATAATGATAATAAAAACGCAAAGACCCCCAGAGAAACTAAGCGAAACGCCAAAATAAAAACCGGAAAAGTCCAAACATAACGTGATTAACAATGATGTAATAAGTTGAAACGCTTTTCGAAACTATTCTACAAATGACCAAATATTTTTGTCCTGTAGTCCCTACAGCCAGTTTTTGTTCCTAATTTTTGGGTAAAACATGACCTCCCCCTACCCCCCACAAACAAAAAAGTTATGTTCCCAGATCAGTTTAATTGATCCTGGTTATGCTGGGTAACTAGATGCCTCAAAATCAACGTTGCTTAGTTCCCAATAAAAGTACCTTTATATGTATGTGTTTGGTTTCAGTGGCAGGGGACCCAAAGGGGAAGCCGTTATTCAGCTGTCGTACGCTTGGCGGGCATGCGCAGTCAAGTGGGGTGAGCTCTCCAAGCTGCCTAAAGCAGTTTTCGAGACAGAAATCAAGAAAGCCATACAGGAGATTTTTACAGGAATGGTTGTACCAGAGCCCCTGGACATTGCGTTCAAATATTGGGAAAATGTAGCCTGGTAGGTTAATTATTAATTCGAGTAACTATTTGAGATTAATTTCTAAGGTCTGTGAAATCAAGCTATGGTCGTTTGGGTACTCATGGGAGGTATGATTGGTCAAAACCATTGACCAATCAATATCGAACGCTCCTGCATACATTTTTGCCAATAAGTACTTTCTCTACTCAACAGACATCAAACAAAGGCAGGCTCCAACGTTAGCCGACATGATTTAGCAAAATGGGCCAAACGTCCATTTCCTGGAAAAGAAATCTACATGGTGGGTGAAGCGTATACATCGTTACCCGAGTGGAATGAAGGAGCTCTTCTATCAGCGTATGAAGCTCTAAAGGAAGGCTGGGATATAGAACAACCTGAGCCTTAAGATACCTAAGACAATGTGATAACAATTTGTAACAAACAATACACCAAGGCTTATACTGCATGAAAAAGTAGGCCAACTTTGCGAGACACCAACACGACTAGAACCGATAAAATAGGGTTGCAAACGTAGACAGCTGTTTCGACCTTTTTAGTGCGAGGTCCGTAGGACGAAGAACTAGTCAGGTTAAAAGGTGACATTGCCCTTCAAGTAGGCAAAAAAAAAGGATAAATTAAAATTCTTTGAATTCTTTGTTAGACTACGTTCAGGGGTGGGGGTAGGTGAAGCAATTCAGCCTTTGAGAACAAAAGACTGAGACAGTGTCCCTTTTCCACTCCTCAAGGTCTCTTGGTTCCCTGTTGAGTCTTTCGTGGTAGTAGAAAGGTTTTTTTTTTTTTCGTAGTCTATGGATCATGATCACAACAAACACTGCGGATGATGCATATTTGGTCCAACTTTAAAATTTTTGAGACGAGAATTTTCCATTCTTACATTCAAACACAATTTCAAGAGTTATAAATTGCAAGGGATGATTATAAAAAAGACTTGACTTACGAGAAAGATCGCAGTGATGGCTTAAAAGCAATAAGAAGTTCGTTGAGTGCAGCTCAGACTCCTTCGATGTCTCCCTGGATATTAAAATTTACTTATTATTAAACTACTTAAAAGTGTGCGCGAAAGCTCTATTTCTACCGTAGTTGCTGGAAGATGCGAGTGTTCGTCAAACTCAAACTCAAACCTCGGTGTGTTTATGAAATCAGTCTTGTTAAAACCGGGCAGCTAATAAAATAACGGATGTAAAAAAAATTTCGCCCAAAATGGCTGTTAGGTGACGATAAGTATACACGATAAACAAACAAGTGTCCATGAGAGTAGCTAAAGTTGCGCGAGAAATTACTTGTGTAATGTGTCCGTTTAAAATTATCTCACGTTTAATGTTTAATAATTGTAAGTTCAAAATATCAAACAAAGTTGATAACGAAAAGGAAGCACTTATTTTAAAATCTCATTCAGCGTAACAAAACACTTATTGAAACATTCAGTTTACACTTGAAGTAAATAACAAAAATAAGTCTTGTTACAACGCCTTCACAAGTTTCAAGTCATTTTCACGGAATTTCTGTTTGTTTAGAAGTTCAAGCACCACAAGTCTGAGATAAATATTGCACAAAATGTTCGGATTATCTAGTGATGTTCTTCGTCGCTTTACTGCGCCATTTTAATCGCTGTTTGTTCCTGTTTTGTCTTGACCATTCTTGCTTCCTTCCAGATAAATTCCATGACCCTGTTGGTCGTTGTTGAAGCAGTGCGAGTTCTCCATTTCATTCCTGTCTTTAATTTGAAATTCCTCCGATCCTTCTTCACTCACTGTACTCTTCAATTCACCTGGAAGAAAATGTTTTTCGTTTTCTGCCTCGCTGTCAATCGACGAAGCACATGAATAGTAAATAACTGATGTCAACAAGGAGCACGCGAGAACGAAATCGAAGCATTCAAGAATGAAAACCATTTTTATGCCAAACGCGAAGAAACCACTGCTATCAGCTAGGTAAAACGAAGTCGGAAAGCATCTGAGAAAACACCATGTGTCAACGTAGGAAACAATCAATCACGTCCCACGACAAAATAACAAAACAAGTATTTCTCGTAAATTCAAGCTTTTTTTACTTGGTTGCTACAAGAACGCATTTCACAGTAAATTAGGAACTCGTTTCACACTTATCAGGGTATAATTATGGAAGAACACCGCCCACTTAGTGAATCACGTTTCAGGAAAAGAAAAACAGTCATTTCACGTTTCACACTAAAAACTGAACCACGACTCACGAAAATATATATTATATAAAATATATACCCCCTTCTCCTCAACACTATGTAGGGACACGATTCCCTTTTTGGTATCCAACGATAGTATTAGAAGAAATTGTCTTCTACAACAGGCAAGCTACGCCTGTAGACCTACCTTGTCGAAGTCACGTTCACTTGCTCACTTTTAAATAATAAGCACGTGTTCCAGAGTAGTTAAATGTGCTTGTAAAATGACTAATCGCGTAGGCGAGTGAATTGTGACTGCGCGAATAAAGTGCTTTATAGCACATGCATGCAGATTTCTAAAACTTATTATCTGTACACTGAGCAAGATGGATACACAAATCATCTTTAAAATTTTATGACAATTTCTTCTGAAATTGTTTTCTTAAAGTGTGCGGACAAATTCTGTTTAAATTTTGTCGATGATTTGATGAGCGTTTTTTTTTTCATATTCACTCAAAAATTGCTTCTTTTGTTTTCCTGGTACCGTATGACGTCAAAGGTGAATTTTTTTAATCAAAGAAATTGCCCACCATTTCAGTTAACGGAGATACTATTGTCTCATTTTACGAGTCAAAACAAAACTGCATATGCACTTTTTCCACGAATGTGACTGAACATTTTCTTTGTGCCCCGGTATACGTATTGAACAGAGAACAGCTAGGTGTCGGCCTAATGGGCAGTTTAATTATGTTTACTTGTGTTTGTATTTATAGAATTTAAGATCTAGAATGCAGAAGAAAATTTATGAAAATCTTGAAGCCGAGCATTGTAAGCTGCTGAGCCGGGCACTCCAAGAACTTTCAATTCAGATAAACTACTTGTTTAATCTGTTATTCATTTGTTAAGCCATATTAACAAAGTGTATTTCGTGGCTTCTAAGACATGTAAGATGTTTCTTTTTGTATTGCAAAACGGAAGCAAATTTTATTGTCATTTAAATGATTTGCGTTATACGAGCTGTGCAGTGGAAGCATTGTATGTAAACGTTGAAACAGCTCTTGTGGGAAATCGCCTCTAACTTTTACGAATGAGTTGTCTGTCCTGAATCGGATAAAAATAATCCGTCGATTCATGCCCAGTGCGTTTTGTGTTTCATTGCCGGTTAAATTCGAATGTTTTCCAGCATTATCGCTCAAAATCAAAAATTGTTCGACAATGTTATGAGAATTATAACTGTTTCAATTAACTGGGTCTCACGAGGTTTTCTGTCTACAAAAATATATCATTAATCTCATTATAAACTTTAATCCAGGAATTGTAACTGGTAAAAGGACTGCTAAAAGCTGATTGATACGGTTAGGCGTGGTCCCCAAACGATTTCAAAACACCATTAGTTCAAATAACTTAATATTATTTCAACTGAGTCAGCCTGACGATCTTGCCAACTCCCAAGTAAGCGACCATCCAGAGAAGACGGTTCAAATTCATGATAGGATTTACTGTATATTAATTTAAAATTATGAACAGCCTCTAGTGTAACGTAAATAAAAGTGCTGTATTTAGACCCCTGTTCAAAATATTCCATATGAAACGATTAAAACTTGTTTATATGGATGTCTGAAGGAGAAAAGAAAGAGAAGAAAAGAAAAAAGAGTTAAGTATAGCAACCAACAATGTCATGTTTCGTTGTTTTATTACTGTTCAACAAAACCCATGTTTTAAGCACATCAGTTTCTATTTTCTTAACGTTTTTAAGCGGGTAAAATTAAACTAAAATGAAGGTTGTATTCGAGAACTCGTTTTGCACTCCACTTCTTTTTATACGTGACAATTTCACCGGTGACAAATCAGAAGCAGTTTGTCAGCCGTGAAATGGAGCTATATGTCGATATCACTGAATCATTTAGCGACCAATCATGCCATGTTGTTGGTTGCAGAACTCCAAAACGTAACGTGGAAACTCTTATCTAAAAGAGACTTCAACTGACGGGAGTGGTCGCGATCGCTCACTTCCACCATAACTTTTGCCTGTAAGAGAATAGAAAAAGGGCGATGAGAATGAATTGAAAAAATAAAAAACTGAATGAAAATGTGTAAAGGTTTTTAGCTTAAGAACCTCTTTAGGGACACTTTAAATGACTAATGAATTGTCAAAAAATCATCATGGTTTTTGAGGGTCCCATCGGGGTGATCCCATATTCTGAAGGGAATCCCTAAAAGGAACCAGAATGTCGTTTTTGGACTTGGATTGAATTCATTTTCATCCCCAACAGAAAACAATTCTAAAACAAAGTACAGAGAGGACAAATCGATTGTCACATGCAATTTAGATTCCTTCACTCTATGTGGTACCAAACCACGAATTTTTCCTCTGAAAGAGCGGTACATTAATCTCTTCAACTTTTTATGCACAACCCCCCCCCCCCCCCACCCCCTCTCACCCCATCCTTCCTTCCAAGGGATTTGTTTCCAAAACTTACAGAAAAGCGCTGATACCTGTAAACATAATACACTTGGATCATTCCACGCTGGCTCTTGACTGACTTCTTTGACACTGTCGATGCAAAAACGGCGAAATTGAATTCTTAGTATCTAGAACTTGAAGACAATTGACAACTTTCTTTCAATTAATCGGGGAATTCTCCGACGCGACGCTTCCCCTACGAGTGTCTGACTTCGTTACCGGTCGTTTTGGCGTGCTACATATGCTTATTTTGGATTTTTTTATGACTAGTTAGGAATATTGCTACTCTCTCCGGTGCCTTTAGGATGCTAGACCATCTCAGATTACCCCTCCCCCTGGAATTTTGTCAGATTGTCCCGACATTTGCCATTCACAGAAAATTACATCTTTCTTTAAATATATTTTAATTCCAAAACTGAACAGTTTTTCTTACACAGCTCCTGTTGACGTAATCAGCCGCAACAGCGTTGCCATGGTACCTAATCGATCATCGATACGGACCTCAAAACGCACTAGTCTTCCATCCATCGTGAGCCCGCGGGCAATTACCCGTGGAAGAAGCGCGGGTTCCATGTTTCCCTCGCTAAGAACAACTACCACCCTGAAAAAAGTAAAAAGGAGCAACGCATTAACGCCGTGCCGACATTTATGGGGTGAATTATGGGGTGTAACTTATTCTGTGGCAAATAGGAAGGAGGTGGTGTAATAATTAATAAGGATATTTTAACAGGTAGCCCACGTCATAAAAAGGGGTTTACAGTGTCCGGGGCCCTGCATTAAAAAAACAAAAACAAAAAACAGATATGATGAAAATGATTAAAAAGTAAAATATAAAAAAAAATGAAGACTGTAAAAAGTTAAAAATTAAAGAAGTGAACGTGAAAATAAAAACTCACTAAATACTCCTAATATGTCTTTTAAAAGTTAAAATGTCAAAAGTGCTTTTAGCTTCTGAAGTATTTCAGTCATAACAGCTTGATGAATGAATCGGTTTACTATGTAACTGTCACAATGTGGCGCGTCCGTCACAGCTTTTGGTTGCTTCTCGCCTGTTGCAGCTGAGTACCTTGTTTCTCATTTTCTCGCCTTTTGGTGTCACGTGCCTTTATGGCTTGTTATGGCAAGTGTTTGATGATGCGCTCTTGCTGATTGCGAGATGTTTGGTAAAAGTAACGATCAACATTAGAATATTGGGATACCAATTAATCAAAATAAAAGGTCTGTGAACTGAATTTTGGCTCTTACACTACATATTTCTCAGGCAATTTAGAATTATTAGGAAAAATAAGAATTTAAAAATATTTTTTCAGCCTTGATTCACTTTCGCTTCTAAGTCTATTTGCTTAATACTTTAACCTGTTTCAGTGTTATTATGGCACGAAAGAAATCTGATCCATGAGGTGAACAATAAAATAAAAAATATTACACCATAAAAACTATTTTGTACGATTTTCATTTACTCGTTCAGTGAGATGTATCAGAAAACTCAACTCGTGAATAAAATCGTACACGCGTAGTTATCGCGGTAAACCGAAACATTCACTGGAATGATAAAAAATCATTTCACTTGTGGGATATTCACTGTATCCCACGCCAAGAAAAAGCATTGCATATGCAGTATTTATATTTACCGTTTTCCCTTGAGTTCTGGAAGATATCCTCCAACAAGAGCCGCCAGACCAGCTGCCCCATCTGCTTCTAAAATTACTTTCTCGTATTCTAACAATCTGAGCACTGCTAATGCAACATGGTCTTCCCTGAAAAGACAAGACAATTCCAATTTGTTTAAAATAAAGGAGCTATGTCACGTCTCAGAACTGTTCTGAAATAAGTGGTAGGCAAGTTAACAATGGAAAACATAATCTTTAAACATTCAAAGAGAAAAACAATCTTATTTTGTGGATAGAATCAAACTCCGGCTAAAAATATCGATTTTTTTTTTTAAGACGCGTAGAAACAACTAGTACGGTTTAGCCTCAATTTTTCAATTTGCGATCCATTTCCATCCTAGCCATCTGCAGCCAAAGACGCTTGTTAACAGTTTCAGTACTCTAATATAGCAAATTCTCATAAAAATGTGCCATTGTTTTTAGGTTTTGTACGACACAAATGTAAATTTTGGCTTTTGATACATCTGTTAAAATCCGTGACAAAGCCTCTTCCTTAAAGTTACAGTAGAAAAAGAAGACAATGTTCACTGTCAATCTTTTACAGAGTAATTTTGCTAAATGTTTCGTAAACCCGAGCCAAGTCTCCTAGCCAGCTAAAGTGAATCTACGCGGTTGACCACCTATTTATTTGTTTGACCAAGAGGGCATTATCTAAGACCGTCCTCTTTTGGTTGTTTACACGAAACCTTTATTTAGCAAAAACCAAAACAGCGCTCACAAACTACCGACAAAGTAAGTTGAAGGCCGTGTGAAATATGCTGTTTTAGTGGACATACTTTACAGTGACACATTTGTCCATAAGGCTCTCGGCGAGTATCAATGGTGCGTCGCTAATCTCGCTGTATTCCAAATCTACAAGAGAAACAAGTGGACAGTTAGGTTAACGTTAATCGTTGGACTAACCTGTTAAACCGATACAATCCGGTCCAGCACGCACAGTTTTAAGAGTGAGTCCGCACGAGAACCATGCAGGCGAGTCTACAGCGCATCTCACCGATTTCCCTCAAATTTGGCACACTTGTGTAACTTCACTAGTACATTAACCATGTGCAATATTTTGGTTCAATTGTTTATTGTTTTGGAGAAATGTCAATCAAACTGTCAGACAGTGGAAAGTACTTAAATTTGACTTAAAAATATTCACCATGTTTGATCCCCTGCTACATGCTAAATATAAAAAGAAATGATACGAAACTTTTACATAAAACAAATCAAGTCCCGAACAATAGAAAAACGTTCAGTAAACTTGTGTTATTTGCTGCGTTTAGCTGAAAGCAACATTCCAAATCTCCTTATTCAATTCGTATCAAAAAAGTGGGGTTTCAAAAGTCGTTGTTTGTAGACATGCGGCGTTTCTTCAATCGAATTTGAAAGTATCAATAGATTGCCAAGGAAATGGTGTCTCTATTTGTCAAATAAAATCTCTGTTAAGTTTAAGAGGAATTACAGGTTCGCATCAATAAATGGTGTTAACTTCGTGACAATATGCAAATGAGCTCAACACGGAAATCGTGATAAGTTCAGAGTTTGTAAAATATAAACTTAATAGAATGTTGCTATAAGAAGTAAAACATCGTTATGAAGCTTTTTGCATAAAAATACTTTTAAATCGTTAGTAGTTTAAACCACTGGAAGTCGTTGGCTGGTAATAAGCAAATTAAACAAATTCAAACTAACACAAAGGTCATACCGACCTGCTGGTCGTACTGCACCAATTTGAAAGATATCCCCACAAGCAAGCATCATTGCATAAAAGTCATTTCCTTCAAGGGTTTTTGGCATCGCCCTCTTGGTGTGTAAGCTGCATTTTGCCGTATTTGCCAGCACCATAGTAATTTAAGAACAGATGTTATCAAAACAAGTTGGCGGCGATGCATCAAATATAATATCCCCCGATCATGAAAACCGACTTGTTTTAGAATTTGGTCGCGTGTTTTGTTCACATATAAAAAACATGTTTCCACTGCAAAGAAATTATGTAGTCATCGTTTTCATCCAGTAAGAATCTGCGGCACAATTGCAAGTGGTTTTTGGTGCTGTCGTTCTTCGAAGAACACCGACAATAGTTGATTGCGTGACAGACCGACATGTGAATTTTATCTCAAATTTCATGTCTCAAATTTCACTCTGACTCAGATCATATTGCGATTGTCATGGCTTCGTTTATGTGCTTTCAAGAAGGACGTGACATTCAGGGGCCATGGGATATGTATTGAGTCATCTATAAACGATCCAATACGCCACAAATCGCCATGGCTTTAATTTTCCACCTTTTTTAATTTTGAAAATCTGAAATCGAAAAATTAGCCTTTAATACTGACTTACCGTAAATAATCTTATAAACGCCAGGGCTTTTTAATTTAAGGGGTACATGCGGGAGTTTTAAATAAATATGAGGCGTTTAGTAGAAAAGGGGCATTCATTTCACCAGGAGCCCATGATTTCACTCTAACTGTAACGAAACAAATAGACAAACAAGTATGTAAATATGACGCGTAGTTTGCTCCCGGATAAAGATAGGAAACAGATTTCGTGAGTAGGAGACTACTCTAATCTTTTCTAATGCAAAGCCTAAAGATGTCGTTCACAGATTGTTCGATATCGATGTCTTCATCGTCATCGCATCGGGGTAAACCATGTTGGCTAGCTAGCTCCTTTGGTCCCTTCGATGTCCGAGTGAATCAATTAACTAACTAAAGAAAATTGCGTGTTTTTTACTCCATGAAACGTTTACGCGGGGGGGGGGGGGGGAGGGGTGACGGGGGGAACAGGGGTGTCTATTAGACACGGGACGTTTATTAGTAGAGGCCTCCAATACAAATTTTACACCTCAGGGGGAGGCGTTTATTTGAGAGTGGGGCGTTTATTAAATCATTTACAGTATTTCACTCATTAACATTTATTCTAAGGATTGCCTACAGGAAAGATGAAATAGAACAAAAGAGTATGATTATGAGTGTCATTGAAAACGAACTTCCAACAACCTGGTCAAGGCAAAGACGAATCATGAGTTGTAAAAAGGCACGCTGATCTACACTTATACAAACATTTAATTCCGTCGATACGTCGGTCCGTCATTCTAGCTTTAAATTAGGAAATCAGTAGGAGCACTATCAGAGATACAGGTGATTCCAAATTTGTTGAAAATGTTCTGGATCCTTGTTCCCAGGGACTTCGTTCCCCTAAACCAGCGGTTGATAAACGAGTTTAGATATTAAATTTCGTTCCAAGAACTTGCGCATTTTCCGTCAGCCTTGACCGAACTGGGCCGTCCTCTGCCCTCTGGGCCATTTATGGTTCCGGTTTAATTGTGCGCATGCACCGGAGACTTGAGATGGAATGATCCGTTCTCGCTCCCAGAGTCTACGGTCCTTCTGTTCTGCGCCAGGGATCGAGACCTCTGCCGTTAATGTCTGTTAAGGTACGCAACGAATTGAAGGCGGGGTTTGGCTGGGAATGAAAAGGAATGAGGCACCAGCGGAGTGGCCCCGAGGCGAAAGCGGAAACCCGACTGAGAGGTAAGTGCTTGGACGGTTGCTATAGAAAACGGCTCCACATCGAAGCCCTTTGAGTCACACTAGGGCTTTCCACAAGTTGCTCGGCAACTTTTGGCATTTTTTCATGTTTCGAGCAACTTTTTCCCCCTTGGAGCAACTTTTTTCCTCTCGAGCAACTTGTTGCATTTTGAGCAATTTCCAGACCGAAGATTTCCGAAGATTATACGAGTGCTGTTCTAAGGCAAAACGAACGTTTCCGAAGACTTACGACGTTTGCCGAAGATTTTCGAGGGACATCTGAAGACGTTTCAACATTCGGCTCATTCTGTATAAAACATTGCAAAACTCGTCAGCAAACATGACGTCATCAATATCTTCACGATTTTTCCCAGTTAAAGGAATCCTTGTTACTTAACAAATTTTCTCCTTAAGATGTTGTTTAGATACTTCTTTTGCTGTAAAATTGCATAAAACTGCTAACAAATCTTACCATCAAAGGGAAATTTGCATATATTTAGAGAAATTCTCTTGATTAGAAGCAGCGTTTTGAATTTTTTGGAGCAACTTTTGAGCAACTTTTATTATCAGAAGCAACTTTTTTGGATATTTGGAGCAACTTTTTGAGATGTTACGGGCAACTTTTTGGGAAATCTCGAGCAACTTGTGGAAAGCCCTAAGTCGCACTGTCCGAAGCCAGTGGAGAGCACGGATGAAAGAAAGAAGGATATAGTGAAGGCTAGAGCAACGAAAAAGAAACTACTTGCAGCAAGCGAGCAGAATGCAAATATACGCGTCAGCATGACGACATGTCGACAGCGCACGAAAGACATGATCCACGAGGGCGAGGCTGCACCAGACATGAACTAAAACCAGTTTAAATTCGTGCGACTGATCGCAGTGACAAAATGAGTGAAAGCAGCCTTGTCGCAGCGTGTGTGCACTTCTGCGACAAAATATAAACTAACCAATGAGAGAGCTTCATGTATTGAATTCAAAAACTAGTTTACATTCTCCCTCTTCCAAATTTGCTGCAGGTGCACCGAACAAACGCCTTGTTGCAGGGACTTTTTGAAGTAGTACACACGAAGCGATTTGTCGCAGAGAACCTCACTTAAGGTTTATTAGTACTTTATTAGTGTTTTCATTAATTTGAAAGTAATATTGTGTATAAGCTACTTTAAATTTTTCATATATCACATTGATCTGCAATATGGTACGAACAGGAGCTAGAGAGATGGTGGATATAACCCCAGTGTATAAAGATTGAGTAAAGTCCAATTGGGTATGTAATTATACGCGTTATTAACAAAATCGAACTGCGCGGTCGTTCGATTTTGTTAACAAGGCCATTGAAAGACCTTTCAATTGGCATTAATGGTTTTGACATCCACATTATAAATCAAACATTCAGTTAGGGAAGCAACATTATTTTTTGGAGGAGTGGCCAAGTGGGATCAAAAATCCTGAAAAAAAATTGTTTGCAATAGCAAAATGCCCACATAAATTGTTTGAAGACATCAAAAAACATTGTCTGCAGAAAGATGCAGCTGGAAAAATTGTTTGGACAGAGAGCGCCACGGAAAGAAATCGTCTGTACTGTACTATACTACGCTTCGAGTAAAACAATGGTCCATTCCAGCGTTTCGATCGAGCACTGAGGCAAGTCTTGAGAGACTGGGTACTAGTCCAAAACAACATGGCGCCCGGGTGAAAAGTAACTTACCAGGCTTATGAAAATGTGAAGTGCTGAGGCCATCGCTTACGAGAAAAGTGGAAACTAAATCCTTGCAGAATTGTTTGTGAACATTATAACTACCAGGTAGACAGGAGTGAGCGACGTTTTCTCTTTCCAATCTGCACGTGAAGATACGCTTGAATTCGATCGATGATGAACATGTCAAGTGGCTTGTTTACCTTTTCTCACGCTGTAAGTCTGTATTTATGGGCACTAAATAGCCGGATAATTAACATCACGAACCACTTTAGATGCTAAAAGGTTTATTGGATTTATGTAAGCGGTATTTCTCACGTCCTCAGCCGACCTATCCATCATGTTATGAAACTCGTTCTAAAACTTTCAGAACTTTGTTTTTGTTTTGCTCACATGTACCACATTTTTGTACGCTAAAATCATACGTGCCGATTGAACTTAACATACTTTTTTTGACTTTAATTTATTATTTAGTAAATGTTTTACAAAATAATGGCTAATGGAACCATCAGAATAACGCCGCATCGGCGATATTCAAACGTAATTTTACCCTAAAATCTCTATTGTCACGCATTGCCCGAAATACCTTATTTTTAAAATAGGTTTACTACTAAACGTGAGAGCGATGAAAAATCTTGATGATATCATTTAAATTGTACTAGGTGATACTAATTACAGTGGTATTTTTATATGAAAGGCTTCAATTCTTGCAGAGATATTTTGGTCGAAAGATGGGTCAAAATTTAGGTTTTTTTCGGCTCAAAACCGACCATGGGCACGTTGACCACGATATCTTCCACACGTTAAAGAATTTTGCGATAATATTTTACCTACAGCATTATCATCTCAATATGTAGCCCCATGCAAAATATAAAGGAAATCTGAGAGGGTCGATGTAGACTCAAATTTTAATATTGCATGGATTTCATATGGACCCTCTCTTAAAGCAATAAAAAACCCAAAAGGCGACAGCAATGAAAAAGATGCTAAAATACTTGTTAATTGTCTTGCGCAAGGTTTCTAAAAGCAGATTATTCAAACCAGAATTTGCATTAAATTCGAATTCATTTTTATGAGTTATAAAAAAATATTTCTGTACTTAATATTTTTTGCCTTCATTTTATACTTTCGCATCATCGGTACAATTTTCCGTGGAAGTACGAAAATAAGCACTGCATTAATGGACCACTTGCATGGTCTTTACAAGCAAGAATTTTCCGTGTTTTTTTATTGCAAGTGTTTCTAAATAGCACCCGCCTCATCAAAAGAAAAAAGAACAACAGGAAAGGAAAAAAAGAGAAAAAAAAAAACAAACAAGTCAAAGGCTTGTTTATAACTTACCATCCACTGTTGTCAAATCTTTGGATTCCGTTGTCGCCACTGTCTTTCCTTCGTGGATGGTAGCTCTATAATCAAGTTTCTTTTCGCTTCTAACTGCCTGAAAAATTACATTACTAATGGTCACCTCTTTTCTTTGTTTCGATAACTCATTGCTACCTCTATGCTCTTAAAAATTGGGCGCCTGCACCATTTTCATGGGTCTTCAGCATTGGCCAGAAACGATGCCCCTAGCCCTCATAACAATAGAGGGGAAGTTTAAACAAGAACAAATGAAATTAGAGCTTTTAAAATAGTGCAGGTTAACCGTTAAAAATCGGAATAGATATACAGTTTCGTTATCACATCTAAGGTTGCTTATTTATATAGAAGAATCCTGATTTCTCAAACCTGAATAACGATAACTCGAACCTTCAAGGGAGATCGAAAAAGGTTTGAGATATCGGCAGTTCGAGTTAGCGATGGTAATAACTGGAGGGGAATCGGAGAAGGTTCGAGTTTAGCAGGAGGTTTGAGTTATCTGTAATGAAATCGACAACATTATATAAAGTTTTGACTGGAGTCGAGTCTCCACTGCAACTCCGATCCAAGAATCGAAGGCTAAAGCGAATAAAACAAAAACAAATTTTAAGTCAAAAGCAAGCGAAAATTTGTTCGAGAAATCGGAGGTAAAAACTGTAGTGTTTCACTGAGTGGAGCAAATCCAAGGAAAACGACTTTTGGTTTGAGTAATCGGGAGGATCAAAAAAATCGAGGTTTCCAGAAAGCGGGAATCCACTGTATTATATGGGGTCGTAGTTTAGGGATGGACCATTAGAAAAGTGATAGGGTGGGTGGGGAAAATACAAAAAAAAAAATCATGCAAGGGAAAATGCCAAGAAAAAAAATTCGTGCAAAGGGGAAGGCAAAGAAAAAAACTGCAGAAAGAAAGTTCCTATTAATCATTTAAAACATCTGTCATTTTACACTACATACAGACTAGAGTCTCCAGCACTCAACTTCTAGTTTCATTCAAGCAAATTACGTAAAGCCTGGCCTTACGACAAGCAAAACTTTTCTTCCTATACGCCGGTGGTTACAGAAAATTCACTTTCAAGTCTTGCCTTCTGGCTATTGTATAAAAACTTTGACACCAGTAAGACATTCGATATAAATTGCTGTTGACAAGTGTATAGGGTAAAGAAAACAATCAGTATAACATGGCATTTAATAACAGTACGTGGCATTTGATTTTAGCCATTCTTAATATTTTAAAAAAATATATAATGATCAAAGATGGTCATTAAGAGACTGGTCAATAAGAGAGGGGGTAATGTAAGTTTGATCTGCACATAGGGGGTGGGACATCTTAATGATTTAAATTGTTATAGATACAAGAAAATCCACAGTGGTATTCATCAGTAAATTTCTTCACGCGAGCAGTTTTAGATATTTCTAGCGATTTCAGAAATATAAAAATTTCCAAATATAAAATATAAAAATTTCCCAGGGGAGCATGGACTCCCGGACCTCCCTAGATGGCTAGAGATCAATAACATCGGTTTTGGTGGACTCTCTCCAGCCGCCACTTTTTCAATTGCTCCGGCCCACCCCCCAGTACGTTTTGACCAGTCCATAAAGGATTAATTCAATGAATAACAACATTTTTTTGGAAATATTTAAACTATTTAGCAAATCGTAAACAGAGCAACATCTGCCAGAAAGCATGGTTTAAAGTAACAATACATGGTATCCGGTCTAAAAAAACTATTTGTCTAAAAACGAACATGACTAAAACAAAATTCGAGCAGAGGGTTACACCTGCAAAAAAAATTCCTGCACAAGCATTGGGCGTTAAAAAAAATTCATGGAAACGAAAATCCCCCAGCCCCCCAACCATAACTTTTCTAATGATCTATCCTTAAGAAAGTTGAAGTTGAACTGGGCTTACTATTATTTTTATTGAGGGGTATAGCGTTTTAACAGCTACACAAGTTCCAGCCAGCAGAGTCCCTCCCCCCACGGGCACAATTATAGCATCTACTTCTTCCAGCTGGTCTACAATCTCCAATCCCATGGTGCCTTGCCCGCAAACTATATCCGGCTTGTTTTTCCTGAAATTACAAAAAAAAATAATTCAGCATATGAGTTTATCAACAGTCTTATGCAGGATAATACAAGCTGTTGTCAAAAATTTCTCAAGCAGTACATAACAAGCTTATGGTTTTTATTGTTGTTGTTTTCCAGTTTTTTTAATTTTTTACTGGTTGGAGTTTGTTTGTTTTGAGCACTATCTAAGCTATCCACATGCATTCATAAGTGAGATTTGTTGTCTAGTTTCGTTAATACGAGAATGACATCAGGCAGTTTAACTATAAAACATTGCGATAAAATACAAGAAAATTTTGAAACCATCTTGGTTTAAAAAATTTTAAAGAATTTTTAAAAGCGACGACGTTTCGACGTTCGCTATAAACGTCATTATCAAGTCAAAATTAACATGAATAAAATAAGGTGCGACTATAAATGTATAAGAAAATTCCTAAGGGACCGATATAAAAAGTAAAAAGTAAAAAAATGTCACGATGATGTAATAGAGTGATTCGCACGCAGTCACGTAAAGAGTTTGGCGCGAATAGAGTTTTTCTGAGTATTTAGCTCAGGGTTCAATTCCCTAATGAACAACATCTCAAAAATTAAGCAATCAAACTTCGATCTGCACTTTTTCAAAACAGAGAATTGTTTTTCGTCCAAATCAGCCTTTGATAGACCATGTTCCTCCAGGTGCTTCCCGATTGCAGAATATTTGTGCTCGTTGATGCGTTGTGCTCGTTGATGCGCAGGCCGTATAAACTTTTCATTTAAACTTATCAAAAAATTTGCTTAGCCAACATAGAGTAAAGCAAACATAATAATCATGAGGGCGTGAAATGCAACTGTTTTACATAACAAGGAATAACGGAAAATACTCTTACTCATCTATGAATGCGAGTCCGCGTTCTTTCTCAATTTCTATAGCCATTTCCCTTAACTAGACAAATTTAAATACAAAAGAGTATTAAAAAATGACTGTTTAAGAGTAATTATAACATAGCTAGCAAAGACGCGCAATCATGATCCACTAGTGCACGCTGATAGCGTGAGTAAATTGCCTCGCCAGAATTTTTTTCTCACGTGCGTTTTTGGCACGGGTTTTGATGTACATTTAACCCACCCATAAATTTTTGCGCGCGCTCATTAGACAAAACGCATCACGTGGTACAAAATCGGACGACGGATATCAGCAATTATTGTTCAACAGATGCGTGCGCTGCCCATATATGGTCAAAATGTTAGCGTTATCTGTCATCCGTACATAACAGATATCCTGCGATATTCGTAGGTTGCTAAGATTCGTCCGAAATCTTGTAAAGCGCTGCATAGTTACTGTTTCGTTGACAATTTGTTGAATAATAAAACAATTATCCTGCTCAATCTTGCGGAATATCGTCTGATTTTAGCCAACGCGGCCTACGG
Source organism: Oculina patagonica (assembly GCF_052425735.1). Lineage (NCBI taxonomy): Eukaryota > Metazoa > Cnidaria > Anthozoa > Scleractinia > Oculinidae > Oculina > Oculina patagonica. Next base: position 13,218,883 of record NC_135771.1, on the reverse strand, counting down.
CCTCGTCGGCTAAGTATCAGGCGATATTCCGCGCGGTTTCGCAGGATAACTGTTAAATATACCCTGTCCGATTTGATATCCGACGCCCGATTTTTTAGGCAAGCACGAAACAAACGAATGAAGTCACCTTCAAGCTGTTTAAAGAGCATGTCAAAACTTAATAATCGGCAATATTTTTAGCTCTTTACGTGTTATATAATAGGAGATATTAGCTTTCAAAACCTGCAAAATTTCTGGATGGCAAAAACGCTAATGAGCCCGTATATTCTTTGTAAAATATTGAGTTTCAAACCCGCGTCACAGAAAAAAAGTATTTAATACATAGGGCTCAAATTTATAGCAAAAGTTAATCGTCCCATGTTCTTTCAGTGTTCAGAATTGATATTTTTGTAGCTCGACCAGAAACTGAAGCGCTTACGCTTATGAGCCAAAATATTGTGAAAAAGGATTTCCCAATGACATACTGAGCTCAGTCAAAGAAGAAGATTTTTCAAATTTCTACTCAGAAAGCAACAAAGCAAGGATAAATGGTTTTTGTTTACCTCTCCTTCGTCCAGACCGCTGACCATGGTATCAGCATTATATTTTTCGCACATCCTGATCTTGACAGGACTCGTGTTCTCCGGTAGAAGAACAGAAACAGGAATCCCGAGGGAGCTCCCTTGGAAGGCCAGCGCTACAGCATAGTTCCCAGATGAAGTGGTGACTGCTCCAAGATTCTTTTGACTCTGTAAGTCAGGTGAAAAACAGTGTAACCTTTAGAGAACTATAACAGACGTGATCACAGGCGTGACGTATATATGGCCTTGTTGTTGAATTTGAATGGGCCCTTTGAAGCTCACGCTCACATGGTACAAAATCCGCCACGCCTGAGGGCAAGGTGTGCTCTGGGACATTCAGAACAATGGTTGAAGCCGCTTTGTTTTGAATGTCCCAACGCGTAGCTTGCCCTCCAGCGAGGTGTTATTTTGCACCATATGACCGTTAGCTTTTAAGGGCCCATTCAAGAACCAGTTTTACAAAAGTCGATTACGACTTATCCTGCTCTGTAGTTAAAAATGTTGGTAAAAAAAAATAAAAGAAATACTTTCTTATAACATACAAAATGTAATTTAAAATTGACATGCACTTATCCTAGATTAGTTTAATCTTACTTTAAACAACCACATCAAGAACTAACAACTTAGGATGTATAAAGAATTTGTTATATTTGGGATGCTGTCATTTTTGTTAGAACCTTAGGCTTGTCGAAGATTTTTTTGTGGCCAGGAATCCAGCCTGTTTTATTACCTGTCCAACGGCCGCTTTCATTCAGTCAAATCCCGCATAGGTTCCATCGTTTCCAGCTCATCGCAGCAGAATCCCTGATCTGAGTCATTTGTAATGAATAATGTATGCCCTTACCTGATGTAGTCGGAGTAACGCATAGCGAGCTCCTCTGTCGTGAAAACTTCCTGAAGGGTTTTGATACTCTCTTTTGAAATACACATCAATTTCGTCTATCTCGGGAATAGAGGACGCTCTCTAAGAACAGAAAATGTGTAATTTAAAACTAAAAGATTGATGGTTAGATTAATCGATTGTTGATTGATTTGATTGATTGATTGATTTGATTGATTGATTGATTGATTGATTGATTGATTGATTGATTGATTCATTCATTCATTCATTCATTCATTCATTCATTCATTCATTCATTAATTCATTCGTTCGTTGAGTGACAGTCTGTCTGACCCCAGCGCCGAAATTGGAATGCTTGGAATTCGGGCAAAAAGCCTAGAGAAAAATAGAAAATAAGCCGACAAATCTCAACATTACGCTCAAAACGAATTACATCAACAGAAAAAGTATTGGAAATACAGCTTTGTGGTTCAAAAGTCTAATTATAACTGATTTCTCATGCTTTTACATAACTTTCAAGTAAGGGAAAACAATGTAAATTGGCTGCCCAAAAATTCGTTAATTTTTGCTGAACTCAGGAATATATGAATAAATAAAATATTTCTGAAGAAATAGGATACAGGGCATTGACATCTTCGGGAAACACCACGAAATTAAGTAAACAACTATCGTTTCCTTAAAGCAAGCAGGCAAGTAAAGGTTTGTACATAACTATTTCAATGGACATTTTGTTGTCCATTTTATATGCCTCTTTATTCGGCTTTCAATATATGTCATTATTTTTTTCGGGCAATTGGGTCTACGCCCCCCCCCCCCTCTCCCCCCCCCCTCCCCCCCCAGGTCCGAAGGTGCCCGTACGCGTATGTGCATAACTACAGTTTATCCAAAAATTAGTATCGTTGATAATTTGTTGAATAACAAAGCAATCAATTTTCTCAAACATTCGAAATACCGTCGTGTGATAAAAATCAGCCTACAGCCTCACCTACTAAATATCGGGCTATACCTCACAAAATTTCTATCTAGTTTGTACTAGGGTCTAAGAATTTTACCACGAGGCTGGGAATATTTTGGTTATTTACTTGCCTCACACGCTGTTCTGGGAACACCTTCACGAATCCAAAACGCGGCGGTCACAATTTCTGAAAGCGATGTCACAGCATTCTTCTTCACTCGTTCAACATGACTGGCCCATAACTTATCCACCTTCCATTCCTTAACTCGTTCCTTTGCTTTTCTGTATTTCTCTCTTAGCTCGCTTAAATTTGGTTTTCTGAAAGCAGATCTATTGCCGCTTCCTAAGATAGAGTGTCGTTTCCCAGATGTATGCGGTTTAAAGCTAGTTTCGGAGCTAGTTTTGGATTGTTCTGTTGATTTCGGCGTTGAATTGTCCAAGATTGGATCCAGCGAAAAATGGAGAGTTTCGTCGAATGAAGCGCTTGGTTCATTATCTGTGTTTTTAACTTCCGACAATATTGCATCAATTTCTGGTTCCATGTTTTTGAAGCTATCACTTGGCTTATTTGAAAATCTTAGTTTTGACGTCATCGCTGACGAAACAATATAAAAGTGATTACGTCATAAATTAAATTAATTCTGATGTTTCGCGTCTTCGATTTTGAAGTAAGAAGACGACTTCTATGAGTATAATAAACGAAATATTTGATTTATAAGATGGAATCGCAATCGAAGATAGCCTGGAAAACGCGTGAGCCGTACGATGAATCTTTAAACCCATTCGCTGAACCGCGCACTTCAATCGCCTTCTCGGAGGAACTCAGAAATAAGTTGAAACAAATGGGCTTCGGTGGCGATACGAGCAAACCTGTTGGTATAGAGTTTGATGACATTGTAGCAGCCTCCTTTCGCATTCGGAAGGGAGTTGGGAAGACACCATGCGAGGTAATTTTAAATAAAATATAAAAATAGGAATTTTTACCTGTATATATTACGCAGCATCATAACATTCTTCAAGAACGCTTTTGTTTCAAAAGCTAAGCGTGCGCGCGCTAATTTTGGTTTTAGAAATCAAGTCATACTATCCGAAGGCGTACTTTCTAAAGATACGTAGACTTTTATTAAGCACTAGCCAAACGGTAACGCAAGTGGACACAAGTAGTAGCAAGTTGTCAAAAGAGCCATTTCAATGCTACTGCGCGCGCTGCAATTCAGTATTTGGGGTAAACAGCAAGACTTGCGTCGACTTGCGTTGGATGGCCAAACGGTGAAAAGCTTGCATCGACTTGCGTGAAAACGGTGAGGGTAAAAGGCGGAATGAGTTTGCGGAATGGCATGTGGCATGAGTTGCGGAATGGCATAATTATGCGAAATGTAATTTACGCGGAATGATTCATTGACATAAATTATATACTAAAAACTGCGCCAAATTTTAAAAGAGAAGCCGCCTTGTTAAATACTGCTGGCTCAAACAATCAAGGACTGAGCAGTATGGACGAGGAAACTTCCTTTATAGAACATCGTTGTAAAGATCATTTCACAGTTCAAATCACCAATTTACGCCGAACAGAAGGAGATAAATTATTTTCGCTATTTGCCGTGACGCTTCCGAGGACTTGAATTATCGACTAGATGGCGTTGGCTGAGTACAGTCTATTTGCCTCAAAACACAGAACGATATTCGTTCTAAAGGTGCGTACTTCAAGGCAAGACACACAACTGTCAAGTTCAACCCATTTGAAGAGAAGTTTTTAAAAAGACAACGCATTTAAATAAATGAAAGCAAGTGACGTGTTGTTAGTCGCCCGCGAAATAATGTGTGACCGTGTCACTGCCTTGTTCCAGGAATCGTTTCTTTCTAAATCAAAACTTGCTAGGGGTGGGAAAAAGCTAGTGGTTTCATTGGAGGCAACTACTTTTGGTATATTTCTAGCTTTTTATTACAGCGATGAAAAGATCGTGACACGGCTTCTCCGCTGGTGTGACACTATTTACACCGCAGTGGATTTTATCGATGCGCGTCTCGTGATCTTTGCGGTAAAATAAAATGTATGTTTAGCGAATGATTTTCTTTTCCTAAGAGAAAGCCAAGTATTCACAACAAGTAGGCAGTGATAATTACTCGCCGGATTCCTTATCTGCCTTATCGGTAAATCTGCAATGCGAGCTAGATTTGAAATACGATAGCTTGTTTTTACCGTGCAGTGACTATAGTCACCATATGGAAGTTTCGCTCTACTCGATCGGCTGCCGCTTTTTTAAGTTAATGTTCAAGTCTTCCACTGAGTTTATATAGTCTTCATAATGGGAGGCGAAAAGCTAGTCTCCTTCGCAGCCCGGCACTCGAGCCGAACCGGGAGCGTTGCGTCATTTCAGCCCGAGCGGCTGCGAAGGAGACTAACGAAAAGCAAGGCTAGTAGACTTTTAATGAAACAAATATGCCGTAGTGTTCGTAATCTCTCTGCTTTGTACCCTCTACTTACTGATCATGAGGCTGAGATGATATCCGCCAAAACTGGACTTTCTGTTTCGATGTTTTGTTTAACTTATACAGAATAAATAACCGCTACATGAATATTAATACAAAGATGTATCCGAGGCATTTTTCGGTTCGTATAAAGATCTACGGTCGCATGCTTTTCCGTCGCTGTTTTTATCTTTTGACTAAAAGCGATAAACCGTTCACAGAATGGGAAATCCTTAGCATTGGGGAAACACTGGCCGCCGAAATATTTTTCGTATCTTCAATCGATGTCATCATTAAGCCCGCAGTATTTAATAAAGCGGCTGCTCTTTAAAAATTGGCGCGCTCTTCAGTAAAATTTATGTCAATGAGTCATTCCGCGTAATTTACATTTCGCATAATTATGCCATTCCGCAAGTCATGCCACATGCCATTCCGCAAACTCATTCCGCCTTTTACCCTCACCGGCGTGAAAATTATAAGATTTCGTCCAAAGTGAACACATATGCCCTCTTTTCTACAAAGTAACGCGGCGATTGCAATACTGAAACTTCCTTTCGCTTACTAATCATTCGGTGTACCTAGAGCAGACTTTTATTGGTTTCTCTTTTTACAAGGTACTTTTCTCACTGGAACAAATGTATAGTTTCTTTATGATTTCTCAAAGTCTTGAATCATGATAATATTTATTTTAGTGGCAAATCGAGCTATTATTTTCAGTGAGCTCTGTCCATCTTTATTAGAGTGAAATAAAGTTTTGAAAATCGCCATAATACGTATATTTTTTACTACAGAAATGTGCTATTCCAGAATTGAGTACCATGGAGGTATTTTTCAAGAAAGAAAATTTGCATCCGTCAGGGAGGTAAGAAAATATTGATAAATGATAAACAAATCTTTTGTAACTTTTGTGAACTATTCAATTTACTAATTATCAATTTTATTTTCAGTTTTAAAGAAAGAGGGGCAATAAATTTCTTGTTACTCTTATCTGAAGTAAGTGAAACTTTAAAAAGGTTTATAGTTTTGTTTGCCTTGAATACCGATGTTACTGAGCTAGTCTAAAGGGGCTAGGTCACAGTATTTTAGGTAATTCTATTTATTTTCGTTAATTAAGAGCTGTAAACTTCAAATTGGCAGAGCAAAAGTCTTTAATTGGCAAAATCACGGCCACAACAACAAGGATGATATTCGAGCATTTTAAATGACACTTTCATACAAATTGAGATAAACTTGAAAATGTCGGGCCGACGTTTTTCAAGATTACCCGAACGCAATCCGTTTTAATCTTCTCCAATTTTGCCCATCCATGCTTCTTTTTGGCTTTTCTGTGTTTCTTTTGAGTTATTCTACAGTGTTAAGTCGTTTTTATGATATTTCAGTTAATTCTATGACCAGTTGGCCAGTGCCGAAGTTACGTAGAATTGCGTGACATAGCCCCTTTAATGCCTGATGAATATGGGGAAAATGACCGACATTCAAAATAGCGCCGTATACTACGCAGGAAATACAGCGTCATTGTTTCACAGCTGCATCAGTTATGTATAGCTAATCACATGATTTCGAGTGCAATTTGGGATAAATCAGCACGAGTAAATTTTTCAAAGGCTAACGAAATTGCAAGAGCTCGAAGGGCGACTGAATGTTTTTTTTGCCATGTAAATCGACGGTGATTTAAAACAAAATGGTCATGTGACAAAATCCAAAAGTATGATTGGGTAAATCGCTGCGTAACCGCAGACAGCCGGGAAAAAAATTGAACTCAGTTCAACTTTTTTAAAAACACTCGCGATCGCTTCGTGCGTATACGTCCCTCTAACGTACGTAAATACCAAGAATAAAACGTGGCATTGGAAATTGGACAACGTTAGTTCGACGCACGTAATCGCGCGTGTAAAATTTCATTTTTACGTACGTTTACAATTTTTACGTTCGTAAAAGTGCGTCAACAAAAACGCGACAGTGGAAATCCACCTTTAGAAATGGTCCGTAACCGTAACGCCAACTTTGTAGACATATCTTATGTTTGACAATGTCAGATACCATTTGATTTAATAAGGTAAAGCCAAAACAAGAAACAAAACAAAAATTAAAAAAATAATAAAATAAAATAAATAATAAGGTAAAGCCGCCACATCTTGAATACATTTACCGTATTATGCCGATTTTTTTGAACCTTCGATTTCTCAAACCCTCCGATATAACTCGAACCAAAAGTCGTTTCTTTTGGATTTGCTTCACTCTGACGAACATTGCATATTTACCCCAGATTTCTCAAACTCCCGATTTCTTACACGTAAGCCATTTTTTCGTTTCCCGCGGAGGTTCGAAAAATCGAGAGTTCACTGTATAAATGTTTTAATTTCCGCACTCTCTCAACCCCAACCCCACATTTTTTCCACCACTCTAGGATCAAAAGGACCGCGGAGTCATCACCGCAACACCAGGGAATCACGGTATAGCTCTCGCGTTTCACGGGCAAGCCCTAGGGATTCCTGTTCACGTGATCTTGCCAGAACATTCGCATTTGATCAAACAAACCATGTGCAAGAAATTTGGCGCCAAAGTCATCATCAAGGGCAGTAACCAATGGGAGGCAAGTAAAATTTAAAATCACTCGCTTTGTAGTGACTTGATAACGCAGGAATAAATTAAAAAAAAATAGTCTTCCACAAGTCGTGCTAAAATACGGTGACAAACCTGCCAATATTGGCAAAAATATATTCTATGTCGCACTAATTGACATTACATTTATTTTTTATTGTTGTTTCAGTACATCACCAAGTGTAAAAAACACCCAAATTTGGGGAAATAAGATTTGGTAAATTCCATGGAAAATAATGCAAAATTATTGGTTACTTCGAGCCATATACATTGATTTGACTACTAGCCCAAATGCTAATTAAATCCAATAGTTGTTAGTTGGTTTAATCAAATTTTTGGAGAAACCTCTAAAAGGTAGTAGAATCTCGTTTTGTGAGCGTGGCTAAAATTTATTCCACCCGGTCAGTTCAAAAAGAAAAGTTAACTAATGTAAGGACGATTACTTCGATTTCTGTGACAAATAGCTCCTGTAATATGCTTTTCCCACCTGTAAATCTAAGGTAACGGTGGTCATTTTAGACATAAAAATTCTAACCACGAATATCATGAAATCTCTAATTGGTCTGACAATCACCCCCGTCGTTGTTTTATGGGATCCCTTCCTCCCTCTTCCGGAAAGAACTGTTTAATTTGCTACACCTTTGGATTACAGTTAATCAATATGTTTCATAGAAAAATAATTTGTGATATTTCAGGCAAAGGAATTTGCTACCAGCATGGCAACAGAGAAGCGTCTTGCTTACATTGATGGGTTAGTATAAGCTGTCAATAAACCAATTTTCCTTACTGGTTCTGCTATAGTTCTTGTACTTCCAACTGGAAAATCTAGTATTATATTAGTTCTAGTGCACCTTTTTTTCGTTTGTGTCGGTTGACGTACTGACTGACTGACTTCTTGACTGACTGACCGACTGACCGACTGTCCGACATACTGACCATTTGAGCAAATTTTAATTGTAGTTTACTTGAAATGCGATTAAATCAACAGGTCGGATCATCCCCACGTGATCATTGGGCAAGGCACCATGGGATTAGAAATCATCGATCAAGTTCAGAATTTGGACGCAGTCATTCTTCCCGTGGGGGGAGGGGGTCTGCTGGCTGGAGTGGCTCTTGCTGTTAAGACAGTATATCCGAATATTCAAATCATTGTGAGTTTGTAGAATTTTCATACTCTCTATGCGTATAATAAAATACATTTACGCGTATTTTTAGACATAACTTACTGATTCGAGTAGATGTCGTATTTTTTAAGGAATTTGTAGTAGATAACACTGTTATAAAAAGAAAACTCGTAAAAGTGACCTTCAGGTAGTTTTGCAGATTTAGTTGCAATAGAGACCGAACGCTGTCACACAAAACCATGCAGTTATTTTTTTAAAATAAGCACTCGTTACATCATGATTAGCCATTTATAAGTTAAAAATTGAATTGTTAACTATACGTAATGACTTTTCCCCATGTGTTAAGAGTTTCTCTCCCCAGTTCTTCACAGCCCTTTTGTATGTCTAAAATTCCATACCAATCAGGAGGAGAATGGTCTAACCGAACTGGTTAGACCACCAAAACCAAACTTCGACCCAGATTTGGACTTCGATCACATTCGCTCTCTAACATCTGGACCCTGTTTCGTATTTGTGTTAAGGGATTTTGTCACGGATTTTTACAGATTTTGCAACAGCCAAAATGTATATTTATGTCGTAGGAAACCAAAAAAATAATGGTCCATTTTTATTAATAATTGCTATATTAGATCATTGAAACTGTTAACAAGTGTCTTTCGCTTAGGATGGCTAGGATGGAAATGAATAAAAACTTGAAAAATTAAGGCTGAGCTTTTCAAGTTGTTTCCGCGCGTCTTCCAAAAACTCGACATTTATAGCCACAGTTTGATTTCACTCCGCAAATAAGGGTTATACATTCCTTTAGGTGTACAAAGAGAATGTTTTCCATGGGTTAGGTTGCCTACAATTAATACCATTTTACCATTAATTATTACAACTAATTAAATTAAGACCAAAACTCCGCAAAATCCTACGTGTCGTTGTTCCTTTAAGTTGTATTAGATTACACTAACACTTGCATGTTTCAGTTTAAAAAAGTTACAAGAAAATTTTATGAGTACAATATACAAACAAATACCTAATATAAAAAACAATTTTATATATTAATATGTATATTTAATAATTAAAAAATATTACTCAAAAGCAAACGGTTTGGAACTATTAATTAAAAATTCAGAAACGTTAAAGGAAAGCTGCATAATTAAATGTGTATTTAGTCGAATAATACAAGTAATTTTGATATCGCTTCACTGTTTTAAAACTCATAAATAGCTTTTTTAAACCATCTGATACAAGAAGCCAAAATACACTAAAGAAACTGAAAATGACAGTAGGTTCACAATTGCGCATTGCAATGTTATTTTATGTTCTGTTTTTCAGGGAGTTGAATCTCAGACGTGTGCTAGTTTTCAGCCTGCAATGGACGCTGGGCAACCTACCAAGGTCAACGTTGACCACCGTACTACTCTAACAGATGGTAAGATGAACGGATTCTTCGTGTTTTTCCCAAGTAATTTCCAAAACTTCACACTGATCTTGTTTGGATTCTATTGTGTCTAGCGCTTAGCGTGCCGGAGGTTGGAAAGAACGCTTTTCATATCGCGAGAGGACTTGTAGACAAGTTAGTTGCTGTCAGGTAAAAAAAAATATATCTAGATACAATAAAAAAATAAGGCTTAACCGTGACGTGGGCTCAATTTTATATATAACCAAGTATTTGATTCACTAGTTTTGAGATCGTGTAAGTGTCTATAATAACTGAAATTTTCCCAAATAACTAGACAATAAGTATTAACCCTTAATATGCTTAAATTTCTCCAAAAAAACAGGGTTTTTTAACCGTTAATCGATTTTCTTGGCTCTACGGTCCTAAATTTCTCTACACTTTGCTAGAAATGCACTTTCTGACACTGCAGTAGGATTTTGACGCAATTTCCATGTAAAAATGTACAACATTTTACTTGACGCATGCGCATTAGCCAATTTTTTTTTTTTTTTTTTTGGCTGAACCGTTCCGATTTTTTTTCCTTGCTCCTTTCCTTTTCGTTTTTCTCTGCTTTCTTATTCTCTTTATCTTTTACTCTGTGCACCCCTTCTACTGGCCTGAAAAGTTTTGATCTTAATTAATGGAAAACCCTGGAAAGGAGACCATGATCAAGTACGTGTATATTGGGCTGTTTTAGCACCAATTTTACACCAAAAACTAATCACGTCTTTTTCGATTAACTCTGTCAGAATGCAGTCAATAGTCAAGACGGACAGTCCTGTGGAAAGATCTATCCAAACTCTATAAGTTGCACGTCACAAAAATCTGCTGACGTGTAAATTGGTGACGTCATAAGTGGTTGAATAGCCTTTCCTCCAAATCCCGGAATAATCCGTACTTAGCATGTTAAGGGTTAAAAGAAAGATATTATGAGCAATATGGAGAATTTGCAATAAAACGTTAAAACTAAAGCTAAGGAATTTCCAGTGAGTAAACTACGTCACAAGTCTTTACCAGCCCCCACCTTATGCGAATACATAGCGGCTAACAAAACAAAAAACTTTGTATTTCTGTAGCGAGGACCATATTGGTTTGGCCGTCTTGAAACTAGTTGAAAGTGAGCGAACCGTGGTTGAAGGATCTGGCGCAGCTGGTGTCGCTGCGTTGCTTGGAGGATATTTACCAGAGCTTCAAGGAAAACGGTGAGTGAGAGCTTCTTCATACAGAAAGAACAACAATACTCAGTGAAAACCTGTTAATAGAATCACCGTATAATTTGGTAATAATTACTGACCCTCCTAAAATCCCATTGCTCTCTCTCTGTTATACATCACCTTTTGCAGCCATGAACCAATACATCAGTGTGGAAGTGACTGAAATGGTCGATGTAATCATGAGAGCAAAAGATAGGGTTTTGGGAGGGTAAAACAAAACATTCCCAATAATTATAATAGATAATTACTTCGGCCCATAGCATTTTTAGGTATATTGCAGACATTATTGTACCCAGTGATGCTGTGAGCCGAAGTAATTATTTTTTTGTTAAATAATAACAGGAGTACCCGTGGACTCCTGTTTGCAATACAGAGAACACACTAACGCAATTATTGCAGCTTTCTCTATTTGCTTTTATTAATTATCTTATCGGGCATTTTGAATGAACTGGACCCAAATAGAGTTAGAACTCGGATTAACAAGATGGTCAGATTATATTAAAGGAATTTTCAGTTTTAAAAATTTTTAAGGTGGTGTCAATAATACAAGAAGTGTCGGTCAGTCAAGAATCAGTCAATCAATCAATCAATCAATCGATCGATCGATCAACCCATTATATCATTTTTAAATGATTAAAATCATTGATTTAATGACGACTCTTTACTTAACAATTATTCCATGAGCCCGCGTTGGTTACGAGGTGGTAAATAGCCAACGAGGCGCGAAGCGCCGAGTTGGCTATAACGACTAGTATCCAACAAGGGCGAATGGAATAATTGTTTTATTAAATTCTTCTCAAGTTTAAATCGACTGGAATTTCATTTTGATGTAAACGAAGTGATAGTATGAGAAGGCGCGAAAATTTCTGGCGCGGTGTTCACTTCTTGAGTTGAATGAAACATACGAGGAAAGCGAGCGAGAGAGTTTTCTTCCCAAGATTTTCCTCCAACAATCCCCTCTAAAGTCGTCTAAATATCCTGGAAATTGTGAGAACAGTTAAGATTTACGAGAAGATCCGAAGCAAAAAGCTTTTCTGGAAACTACAAGTCTTGTGCAAGTCGAACGAAGCAAGTGTTTACATTGCACTTCTTTACGGCTCCGCGGCTGTCATCAAGACTGCTATATTATTTGAAGCGAAACTGAACTCAAAGTGGAACAGGCTTATTGAAGTATAAAAGGACAAAACCAAGATTGAAAGGTAACAAACTTTACTGAAGTGCTGAGCCTAGTTTTATGACGTACACTGAATGAAACTGTGTCAGTTTGCCGTTCTCTAGTTTCGTAAATTATTTGCTGCTTTTTTACTTTAATCAATCGCTGTTGTTGTGCATTTAAAAGTATTATTAATTAAACTTTTCGCATCTATCCTTTTGTTTTGCATAGTTAAATTTACTATGGCATTTCTGTGGTTTTTGTAGGCACCGCTAGTTATTTCTTGTTCATAAAGCTCGCCAAATTTGCATATAAGATCAAACATAGGTATATGAGCTGATAACCGGGATTCAGTAAACCAATCAGAAAGCTAGAAATGCAATATCCGAGGTTGAGAATTTTTTTCGCTTTTTTTTCTGGGCAGACAGGGGAAAGGAGCGAATTTCAGTGCACTTTCTGGTATTGCACTTATAATATGTAATCCAGCGGTAACTTATCCCTCTATCTTTAGAGTTATCGTGCCTCTCTGTGGTGGAAACGTCGACCCATCAGTCCTGGGCTCTTGTATAGAAAAAGGTCTGGCGCTAGATGGGAGACTGGTACGATTTGTAATCACTGTTGATGAACAATCTGGAGGACTGGCGGGACTTATTGCTTTATTGGCTTCCGTAAGCGCACGGTAAGTTATTTCGGCTCCTTGTGGAGAAGTATTTTCCTTTCGCACTTCAGTTGAAGGAACGGATCTCTTTCTTAACATAGGGGGTGAGGAGGTTGACGCTTTACTCTCGCAGTGTCTTTCATTGAGTATAAATGGGTACTACCAGATTTGGAGGGATGGCAACCCATTGACAAATATGTTGGGCGGTCAGTTCCATGTAATAGAGTAACAACACTTCTAGTGAATTCATAATGCAGAAATTGCGATAGGCTTCGGCTGCGTGGGCCATTTGTTCCGTGAGTAGACTTCGCGCTTCTTTATCTATCGGACCCGAGTGTTAAACCACAGAACGGCCACACTGCATTCCCTACGAACTAAAATCACTTACAAACCTGATGGTGAGACAACGTAACATGTTGTCATTTTTGCTCTGTACCTGAAGAAGTTACTGTCAAACAATATTTCATTTGATAAGCGCTCATGTGGGTTAGTTCCCTGCCAGCATAGCGACTTAGGCTCTTTCAAAGACAAAATCGAGTAACATCAGAAAGCCGCTTTGCTAGCAGGGCAAGTTAGGGGGGGGGGGGGAATTTGGGCAAAATTAAAAAAAAAAAAAAAAAAATTCCCCCCCCCCCCAAAAAATAATGGTCCGTCCCAGGTGCAGTGGCACTTCAATCGCTGTTCCATGTTGACAGGTCTTATCCAGGTTTAGGTAGCATGAATCAACTACGAGTATTGCTACTCCCCAGGCCTAGATGCAAGTGAGTTACCCCAACGCCAGGTTCAGCCTCTCCTCATCCCCACCAGCCTCTATACTAATTGGCCATCTAGTTCACCAGTACCACCTTTTCTTGCCTGGGTGAAGATATGTAGGTACCCTCGTCTTGCTCAGAAACACAACACAGCTTTACCCCGAACAGGACTCTGTTTGGCCCAGAGTCCAACGCACAAACAGTTCCATTACAACACAGTAGCAGAGCTACAGGCCACTAAAATAATGTATGCTTGTTTTTGTTAGGATCCGAGACATGACTCAAGAACGTGTACTGCTCGACAACAGCATTTCCACTATGAAGGTAAATTTTACAATTATTTTGCCTTGTGTTTACAAACACTCTAGGCTAATCATGGATATCATGATTGTATTTTTTTGGGAAATGAATTGGTGACAGAAAAAGGGATTGATGCAGTCTTATCCTGAAATATGGAGTTTATTATTATCCATTAGCTTTTATCATGTTTATTTGTTTAAAGACTGTTCTAGAGAGGATACAAGTACTAATCAAAAGGGAAATTATCTTCAAGGAGAGAGGCGAGGATTGTCAAACAACTTTACGTTTCAAAATTAGGTTAGGCTTATCATTGCCTTTGAAAAAAGTGCCATGTGTATGTAACAAAACCAAGTGGTAAAATGCTCTTAACATAACGATATGATAAACAAAAACAAGCTCATCGTCATCAATATAAACATCGAAGTCTCTACACATACTTACTGCATCGAAATTAAGGGTAAGACAAGTACTACAGTACATTGGGGGAAGGGGTTAATATCAGAAACATTTTTTGCCAATCTAAAAATAATTTCAGTAGCGGATTAGGGTCTCTCTGAGGGATGGGGGGATTTTGGGAGGGAACCCTTATTTTAAAGGAAGAGGGGGCTTAGTTTAAGAATCTCATATTACCCTACATCTCGTTTCAACTCTACAAACTTTCTCTTTTCTTTCTGTCTAAGAATGATAAATGGCTTTTCTTGTTTTGTTACACAGTGTAATGTCTTGGTTGAAGTGAGGGATTTCAGACATGCTCAGACCGTAAAGTCGACGCTAGAGTGTGCCTACAATGATGTGATATGGAACGCGCGAACGACAGAAAATAGCATACATAACATTTGTGATGACCTTTCATAATCACTTCTGATTATGATAACAATTATATCAAATAAAGTCTTAGGCGTTTTAACATATACATTGCTAAGCAAGGCCTGTGGAATATGGCAAGGATACTGTTAGATCTAGAAATAATAATATCTAAATATGTTATCGTTTTGATTATAAGAAGACAGTTGGGTTTAAACGGAGAAAAAGAAGAAAGGTCATTTAGATTCTAAAGTCGATATTCTGGCTCGGTAAACGTTTATAGCTGGATAATAGAAGGATTTCATCCCTAAGAGCAGAAGTCTGTAAATATAGAGAATCGAAAACCAGTGACAATATTTTTTTTTTAATTTCAACAAAAATTCCTTTTGTGGATGATATGGGAATTATGATCACTCTTGGAAACCACGTTGGTTGAGGAAAGGGGAAAGACTAAATCCACATTACCTTTACCGTTAATGTTTCTTTAAGACTAAATTAATTTTAACATATTTGAAAGTCAAAAGGAAATTTAAGTTGGGCTAAGTGCGGATACTCTAAGGCTATTACAACAAAGCGCAAAAAGGCTCGAGTATACATACTTCATTTATTGAAGGTTTTTCTTCTTCAAATTTTATACATTTGCATCGCAAATAAATATTTAGAATTCACAATTAATTGTATTTTATACAGAAATCAAACTCTTCCCGTGGAAGCAAAACTATCCATTGTTCATTTTTTAAGTGGCTCATATATTCCGGGTTGTCTTGATCAAGTTTGAGTTCGCAGTTATATTCCTAGGAGTTTCTAAGGTCAGTTATTGATCCTAGCTTCCTGGGAATGCTCCACCGTCTTTGAACTTCGTACGTATTCCCTCGCGGCCTCCTGACAAATTGCTTCTGTTTGACGGCAAACACGGTCTAGGGAGTGGTACACCTGTAGAATAAGGAATCAAAATAAACCAACAGTAAACTCATAGACTATTATGCACCTTACCTCTTAGTCTAAAAGAACCAAACGAAGTTCAATGCTCATTGTAGAAAACCGTTCTAAAACTTACTAAAGTTGGACTGTTTTCTAATCAGTGATAATTTTCTGTATCATATACAGCTATTTCGAGAAAGGTTGTCGGAAAAAAAAAACATCAAAGTGCACGCGACAAGACCGAAAGGTGGTCTGGGTATTCACTGGAATTTTGCATATTGGCCTAGAGGAAATTTACAAGTCTGTATTTTTGCACGTGGAGAATTTGTTTTTCTTCTCAGGAGACCTATATCTGTAGCTTTACTTTTACTGTCGCATGTCTTGAGTGAGGAAAAATTCTTCTGAGCTTCAGAGGGTCTAAACGTTCCTTGTTTCTACATGTCTGAAAAGAAAGAAAACCTGAAAATTGCGCTTATTTTGTTGTTATATCTCATTAGTATTCAACACGTGCAGTGCTCAATACGTCTACCCATACTACCTTTAGGGATTGGCTTGTGCAGTTTTGTGCTTTTTTCCGACAACGTTTCTCGAAATAGCTGTATATACAATCCAAATCTGTTACATGTGCAAAACAGTATTCTGAGAAAGAGTATTGGACTACTGAAATCTTTTGTGTAGTGTCAGAACGACTAAGTTCTTTTTTCTTCGACCTGCACAAACAATGTAGAAGTAAAACGATGCAAGGTGGTAATCCGGGCTCAAAACGTACATTGTTAAAAAAAAGTAACTGTAAGCAGCAGAATGTGACAATTACTCAATACTATAAAACCTCGTTTCACAATTTTCCACGAGATAAAAAACGCTAAATTAAAGCGTTTTGGGGCCCCCCCCCCCACCCAATAAACTCTTTCTAAAAGGCCACAATAGTGAGCATTTCTTTAAAGCTATTGTTATTAATGGATTGTTAAAAAATTACAATATTAATGCACTGACGCTATCAGAGGGGTGTGATCTTGAATAATGTATGCACGAGGTTTTGATCTCAAAGTCAGCCGGGCAGACTATTTTAAATTTTGCCCTTCAGGTTTAGAAAAATCGCTTTAAAACTAATTGTTTTTCCCTCTCTCTTTAACAACAATTTATTTATTTAATATGTTTATCATTAATAATTGGTATTCCAGGTCCATTTCGTATATAAGCAAAAGCAGTTAGTGACAACAAGCATTGGCTTTGATGTGTTGTTAATTTTTGAACAAGTCTGGTTTCTCGTGATTAATGCATGGAAGCCTTTTAAGGGGCGAAAAATCCATTTTTTTTTTCCAGAAAAAGGGTTTTCGGAGAGTGGTTTCGGGTATAACTACGCCTTGACAATCAATAAAACCGTGTTGACATAAATAGTCGGTCGTTTTCAGTAGTTGAATTATTTTTAATTGTTTAAGAAAAGATGACAAGTGAAAACGACATGATTACGCGCGTGGCCGATTTCCCGATCGTCTGCTTCTTCGCCCCGCCAAAATAAGCCTTTATTAATATATATTTTCCGCTGATTACTCACGCAGAGTGGAAAATGTTTGGTCACAAATTTTATTCATTGTAGTGGAGGTAATGATGGCAATGATAAAGGTTATACCCAAAACCCAACACTTCTATATTCAAATTCGATCTGGAAACAGTGAATAAAGAGTCACTCTGTGGAAATGTCACTGCAAACTCCCACTTATTTAATATTCAGTTTTTTTCGATAAATTTAAATGCTGATCCATATCAATTCTCTTAAATGACCAGTTGTCACCCTTACATTAAGACATCAGGAGAAAAAAGTTATTGATCAGTCTTTAATAAAGAGTTTTGCAGTAAATTGGTCGGCCTCAAGATTCTGGTAATGATCTGGAAAATTAATACTGCGAGCAACGTAAAAATAAGTTTGAAATAGAACTGACGCGGAAACGATCGTTTTATAGATGCTTTTTAGAAAACCGACTGATATTGTCGCGCAATTATTTCAAAAAATTATAATAATCGCCAAACTAAGAACAATGACTTTATTTTACCATAAATTTCAGTTTCTTTTTCTGACAAATCACAGATTTCCATTTAAACAGCTACTTTGTATTAATACTTTTCATTGTAATTTTCGTGAATTTTACAGTTTTTATGGCATTCATCTTACGCCCTTAAGGTTTAGCCTGCCGTCAATTCTTTTCAACAGTTGTAAATGTGCAGGTGATACATGAATGCCATGAAGTTTCGAAATAAGTAAGTAAAGGCCATATATGCAAAATAGAACGGCTGAAATGCTGTTAGTCAATTCACAAAAACTGATCTTTTCTAACTTTTTTACCCTTAGCAAGTTTTCAAAATACAGTATATTCTTCACGTTTCAGCAAAGCAAACTGTATACGTTTTCATTTATTTCACGTTTAATTTTGTTTAGTAATTTTTAATTTACATTTAATAAGCTAGTCCCGCTATTTCACGAAAAGGCCTAAAATGAAATTATTCCGAAAATGTTCGTTCTAGCCGAAGATTATGTTTTAATTATAAAAATAACAGGTTAACGACTTGTTTAAAGGAAATAACAAATTTGAATTTTCAGCGAATTTCTACGGCGTCTCGATAAATAAATCAAAAAATGGTTAACTTCATTCATTTGCTAAAAAAATCGTAGACCACAAGCAATAAAAATCGGCTTCGAACGATGAAATTTAAACTTGAAGCATATTGCAAGCGTATTTCAAAATTAAAAAAAAAACCATGTCGAAAGAGAAGGAATAAGTTGACCAGATTTGCCTTTAAAGATTTTACTTTCAAAAAATATTTCATGTTTTCAAAATTTAAAACTTGTAAAACGGTAAGCGCCCAAAACTTATAAAAATCTGTAACTTACCTTGTTGAACTGTCTTTTTCCTCCTCCTACGTTTCCGATTCCAGCTGTGAAACACTCCGCAGTTTGTGAAAACAAAGCTACAGTGAGAAGCAGGCCAAGGAACATCATTGAAGTCTTCATTTTGCTTGCTAATGTGGATAAACTGCCGCGAGTTCTAGATGACTATTTCGACTCGAGCTGAGAAGGTTAAAGAATTGTGTAGTTTACCAAAGCTCGTCGGGCTTTTTTATAGCGACATATCAGGCAAATTGGAATTGCATTCAATAGAATAAAAACACTGTTTGCTCAGAATTAGTACTTTCTTGCTAAAGAAAGGAAGGACAAAACGCAATTGTCTTCATTAGCTTTGCTCATCTTTCGCATTTCCGTAAGCTTTCCTATTTCGGGAGGTAATTTGAATAGCACAAATAACTTCCGAAGATAATGGCGGCTCGTTTGATTGGCTATTGTGAAACAGAGATACATTATCCCAAAGCAATAATTACAAAATTGCAAAAAGAACCGCAAAAATTTGCGTGGAGCTTTGCAGTCGACGGAAATTGCGAAACCCTTAAATGATTCCACTGGCTTGTTAGTAAATGAAAATAATTGTAAAAGTAAACACTAGACAACTGGTTTTTGTCTTTCTCCGGAAAGCTCTTAAACTATTCTGGTAAAACCTTTTAGATGTGATATCTGCAGTCAAAATTTAATTGACAAAATCACTTCTGTGAGTCGTGTGTGTTATTTCCACATGTTTAACTTATTTTTAACGCAGTCTACTTACATTGGATGAATATTCCAAGAAATATCGGTGAATTTGCCGCCTTTCTTACATAAAACGCCTCTTCAAAGTTGTTTTGGCTTTTCATTGTTTTCAACTCTTTTTAAGCGCCAAAAGTACTTTCTATTAACTCCATAGTTCTACTGATATATTTACTAATTGCCTCGGCGCACAGTAGTTTCAGAGTCGCCCAGTTTTTTTTTCTAAAACCAGCAACGAAAGCATCAACCTAGCTTCAAAATTTTGATTTGTTTTACCTACTCTAGAAATTTAATCGAAGATTATTGAGTTAAAAACGCTTTTTTAAACGTTCCGTGCAGTGAAACACTCTTTCTCAAGTTCGCTTTGTCGCAAAGGGCGGAAAATCTTATTTATAAATTCAAGGAGCTAAAATTAAACAGTGCTGCCAAAGTTATCTTAAGGCGGCAAAATATAAAAATACATATTTGTCTCCGACCTTGCTTTATTCACTACTAGTTAAATGGGCTACTATATCTCATTATCATGAACAAAAACAAAACACGCATCAAAATAAGTGTTTTTTATCATTATTTATATTCCCGTTGAGCGTTTTTACCATTACTGATGTACTTCCACAATTGAATATATACACATTTTCAAAATCAAAAATAAATATTCGTTTAATTGACTAGATGTCTCAATTGGTGTAATAAAACTTACATTAGTTTTATAAGCCAAAAAGTGCCGGACTGATATTGAATTTTGCTCAACTCTTTATTTAACTCTAAAATTTATTCAATGCTTTTTAAACTCCTCGGAGAGTAAATTTGGTCATTTCATTATCTTTAAAATTTTGCCCTAGCTCAAAGGCTTATTTTTAAATTGTAGCTTTGTAATTTTAATTAATTGTTGCGTTGATCGGTTGAAAATAATTCAGTTGATCTTAGATGTTTTGCGTTAAAATGTTCAAAGATGCGGCTTGAAAGCATGGTATTATCATTTAATGTGCCTCAGAAACAGAGTTCAAATATAGATATGAAGTTATTTTTTATTACGAACTATTTCACTAATTTTTCCTTCATGCATGTTTTCAGTTTTGTTTTCCGAAATCCGTTCTTTTGCGAAAAAATATAATTTTTATTTCAAAATCATGCATCAACCAATATAAATGTTAATAAGGCCATGCAAATGACATATTAATGTATTACCTTTTTTTTACTTTCATATGCTGATATTCGTCGACCTAGCCTTGCTATTCTCATCTTTGACAAAAGCTACTTCTTGCGAATCTTGCAGCTGCTGCAAAGAGCGAAGTATAGTTTGCAAATATTGTACTTTGATATTAAATAAAACAATGCTTCAGAAACTACACAAATATATTATATGGTTCAAATATATTTTTACGAGCTTGCGACCCAAGCGTTGCAAAGTCTAGTTTTCTCATTTTCCTTTATCAAAAGCCAATTACTTGGCGAAATCGCTTGCTCATCACACAAAAAAAGTTATGACTTATCACAAGGTAAGATTGTCATTAAATTTAGTGTGCTAGTCTAGTTGAAAGCTTCAACACAAAATCACATTTTCTACAGTTTCAACTTGAAAAGCTTGAACCGTTACCGTAAACGGCCATCCGCCTATAAAACGACAACCATGATGTAATTTTATTATCTCCCAATATCCTCGATAAGGTTTTAGAGGAATCGACGATCAAAATAATAAATTCAGTTAATTAAAGCTTTCCAAGATAACACCTCCTCAATACATTTTGCTAATGAATTTATTAATGAGCAAGGGTCCTGCGCGACATTAAGAGGAAGTTCTACAAGGCCCAGAAGTTTATAACCTGGTTATCTGCACTTCTGGAGACTTATAAACATGCATGTGGATTGTTTGAGTGCACGAAGAACATTGTTTTTAGCTAAAAAGTATTCAGAGCTGTTTTACGTTTTAGCATTTTTCTTAGAGTTTGACGGAAAGTAAGTAAAAATGATTTTTGTTTGGTAAAACGAATTTTTATGACTAGTTTGCAGCCTCGGGCAGCATTTTCAAGACCTTGGTCACAGTTTTTTCACTATACGGACCGACCCTAAGACGGTAAACAACTTATTTATTTTTTCCTACTTTAATGTGTTTGGTTAAAAACCTTCAATGATTGCCTTGCAAAATGTGTTTGTATTATACGCGCATCCAATCTTGAGTTGATCGCTAAGCTACGGCAAGAGTGAAGAATGATCTGTTTGCTTAAAAAAGCTTATTGCCAAACAAAAAGTTATGATAGGTAACGGCCAAACATAAGAAATTCGCTAAAATGAACAGTACTCACGGAAAAGTTCATCACAAAAAAAAGAAGAGTATCTGAAATAATAAAAAAGCACAATGTAGCAGCGCAACAAAACAGAGCACAAAACGGACTGGAAAGCACTTACAACACATATATTTTTAGCTATTTACATTTGCATTTAACGATTCAATAACGTTAACCTCATTGTTGATTCCCACAGTATTTTATTTTGATAAAAAGTTTGCGAAAGCGAAACTGAATGAAGCTGAAATGTGTAGTTTGTTCGACAGCAGTATTCGGTTTTGGGGAAAAGTAACAGAGAAGCGAGGTGATGGAAAGAATAAATCGAGTATGTAAACCGGCGAATTGCAGTTAACAAAGCGCCGCTTTTCTCTCTTAGCCGGCTGAGCCTGGGGGCACGAGGAACAAGTGGCTCTGGGGACACATGATTCGATTGGTTAGATTTTTAATAAAGAGAATTTAAATATAGCCAATCAAATCAACCGTAATAAACTCTCTTACAACAAGGGAATTTTAAACGGTTGATTTGATTTGCCAAATTTTAATTTCCTTTGTTAAAGATTTAGCCAACCAAGTCATGTGTCCCCAGAGCCACTTGTTTCTCGTGCCCCAGGTTCTGCCGGCTAAGAGGGACAAGCGGCTCTTGGGACGAGAATGATGTTTGCTGAAGTGCGTCATGCTACTGTCCAAAAATCCCAATTTTTTTCTTTCGCACGAAGTATCGAAACCGCTGAAAACGAGTAAAACACATTTTCATACGAAACGTTTTGCACCAAGCATATTAATATATTCTGGTTTCGATGAAATAGAATAAGTGAAAATTAGTGTTATGGGAAAATTATTGAATAAGATTTTTTTTTTTTTTACCAAAACCCACATACCGTATTATATTACAGAAATGACATGAGTCAAAGATTTTTATTGT
Organism: Oculina patagonica; assembly: GCF_052425735.1. Taxonomy (NCBI): domain Eukaryota; kingdom Metazoa; phylum Cnidaria; class Anthozoa; order Scleractinia; family Oculinidae; genus Oculina; species Oculina patagonica. Next base: position 13,196,267 of record NC_135771.1, on the reverse strand, counting down.
TATTATTTTACACAAGGTAGTTGTTAAAACATTTCTTAGTCATCGAAATTGTCCATTGTCCTGCTGTTAAGACAGCATTGCTTGTGACGTCATAGCCCGCAAATCTCTCGTACGTACAATGGCGTTTCATGTCTGCTTTCCCAAGACCTCTTGGAAGTCATAATACTTCGCACATAATGGCAAATCAGCTGAAGTTCTCTTCGAGTCTACAAAGAGAAAAGTACATTTATATGAGTAAGTTTAGGTCATGCATTTCTACGTTTACAAGCTGATTTATCAAACCACTAGGGATGATGGAAGAAAAAGAAAAATCTGACTCGTGATAAAAATGTTGAAATTGTTTTCATCAATTGTCAGACTTAATTCATTGTTTTGGCTAGCTGTAGGTTTTTAACAATTTTCATTTCCTATCTGGCTTTAATTCTTTATTCTCAAAAAGCAATTAAAATCTTATTTCACCTAACAGTGTGATTATACTTCAAGGAAACCATCAATCATGAGATTTAGACTTGATGTGCAAATTCTCAGGGCTAACATATGGGAAAGACGGGAACGCGTGTGACGATCACTTAGATGAAATGACATTTCGAAACTGGGACGAAGAGAACGAATGATTGTATTTGAGGCTTAGAAATCGTTTGAATTACTTAGTAACACAATTAGATAATACACAGATGGTTTTAATTGAGAAAATAATATTAAACTCAAATTTAGATTCAAAACGTAGAAAGCCTGCGAAAACATCATTATACGCCTTTGGGAAAAATTGTTTATTCATTAACCGCAGACCAAAACAGTGAAATAACAATCTGCCTTCCACCGTCAACAACTTTCTATTCTCTTTCAAATTCTCACAAACATAATTGTTTCCGCCTGTGTAACTACGACTATGACATGCTGGGAAGTCGTATTGTGCTTTATAAAATCCATGGGTTAAAACAAGCAAACTTAATTTAGTTTTCAAATTAATTTAGTCCTTTCCTAAGAAATTTTTACGAGGAAAGTTAATTATCAGCTACGTGGGAACTTTTGTTTTCTTTTTACCAAAGGGCCAATAGTTCAAATGTATAATTTTCGTGCAGTAATTTAGCAGCTGAAGTTCGAAGAGAAACATCAGGCTTACTTTTTTTATTTGAGTGACGTTCATACTTTTCGAAAAATGCTCTATCTACTTTTTACTCCTTCAGTTTTTCACCGCTCCAGATTGAAAACTTTGATAATCAATAATTTCAATTCTAAAAAAATGCTTAAGTGATTGTACACAACGTTGAACTCAAATCGAATTATTCTCGACTTAACTCGAGATTCAGAATTTTTATTCATTTTTATTGTAATAGAGTACAGTTATGGCATTAAAAACTTTCTTCTCACGCTTGTCAGAACTGAACACTTCTTGTAAGGGTTTTTTTTTCTCACCCTTGAGTAAATTTAAATCGATAACTGAGCTTGCTTAATTTTAGTTAATTCAAAATAGTTTGTATATCGTTTATTTTTCATCTTTCGTTCTTCTTCTTTTTTTTCTCAGAAACTCAGTCCATAAATTTTACAAACTTGATCGAAACTTAATCTTTTTTCTTGAGTGTACGATTATCTTAAACAATGCCATTTCATCTGTATTATAATCACATACCGGATTAGCAACCTTTATACATCGTCAAAAAGTGTCGCGAGCAAAATTGCCGAAACAGATAACAGCTTATATTTAATGGAATTTATAGCCTCGACATTTCGTGATGATTTAAAGTTTAGCGAGGTATGGTTTTCTTTTACAAGTTGACTTACCTTAACAGCAAGATCTCGTTTTCCATTGATTCCCATATTTCCAATCCCAGCCGTAAAAGCGCTTGATTCACGGACCAAGGCACATACTACAAGCAAGCCGAGTAGAACTATCGTTCGATTCATGGCTGATTGTTGTTGGTTGTCTGCTCCAACTTTCTGACTGATAAAAATTTTAGTGGCTACGTTTTCTAGTATACTGTGCTGAATACGTTGGTCCCATCTGGAAGAATTATTTCAGTGGGCGGAAATTAGGCCATTGTTTATCGATATCCTGTTCTTTCATGAAAATTTTTATTGTACAGTACCGCCAGCGCTTTTCTTTAACGCGTCGCTATAAAGAATGACTTACCAATTTTGTTTTTTTTTTAATGTTAGGAAAATATTTTACAAATATGCGCGGTATTTTTATCATAATCTTATACATTTGGTGTTGAAAATTATTTTAGTTAAGTTAATTTTCTTTGTTAAGGATTTTTTTTCTTCTCCGAAGAACAGCTTTCTTTGCGTGGTCCTCTAAAATGAAATTTTAAACATGGCGAGACGAGAGATAAACACTTATATCTGTTTTTAACTTAAGTGTAAGTTTAAATTTTTAATTTGCTTTCGTTGTAAAACAGTTGGAAGGATATAATTCTAGAACAGTTTTTAAAAGCCACTGAAGTTTTGCCATTGTCATATTGAGACAATAGCCTGTGGGTGATTTGAACTGGTGAAAAAAGTAAATAAAGCCAAAACAACTTAAGAATCTACTCCATTGTCTTCTTCATATCAAAAGCTGATACGTATTTATCTACTTTGCTTTGTTTCAACAGTCTAAAGGTATCGTAAAATATATATTTTTATATACTACTACTTGAAACACAAAGGGATAAATTCAGCCTCATGACCTTTGAATTATATCGATTTATAATCTTGTTACAAAGGAAAACATAAATGCATTAATTTCAATTTGACGCATCGCTTTTCATGTTTACTTTTGAATTACACACAGGCAGTAGTAAATGGGAAGGTCTTTTGTTTGGTTTTCTGAAACAAAAGATACAAAGAAGGCATATCTGAATTAACCAGCATTTTAAGGCGAAAGATAATTTTGCCGATGTAACAAAATCTTCGTTAAAGGAAGCTGCAGTCTTAGGCGTCAGTGATGCTTTTTGAGATAAAGTGGTTATGAATGACATGGTTAAAAGATACATGAGTTTTAGTCTGTCTCAGTGAAAGTTTGAAATATTAAATGATTTTTTTTTATTAGTTTTGCTTGTGATTTTAGTGATAACCTCAGCTTACTATTCGCGTAACTGTGTCATATTTATAAGAACTGTAACACACTGCAACTTTCAATATATATAAAAACAAAGGTTGTGTAGGACGACATATTTTGATGCAAACAGAAAACTTTTAACTGACACACGTGGTACGGTTTCACTGTGGAGATTCAGAAGCTAATGGACGGATTCAGTACGTCAAACAAATTAACAAATACATCCTTTCCACTTTTATTGAAAAACACACACTTCTAAATAGGATAACTTACACTGAATACGCAAAAGAATAAAACATCCTTTAAAAATTGATGCAAGATTTAGTTTAAATACGCCGTGTTTCATAACGTAGAGCGTTTGACGCTCACACCTGTACATAAACACTGGGGAAATTCAGAAACAATGGATATGTATATTTTGTGCTGTTGATATTATTACTAATAAAATAAGGACAAGAAAACCTACAGATTCTGGATAAGTTTCGTCTACGGAGCTATAAACAGAATGAAGAGAGTGAAACTGCTTAATTTCCGAACTCAAAAACAGATAAAATCCAACTTTAACTTGAATTAAATTAACTGCTGTTAAAGTATTCTAAAATTCAAATGAATTCTGCTGTTTAACAAACAAACGTTTGCTTTTGAGAGTGTATTTGTTGACGGTCTGGCTTGTGGGCACCTGGTAATTTTAAGAAGCGGCCTCGTTTGTTCTTTACCTGTTAACTTGAAAAAGGATATGGATCAAAGTTCATGGTATGAACTGACTTGTTTCCAAAAAAAAAATTAGACGCAAAAAAAGCGCATTTTGTTTCTCTGAGAGAAAACGGAGGGATATGTTTAAAAATGTTTTAGTGCCGGAGAACAGTCTTTAATGCCTTAACGCAAATTTCTGCACTGTTTTGGGGTCGTACTGAAACTAAGAGTTGGCTGAAAGAAATATTTAGACGGACCCAGCAAGTTTTTTTTCCTTTCCTTTCCTTTCCTTTTCAAGGTCACGCATCTGATTGGCTTGCCTTGGTGGGGAGGGGGTATGATTAGCTTACTACGGGTCAGCTGCCATCTGCCACTTGAAATTGCTTAGATGGGGCAGGGAGGATGGGGAAGAGGGATTTTTATTGCGTGCGTAATACGCCTTTATTATTAGTGTTTTTAACTAAACCGGCAAGAAATCCTCGTTTAGACCACAAAGCAAATTAAAAAGAACCAGACAGTTAGAAAGCACTGACTAGAACAAAATGTAAAAGAAAGAGAAAAATTATATTTCATGCGTTCTAGTATTAGAAAGAAAACAGACAACTCTGATATCCTAACATTCAAAGCCGTGTAAACAAACCAGCGTTTGACCTTACTGACGGCCCAGTATCGTATATCGTATATCGGATGTCACGCTTCAATATAACAGCAACCGAAAATACTAGGCACGTCTATAAAGCCATACGGCTTCTTGTTAAGTTAGTTTTACTGCTGAAATCTTCGAACAGAGAATATCTTAGTATTAGTATAATTCCAGAGGTGATTATAAGAATTGAAGCATTCTGATTGGTCGAGAAGCTCGGCTTATGAGGCTATATTCACCCCGCGCGAGGTGATTATAGCTTGGCGGGAGATTTCAAAATGGCTGCCTCGCGTTTCGCGAATATTACGGAGGAGGAAATCAACGAAATGAAAGAAAATGCCATTCCGAAGAACACTAAAGTAGCAACTAAGTTTGGTGTAACACTTTTCAGGGGTAAGTTTTAGAATTTGTGCCGATTAAATTAAATAAACCTGTCAAATTCTACCGTAAAGTGGTTGCTTATCTCGCGACAAATAATCAAAACAATCGTAACAACTAAAATATTTGCAACGCTTTTTTTATTTACAGAATGGTTTCAACAACAAGACGAATTCACAACGGAATTCGAAACAATGGAAATAAACGAGATGAACAAATGTTTATCGAAGTTCTACGTCTAGGTCAGGAGACAAGACGGAAGTTTTTACAAAAAAAAGCACGCTGTTGTCATTGCGAGCGGCTCTTGACCGCCATTTAAAGTCACCGCCACACAACAAAAAGTTTTCCATTTGCGATAATTACCAATTCAGTGAGGCAAACAAAACACTGAGTTCCTACCTTAAACAACTCGTCTCCGAAGGAAAAATAGCTGGCACAGTTCACAAAAATCCACTAACTGGAGAAACCATCGAGAAATTGTACGAAGAAGGAGAGTTAACTGATGCCGACACTCGCGATCCTCGCGCTTTACTTCAATCCGCCTGGTTCTTCATCTCTATCTACTTTGGTAAAAGAGGAAGAGAGAACCAGCATTTATTGAAGAAGTCGATGCTTCACGTCGTAAAAACGGCTGATGGAGAAGAGTTCTTTGAATTAAACAAGAGCGAGCCAGGAGCTGTGTTAACCAGCAAGAACCATACAGGAGGCCTCGACGGGTCGGAAGATCACTCTGACGGCAAAATCTTTCCTCTGGCCACTTCAAGGCGATGTCCAGTTAAAGTCCTGAAGCTGTATTTGAGCCATCTAAATCCAAAATCAGAAGCGCTGTTCCAAAGGCCAAAAGATCTCAACTCCGCGAAGTTCAATCCGATAACCGACAACATCTGGTACGACCAGCGACCACTCGGGCACAATCCCTTGGAAAATATGCTGCGAAAGATGACAGAAAGAGCTGGAATCGTCCCTTATCTGACAAACCACTCTTTGAGGGCTACAACAGTCACAGTCTTGTCGGCAAACAACATCGAAACGCGAAAAATCAAGGCCATCACTGGGCACAAAAGTGACACCAGTATTGAAAGTTACTGTGAGCGACCAACCCTCAAGCAGTACAAAGAAATGTCGTCGGCCATCAGTTCCTTCATCAACGGCGAAGAAAGTCCCCAAACATCTCTCGCAGTTTCATCCACATCCACGGCTTCAGTTCCTGGACAACACTCTTTAAGCGATCAAAGATTGCCGTTGGGACGACACGAGGAGAACTTTCTGGTGTCGTCGACAGGTTTGAATCCTGAATCAATTCTCCCTTCTGGCAATTTCCATAATTGCGCATTTACATTCAATATCAATGTAAACAAAGAGTTTACGAATTGAACTGGCCGGAATTGGCTTCTTTGTTGAACACTTTAAGCCTTTCTTTTTTCGATATTTTGAGACACTTTGCAAACGAACGCTGAACTTCATTCAGTTTTTTGCGTGTCGTGCAGTTGACAGATTGACCATGTGATTTACGCGCCAGACTCTGTGTCAATGTGCTTTGGTGCGTGACAAATTTGAAGGTTATTTGTAAAGAAATGAAATAAAAGTTTTCGTTTTTGAAGTTTTTGCTCTTATAATCACCTCTGAAATTATACTAAAACAATTATTCGCCTCAGGCTCAGTGATTATTGTTGAATAATCCCCTCGACTTCGTCTCGGGGATTATTCAACAATAATCACTTCGCCTTCGGCGAATAATTGTTAAATAGCATTATCAATATACACTTGAAGAAGACAAGAATGTTCTGACTTTAATCTAGAAAAGACGAATATTCAGGTGGTGAAAAGGATCAGTCTCGTGGAATGTGAATGTTTAATGATTTGAACATCCAACCTACAACACGTCTGCCTCAGTTATGTAACAACTCACCATTTTGAAAAAGAACCCGGAAGGAAAGTTGCTGGCACTGGCATAGTTGGTAGAGAGGACCCTCTACTACAGTATTTGAAGATAATGCGTGCGCTCTTGTTGGCCAATAGCTGTTGACTATTTTTCAGAGAACATTCGAAAAGCTTGTAAATCACTTGCGTTTCAGGGGGGCTGGTGAATCACAGTATTTTGTCCTGTTCAAGTTTCGCTACAGCCCGCGTGGTTATTTTAACTGATGAAACATAAAAATGTACAGCTTATTGTTGAAATAAAACATTTATAGCCAGCAGAGCGCTCACATTATCCAAGTGTATTACACAGGACAAGATTTCCATTGTTCAAAGTCACGTTTGGAAGCTGGTATGTTCAGATGCGTCCGTGAATCAGAATTGTACCGGCGAGATATTTCTCAATGCGAAAAATACAACCAATCAATGAAAATGGAAAGTGATACAGTTGAATCCCAATAACGTGATCCTTCAAAGGGAATCAGAAATATTCGATTAAGCGGGAGTTTCGAGTTATCAAGGGTATAAAATTAGTAAAGAAGTGACCTGCAGGGGAATCGAAATGGTTTGATTTAGCGGGAGGTTCAAGTTATCGAGGTTTCGAATACTAAAAACAGCTAAAAACAACTAAAAACAAAGTATACGTAGTCTGCGCTCAGGCCAATGAAGTCCAATATCCGGAGCATTTGGTTTTTATTGCATAAAGCGACGTAAGAGTACTACTCCCCACTGGATGGGATGCTAGTCCATCGCAGGTTACCCGAACCACCCCCCTCCCCCACCGCTTCTCCACTTCTCCACCCAGCATAGGCCAAGTACAACACAATGACACGGCCAGCGCTTGTAGTTGGACCGTTCGATACTTCATTCACAGTGGTCAAACGCAAAAATCCAATACTATGCCACTTCCGGTTTTTGCCGCTTCTAACTTTCCAAGAATTTGATGCGAAAGGGTGCAAGTCTTTTGTAGGAAAACGTTATAGAAAAGGTACTGTGAAAGAAATTTTATAGCTGGCGTTAACATTTGGCTCTAAAGCGAAAGATTTCGGAAATTTATAACTCCTTTGTATGGAACAGTTTTAGTGGGAACTGCGCACGCGCGCCGCGTTTGACCGCTGTGTGGCTCGATCCAGAGTCCAGTGCACTAACCAATAGGTCACCGGCCAACCCCAACTAGCGGCCACCCCTTTATCAAAGTCCCCAAATTATTTTCAGTTAAATACTATAAATAAAACCCCTATTAAGCGGCCACCTGTATTAAGCGACCGCGGCCACCTCTTGGTCGTCCCGAAGAGGGTCTTCTATTGGTTTTGACCCTTATTTAGCGGCCACCCAAAATTTAATACGCGTGGTTGGCTTTGTTAGTGCAGAATGCACTATTGTGATGGTTTGTTGCGGCTGTCGTCCGCTAAACCCCTAAACCTCTAACGCGCTAAGGCGCTATGGTGTAAACTTTAATAATCAATTAATTAATTAATATCAATTAATTAATTATTTCTGTGAAGGGGGTAGGGGGTAGGGAGCACCTGACCGTACCCCCAGGTAAAACCTGGAGCATATCTACGTTACTTTCATATGAAGATCTCAAAGGTATATATTTGTTTCAGAAAACCCTTTGCTCTCCTTGTAGTACTTCTCTTTTATAGGGCAAAGTACTTTGCACCAAACGCATGCGAAGTTTAGTCAACGTTTTTCTGGAACTCTCGTGAACGCTGCTTGTGTTGCGTGTTTGCGGTAGGATTCCTTCAGACTCTGTGGCACGAAGTGAAAACCGCAGTTTAATTAAATTAGATTTTGAGACTTTCGCAGCGCTTTCGTAATTAGGAAATGCAAAAACTTGCACCAGGACTTTGGGCTTGAAACTCCTGATAACCAGGAAACAAATATCCTAGCTGTACTACGTTTTGAAAAACCTCTCGAAAGAGATGTTTTTTTATTAGATTTGTTCCTCACTTCTTGAGAAACGTCTTTCGTGCAGTTTAAACCGTGAATTAATTAGATTAAGGTCGCGCAGGACCCTTGCTCATTAATATATTCATTAGTCAAATTTCTTGTTGGAGTGCTATCTTGTAAAGCTTTAATTCACTACATTTTGAATATCGATTCCTTTAGAATTTAATAAGGATACTCAGGGATGATGGAATTACATCATGATTGTCCTTTTACTGAGAGATGACCGTTGTCTGTGATGTTACAAGCCCTTGAAAGTTTAACTGAAAATAATGCGATTTTGTGTCCAAGTTTTCAGCGAGCACAGCAGACCAAATTAAATGATTATATAGCCTAGTGATAAATCGTAACTTCTTTTGTGCTCCCACTAGAACGAAATTTTCGATTTCAAAAGCTGCTACAAGTTAATGGCTTCTAAGAGAGTAAAAATGTGAAATCTAAACTTTGAAACATGCTATCTTCATTTTGAGAAGGAAATTTAAAAATTCGCTCTAGCCAGAGCACAATAGAGTACACCAAGTTTATGTTCCTCGCGAATCAACTCTTGAAATTCTATATCGGCGGAGAAAACTTGGACACAAAATTGCAGGTTTTGAGGCTTCCGAAGACCTTGTGATATATTCAAAGCTGTGAATCTAATTATGATAATTCCCTATGTTCCAGCGCATGTGGCACAAAGCTGAGAACAATTACTAGTAATTACTTGTACAAAAGAGTTTAAAAACAAACGTTCTCATGAATATTTCGTTTGTTGTCGGCTTCAGTCGTCCGGCAGTTCGTGCATCTCTTTAAATAAATACATACTAATGATCGCGAGGGTCCTGCGCGACCTTAAAATGAAATATTTGGCTTTATTAAAGAAAGGAAAACAAATGCTATGGATGTCGCCGTGGAGTGTAGCTAACTGTCGTGGGTCGTGGGTGGAAGTCGTGGGTCGTGGGTGTGGGTAAAAGTCGTGGGTAACAAAAAAGACTAAAATAAATTTAAAAGATTAAAATAAAGTAAAAATATTAAAGAAATAAGTATTATGAAATGGAGCATGATCAGTGCTTAGAAGTTTGCGATCAGATTAACCGCTCACAAGTGGACTCAAACTGAAGATCTCTGGTAATTGTGGTAATGTTAACGAAAAGTTCCGAAGCCGTCTGAAGTCCCAACATTTGCGAAGCCTCTTGTCAGAGAAAAGAACAGCGGAAGAAAAGAGTCATACAGCAAATACAACATTCACATGGCAATTAATATTAAATTCCATTTTAATCTGAGTTGCGATTAGCATTTCGCGCTCGCACACTCCCCCACCCCACAAGAACGGTGACTTTTAAATATTGCGTGACATTGTGCGTTGCAGACTGAGCGGCATTTTTTTCCGAGGGAAATTTTGATGGGCCCATTTGCGATTACAAAAGGCGCTTCTGGTTTGTTTACTATAATTAAACTGATGTAATGGCCTCGCTTGTTGGCCAAAGCGACAAGATGTGCGATTCGGACTCGGAAATGTTGCAGCCAACATTTTTACTACAATCTATTACACACTTGGAATTGCGAGAGCTTAGCGTGAGAGCTTTTGCGAAAGCTTTCTTATGAACAGTCACCCGACGCACTGCATATAATTTTGCGCCTACCTCTTCCAAATTATTGTGCTTATTTTTATAACGAGCACGTAGTATTACTATTATTTAAATTGATTAGTTAAATGGGTTAAAAATCACGGACTGAGGTGTAAAACGCGGGCTATTGGCTGCGGACTAGGTAAAAAATACGTACTGCATCTTGAGCGATGCTTTACGTAAGGGTTGCAGGGGTGTTTCGGGGTGTTCCTGGTTTGGGGAAATTGTGCAAAGACGAGATGCTAATCGCAGCTCGGAATAAAATGAAATTTAATATTAACTTCCATGTGAATATTGTATTTATGACTCCTTTCTTCCGCTGTTTTTTCTCAGAGAAGAGACCTTGTAAATGTTGGGACTTCAGACGACTTCGGAACTTTTCGTTAATATTATCGGCGAACTACAGTTTAGGTCCATTTGTGAGCGAACGATCTGATCGCAAACTTCTAATTAAGCACTGATCATGCTCCATTTCATAATATTTATTTAATACTTTAATAATACTTTATCTGCGCTTAAAGAAATCGGTGTTCCAGGTGTGTTTCGCGGTGTTCCTTATTTTACAGACAAGCCAATAAGTTTGTTAAGCAGAAACCCCTCTGAAGAGTCCCTTGGCCGGGACAAAACGTTTATCTCAGACTAGCCATGAAAGAACTATTTTGTCACAAACTTTAGTTTAGTATTTTTTATTTATTTTAGTCTTTTTTGCTACCCACGACTTTTACCCACACCCACGACTTTACCCACACCCACGACCCACGACTTCCACCCACGACCCACGACCCACGACAGTTAGCTACACTCGTCGCCGTGAAACAAAACAAAAACGAACAAATGTATCACGTTACGGCATTTTTAAGGAAAAAAAGTATCTTGGTACAAACGCACAAAAGTGTTGTGCTACGTTTCCAAAGATTAGCGTAAGAAAAACCAGGGAAGGAATACAAGTGGTGTTTCAACGTCTAGTTGAAAGTAAAATAAAGCAAAAAAAAAAACACGAACATAAAACATGATACTCTCAATTGTCAACTCCATTGCATTCTGCACTGCCCTTTGAGTCTCTGAGTTTTTGATGAGGTGATCACAAATAAGAGTCCGAAATTGAAAATGACGACTGAAATACATCTAAACACATGTTTATTTTTCTCTTAACGTTATGTACATGTTCACTTCGCAATGAAACCGACAGTAAAAAATACTTTAAATATAAATGCAATGTATAGTGCGCCACATAGAGGTCTCCTTAGACAGCAGCCCATTGTTCGTTTGAGCCATTAAAATTCAAATCTTTCTTTCTCAAGCTTCGATTCCAACAGTGGTCACAAACCTTAAGCATGCTTTATTTGAATAAATGGACGTTTCTACTAACTTTCAGGCCAATTCGTGACTGTACCTTTATACAATAAAATGATTTACTATAACTACTTTTTCTATAAATTGCACTACTTACCATCGGTAAGCATTACTTGCACTATTTATTTATATATTTATTTATTTTTTATTTATTTATTTATTCATTTATCTAGGGGCAACCGCACAAAACAAGATAAGTGCAATACCGTTTTTGTGATTTTCATTCGTGGTCGGTATTGACGTTTTTAAATATTGTTTCACTGTTATTGCTCTCTCCAAGACCATGCATTTAGTAAGAAAAATAACGTGCACGCCACATAAGTTCAATGGCAGACAAGAGCAGTACTGCATTTTCTGGAAGTAACAAACACGTTGGACCCTCGGCCTGCTTTCCACATGATTTGCATATAAGAGGCTACCCTAATACCAAACTGGGCACAAAGCCCAGTTATGGAGACATTACGGAGCAGAATATAGGAGTTGATATATGAGATGTGCACCAGTGTAAACGTTAGATTTGGAAGAGTGCACTTCTGTAAAAATGTACAGTGGTGGTCCTACACCACATACCATTTTTTAATCACAGCAAATGCCTCCTTCTCGTCATCAAAGGTGACGTAAATTATTATAAGAAAAATGAGCACAAGTTAAGTTTTAAAACATAAACGAGCTAGGTTTTGCTCCCTCAAGGCAAACAACTAAGATGCAATTAAAGCCAGGGTTTTTTTTTGCTGACTCTATGCAAACAAGAAAAGCAAGCGGGACTATTCCTCGCACTTACTCAAGGTCAATAAACAGGACTCTGGCCAACTAATATAAAGCTTAGAAAGTTTTGGGAATATGAAGAAGCAAGATGCTGCCTCTTGATATACAGCAAAGATAACAGTTAAACTTAACGTGACTTTGCTCGCATTCAAGTTTAACGTAAATAAGCAAGACTTTTGCTAAATAAGCGATACGTTTGCTCGCCCGTTAAACTTTTAGAGAACTTAGTAAGCGAGACTTTTGCAAGCGCATTAAACTTTTAGACAATTAATTAAACGAGACTTTTGCTCGTGCGTTTGAACTTTTAGACAACTAAGTAAGCGAGAATTTTTATTGAAGTTTAGCTACTCTTTTGAACATTAACGAATGCCCTGGGATTAGGTATTTGAACAGAAAGTCTCAGCTAAGTTCACATGCCCGGCCTATGCCCGGCTTTCCCTCCCCCCCCCCCCCCCATACCCTAGCGGTAAACCGTATTTAGTACTATAAAATACGATTATAGTTTTTTAAGTGAAAGCTATTGGCATGCTTACGCCAAAATATAGAAGTGAAATTACTAGATCGCTGGTGAGTAACATGATCTCCGTATGATCTCAACGATCTCAACGACCCTGCGATTGACGAGATAGAACTACAACGATCCCTGCGACAACGATCGCTATTATGATCGCTACGATCACTCAAATCTTTCTTTCAGTGAACCTAGCAATCGCAGAGATCGAAAGTATCACATGGAAACCAGCTTTACGGAATCAATCTTTAACAATGAACTTCATGATATGAAAGCTCTGCCTTCGCACAGAACAAAAAATCTGATAGCAGGTACTTACCAAGAAATATTAGTCCTTGAGTATCCGAAACTAAATCCAAGCCGTTGCATTGCACCAGAAGCATCTTGGCGTGATTTTTATTTTGCATTTAAGCGCTATATTTCATTGAACAAAGCAGTTAATTAGCGAAATTTGTTTTTTTGCAAACCATTTTTCGGAATGGCTGACGAGATTTTTTGTCTTGTTTCCTTTTGTTGTGTGTTAATCATTCAAAAGCCTTAATTTTTCAGCAACGAAAAATGTGACTAGGAACACACACTATTGTTTTTTTTTCTTTTCATTTTTCGCAAGGGCTTGCGAGCCTAGGCAGTCTAGAGTCCGGTTTTAACGGCAAAAACATTTCAAAAAATTAGTTTTACTTGGGACACAACAAGCAGGAGGGCATTTTGCGGGCGCATGCGTGCAACCGCTGTACAAAGACTGCGTGATCTTGGGAATAAAAATGGCGCGGAAGATTCAAACTTTGTTTTTTGTACTGTTTAGCGTCACATAATTTAATATAGACGTAAATTTCGCTAAGAAAAAGTGTTTTGTGTGTGGCAAGGCTCTTATAAAGCAGATTTTCTGGCCTGCTTCGGGATCGTTGTTGCAAATAATGGGAAAATATGTGGGACAGGTAGGAAAGCCTTCACCGACAAAAATCAAACAGGCCGTAAAAAGAGGAAAACATTTATTCGTGTGCTGGAGTGTGATATATTAGGATCAAAACTTCACATCAAATCAATTGCTGTAATACAGGCAGAGTGCGAGCAATGTTATAGCTTGTCCGGAGATTTTTTGCCTAAAAGGACGGCCACTAAAGAAAAGGGTTTTCCCTGAGGGGAAAGACATGTTTGGGTGTTCTGCACATGATAATGCAGCTCACTGATGACTCTAAAGCACAGCCAACTTGTCCTCGACTGGCAAACAGGGTTTCCTGGAACAAGAACAGCAGTTCTTTAAAACACATTTAGGCGACACAGAAGGAAAACAGTCGTTATAACAGAACGAACATCAATCTTAAAGAAACAAACGTTGAATGAAAATTTGAAAATAACATTGTTTATAATTAAAAATTATTTCTTAAGACATTTTATGCAGCAGTTATTAGAACGTTTCTGAAAAATATATATATCGCTTGTTCGTTTCATGCTATTTTTTGACTGGTGATCAAGGCTAGATTTTGATAAAGGAGCCAAAAATGTACTAATTAACATAGTAAAATGTAAACAAATAGTCTACCAGCAAAGAATTACCATAACACTTTAAAATTAAGACCGATCTCAGTAATTCTTTTCTTGTTCAACGGAATAATTGTGGTACATTGAAATGTGAAGTTATTTTGACCAATGCTCAAGTTTAAGGAGATAATCACAAACGATAGTTTCTCTGTTAGAATAAACCAGCGAGAACGTACGTTAAAGAAAGCTAAAAATTACCACAATAGACTATTTTTTAACGCTACCTTCACAGCATTAGACGATAGTTCAAGTACTTCAGGCTCCATATATCATCGGTAGACGCTGGAGATCAAGGTTAGATTTTGAGATTTTTACATCGTGAGAACGATGAAATTGCAGTTTTATGAAAAATCTGAACAAAATCATGACCACTCGCTCAAACCGGGGATACTTGATTATAACATCGTATAGTTAAAACTGCTGTTTTATATTTTAGTACTAAGTAGCCGTAGCGCTTTGTCCGTTTAGATCTCCCAGCTATTAAAAATATGGGCAAGGTATTTAGGTTCTCGACATTCGGTCGCCATTTTGTCCACGCGCAATGTTTAATACACATAGCCAAAGTCGATCAGATAAACGGCACGCCGACACCAAAGTATGCTTGTTGTTGTCAGAAGATAAAGCAAGGACTCTTAGTATCGTATACAGCAAATAAAACTTAAAACACCTTTTATTTTGAGCTGAAAATTAGGCCATAAATTGTGAAAAATATGTAAACAATCGATAGCAGAACTTCTCTGTCGTGCGCACTAGCCCATATCGACGCATGCGCACGCAAAATGCCCTCCTGCTGACACAACATAGCTGTTTAGCAGTACGTATGGTCGATCCGATGTAGCCATTGATTTCTCGGTGGAGCTTTTTGCTACACTTCAAGAGTTCTTGTTCCATTGACTTCAGCGGTTGAAGTCTCACCGGCTGAAATAGCGGGCGTTCGATCTTAAGAGGCTCCGACTGAGAATATGAAGAATCGTTGGACAGGCTGGGGAAATCGAAAATCTTGAAACTTTGCCTGAATAACACCTTTGGGGAACTATGTTCGAAAATATTATTCTCATCTTCTAGGAATTTATGGTTTTCGAGAAATTAAGAAAAAACGAAAATAACGGTTTTTGGCTCATTAAATATGCAAAAAATATGCGTAAAAATGGCAAAGTTCTCGATATTCCTATAAGAGCAATTTTCAATGCTTTAAATCGAAATAAACTTAGAATAATAGCTTGACCTTTCTTCTTTCAGGCAACATAAACTTTCATTTTTTTCCGGCTATTTTGAGGTTTCCTTCGCCTTTTAAAATATTGCTTTATCAAGCACTTCGGGAAAGGGCAAAAATTGAGAAACTTTGGAGGCCAAAAAAGCACCTTGATATGTCCGATATGGAGTCGAAATAAACACTGTGCAAAAGCTCAATGTCTCTTCTGTTATAATATTAAATAAAAAATCTGGGTACTCAAGATTCACACAAATGAGAAACGAAAGTTTACGACCTCCTCGTGCCTAATTTGCATAAAGCTAATTTTTGAATTCGTCCTCCGCTAAGTGATCTGGTCCGCTAAATTTACATTTGGAAGCTATGATTTGCACAAAGAAAGCAAGTTTAAACTGTATTTGATTTTGTTGACGTCTTATGCCTATCAACAGGTTATATAGACGCAAAGAAAGAAGAAAAAATAGTAAAATCATCGACTGAGCTCATTGCGTGACCTGCGTCACGTTATGAATTTTCTTGTCAATAATTGAATTAAAAAGATCGGAGGAAAGATTTGTTTGTTAGGACTCTTACATTTCAAATTTAAAATTCAAGATTAAGATAATATCATTCACTTTAATACCTGAAATTGGGAATGACTTGTATATTTTATTTACTCGCGTAACTTACGTCAAAAATATAAATCGTGTAGTTATTATTAATTTGGAAGTTTACTTTTTACGAACATAAACGTACATAATTATTAAAACTATGATGGAAATATATCGCTGTTAGCTTCCGTTCAGTTGTCATTAATGGAAATAAAATACGAAAAGTTTCTCATCTTGTTTTAAAACAACTATATAAAAGGTTTCGATCGTGCAAAATCCATTCATTCATTCAGATGTACATCACAAAATTAGATTAAAGAGACCGAACATGTACACAGCGACAGGACCCGGCGCCAGGACATTTAACACAAAGCACGAAATTATTCGGCTGAAATTTAAAAATAGAATAACCCTTTACAGTTGTGCCTCTCTTGTTGGTGGGGCTTGGAGTCCAAGCCCAGAAAATCCAGAATTTGTCCAGTTTGTAAATTACCATGCAAAAGCACACTTCAAATTTTGTTACAGCTTGTCTGACAGAAACTGAAAGCATCGATAGCGAAGGAAAATTGTTAGTTGCCCGTGCAGGTAAGTTAAATTTTTTTTTTTCTTTGAACCACTTTTATGTACAGTATGTTGCCCTATTACCGGACACTTTTTGCACTAACCAAAATATCTAACCTCAAAACAGCACTTACGAGCTGAAACTTACCCACAATGTAGCTTCCACTGCTGGTAAGTAGGTCGTGGAGTTTTAACTTCTAAATCTCTTTGGCTTCTTTGTAATCATGGAAAGAGTTGGTCAAATTCGGTGCCCTAATTCCGGACGAGTTGCCCTAATTCCGGACGATCGTTACGAGGAAAATACTCCCTTTCTCTCGGAAATATTATTCCCGATCATGGCAAAATATAAGTCATTAGGGCTGAATAAATGATTATTCTTTTGAAAAATTGTCTTTCAGGCAAAATTTAAAGCATTTTTCTTTCAATTTTAGCGAGGAAATCATCAGGCCATTGACATAAACAATGTTCAGCGAATGTTTCGGCCACTTGAAACGAAGTTCGCCAAGGAAGATTAATCAATACCAAAACAGGTATCGAAGCTTTAATACAGCACAGACAGTTACAAAAATGCTTGTTTTTCAAGACCTATTCCATAAAATTGTTTTCAAATAGGTAAACAAGTTTGCTGTAGGTATGCGTCCGGAATTAGGCACACCTCATCAAAAATTCAACTTAACTCTTTGGTGACCGTGCTCGGGAATTAAGAGCGAAAACTGAAAATTTATTATATGCTGATAAACCTAGTCCTTTTACCTTTACTTTAATATATAAATAAATATAATATATCGCGCACTTTGCGAGAGCAGAGCGCTTTATTGAAACGATGTAGTTTGACGCGCTGTAAAACCGGATTTACGAAGAAAAATTTTTTTACCTACCTCCACGAAAACTTGAATTTTCCCCTCTAAACGGAGCGCAGCTCGGCCGAAAAAGAGCAAATGAAAGCAGACTAATCGCTAAGTCTTCTGAACTTTTTGTTTAACTTAATTTTACTGTTACGACGATATACGAAATTTTTAAGTCGAAGTGTCCGGAAATAGGGGTGTCCGGGAAATAGGGCAACATACTGTATGGGTATCTGAATTAATACAAGCTTAACTATCCAATACCTTAGGATTTTTGTAGCGCAAGAATGCCAAGAACATATGACAGTTTGCCATAAATACAAGAACACGCTCTTTCGCTGGCGGACTGGAGAGCAAGATGTTCTATAGCAATGGAAATTGCGAGCCATAAGCCTTCTTTTACTCAGGGACGATCGCGGAACTGCAAGCAACCCTACTCTGTTTTACAAGAGACGGGTATGCTTTTTTGAGCTAGATCACATAAGCATTAACTTTCTGTTACTTAATTTTGTTTTAAGCCCACAGTAACAACTTCCAAGTAAAAATTTAATGAATAATAGCTTACATGACTACTATAGTATTTCCTAGACTTTTAAGTTAAAACACTTTCTTTAATATTGTGAAAATCGCTTTTGGTTTTAAGTAATAAAATGACAGTTGACCTTACCCTACTAGCCTTCAGAACAAGCGGTGTTGCTCAAGGGATAGAAAGCGTATGTAAACGTGCGAGCAGGCGAGTGCAAACACAAGAGCGCGCACGCGATTGCTAAGTGGTACAGTTGTTTATCCGCTTGATCCTTCGCGCCGCGCTAAACCACTCGTTCTGTAGACTGACACTTTTGAGAAGGCATTAAGTGACAGACGTTGGTTTTCAGCCAGTGATGCCTGATATTCGTTTTGGCAGTTATATACCAAATATTTTACCTTACCTGCACGGGCAACTAACAATTTTCCTTCGCTATCGATGCTTTCAGTTTCTGTCAGACAAGCTGTAACAAAATTTGAAGTGTGCTTTTGCATGGTAATTTACAAACTGGACAAATTCTGGATTTTCTGGGCTTGGACTCCAAGCCCCACCAACAAGAGAGGCACAACTGTAAAGGGTTATTCTATTTTTAAATTTCAGCCGAATAATTTCGTGCTTTGTGTTAAATGTCCTGGCGCCGGGTCCTGTCGCTGTGTACATGTTCGGTCTCTTTAATCTAATTTTGTGATGTACATCTGAATGAATGAATGGATTTTGCACGATCGAAACCTTTTATATAGTTGTTTTAAAACAAGATGAGAAACTTTTCGTATTTTATTTCCATTAATGACAACTGAACGGAAGCTAACAGCGATATATTTCCATCATAGTTTTAATAATTATGTACGTTTATGTTCGTAAAAAGTAAACTTCCAAATTAATAATAACTACACGATTTATATTTTTGACGTAAGTTACGCGAGTAAATAAAATATACAAGTCATTCCCAATTTCAGGTATTAAAGTGAATGATATTATCTTAATCTTGAATTTTAAATTTGAAATGTAAGAGTCCTAACAAACAAATCTTTCCTCCGATCTTTTTAATTCAATTATTGACAAGAAAATTCATAACGTGACGCAGGTCACGCAATGAGCTCAGTCGATGATTTTACTATTTTTTCTTCTTTCTTTGCGTCTATATAACCTGTTGATAGGCATAAGACGTCAACAAAATCAAATACAGTTTAAACTTGCTTTCTTTGTGCAAATCATAGCTTCCAAATGTAAATTTAGCGGACCAGATCACTTAGCGGAGGACGAATTCAAAAATAGGTCACCAAGGGTGACATGAGTCTAATGCCGTATGGCATAGTGATACAGATTGCGCGGTTTTCGTAAGCCGGTTAAAATTGGTTAGAGGTTTGTGTTCGGGAGTTTAATTTAAAATGCTTATAGCAAGCTAGGGGCATCGTGGATGATTATGGATGAAAACGAAACAGTCATAAATGTTATATGCTTCACAAAATTTAAAGTATGAACAGGAGTTGATGTTACTTCTTCCGTATTGTCCGTAAAAGCAGAAACGATTAAACATTTGGACAAGATTGCGTGACGATTTACAAAAAGCATGTTCATTACAACAAGGGTTGAAGAACTTCACATCGTTTTCTTTCAGATTTTTCACCATTTTGATGATGACTCTTGAAACAGATTTTGCAATAAAAGCACTTGAAATAGTGACTGTTACTCCATTGTACTGTAAGCACTTAGTGACAGATTTTCCTAAAAACGGGTGTAAATGCTCACGTCAATTATAATGATGACCTTTTGAACGCTGGAAACTAGGCAATTATTATCGAGCTACCATACACAGGAGTATGGCGGCCTTTTACGGACTAAATAACGAATGACTATACATCAATGATATGTTGCATACATCGATGTTGTGTGAACTAAAAGATGTTCGATACAACTAAAAGATGTTCGATACAACTAAAAGATACAAAGTATTTGATACAACTAAAAGATGTTTGTTACAACTAAATTTTAAAAGATATTCGATCCAACTAAAAGATGTTTGTTTCAAATAAAAGATGAGGAAGCGGAAATGTAATTTGAAAATAGAAAGTGACATTTTACCCAGGTTTCCTGCGATCCAACGCACATACAAAATGGCTTTTGGTGGAGCTGCGATATGGCTGCCAGATACAGAACGGTTTTTTCCATTTTATTTTAACAGGCTAATAACAAGTGCACAGCAACAACGAAACACCAAAGCCACTTAATTCGATTCTTCGACGTTCTTCATTCGTAGACTGGACATACGCACAGGAGATATACATCCTAGGCGAGCTATGAAGTCACTTTGAGAGAATCGCCGAAGTCGGTTACTTACATGTAGTGTTTCCAACTGCTATTGGATGGTCTTTACACTTCACCGTTCCTTTTTACCAATACAATAGACTGACTAAGTAACCGACTCTTCGAATGGATCAAGATTCCTTTTGGATTCTTCGGCGATTCTCTCGAAGTGACTTCAGTCGTAGCTCGCCTAGGATACCTAGTAGTTGGTGTAAGTACCCGATTAAGCAAGTTTCCTGTGCGTATGACTTTTCTATTCTTACAGTTAGAACATTTAAAGTTCTTTCCTATTCGTCCAGTCTACGAATGAAGAACTTCGAAGAATCGAATTGAGTGGCTGCACTTGTTATTGGCCTGCAGTAAATCCAAAAAAACTCTTTCTGTATCTAGTGAATCTGGCAGCCATTTCGCAGCTCCACCAGAAGCCATTTTGTATGTGCGTTGGATCGCTTGGAACCTGGGTAAAATGTCACTTCCTGTTTTCAAAATTCATTTCCGCTTCCTCACCTTTTATTTGAAACAAACATCTTTTACTTTTATCTTTTAGTTGTAACGAACATCTTTTAGTTGTATCAAATATCTTTTAGTTGTATCGAACATCTTTTAGTTGTATCGAACATCTTTTAGTTGTATCGAACATCTTTTAGTTGTATCAAAAATCTTTTAGTTCACACAACATCGATGAATGTAACATAACAATAATGTATAGTCATTCGTTATTTAGTCCGTAAAAGGCCGCCATACAGGAGCGAAGACTGTTTATCATGATGTACAAATTTCGCGAATCATCACTTCCATATCAATGTAACCATTTTATGATTTTTCTAGCTGTAAGAAGAACTTAAGATCTCTGAGAGTCGTAAAAGCATGAAATTCGATTTCAGTGTATGGCAAAGGCCGGGACAGTGTAATACTGCAAAGCGGCCAAACAAACGCATTTTGATTTAGTCGCGTAACTTGATTTACATTTATCCATGTACATCTTTTATTTTTGAAGGTTTTTGTTTGCACTGTAAAGAAAAAATTGGTCAAAATTCGAATGACTTAAATACAAAATACGAGGTAAAGTTTTCTATTTTTTAAAACAAAATAAATATTTGGTCGCATTGTGTAAATAAACGCGAGTCGCCGTCGAAATATTTTTTCTCAAAGACGTCTTGCTTTTTAAGCAAGACGAAAACACAAGTGCTTAACTGAACTGAAAACGAAGATTTATTTTCACGAAAAGCTTACAAATGTCTTAACTGGAAAATTATTACGTCCTGTTCAAGTGTTGAATAATCGTGACTTGAGAAAGAACTTTTAATTATGCGTGGGAACACGTGTCGCTGATTGGCTGTTTTTAATTGAAACTAATCGTGCGTGTCCGTACGGAGTCCGTTCTTGCAGCTGATCATTGTTTTCTACATTACAGCGAACGATTATCGATCCCGAACCATTCCCTTGGGATTGCTAACAGCTTTTTTCATATAACAAAGAGTCTAATGCGCATGCGCAAAGCGCACGCAAGCATTAGACTCAAAAATTAGCTTTATGCAAATTAGGCACGAGGAGGTCGTAAACTTTCGTTTCTCATTTGTGTGAATCTTGAGTACCCAGATTTTTTATTTAATATTATAACAGAAGAGACATTGAGCTTTTGCACAGTGTTTATTTCGACTCCATATCGGACATATCAAGGTGCTTTTTTGGCCTCCAAAGTTTCTCAATTTTTGCCCTTTCCCGAAGTGCTTGATAAAGCAATATTTTAAAAGGCGAAGGAAACCTCAAAATAGCCGGAAAAAAATGAAAGTTTATGTTGCCTGAAAGAAGAAAGGTCAAGCTATTATTCTAAGTTTATTTCGATTTAAAGCATTGGAAATTGCTCTTAAAGGAATATCGAGAACTTTGCCATTTTTACGCATATTTTTTGCATATTTAATGAGCCAAAAACCGTTATTTTCGTTTTTTCTTAATTTCTCGAAAACCATAAATTCCTAGAAGATGAGAATAATATTTTCGAACATAGTTCCTCAAAGGTGTTATTCAGGCAAAGTTTCAAGATTTTCGATTTCCCCAGCCTGTCCAACGATTCTTCATATTCTCAGTCGGAGCCTCTTAACACACTAATATCCAAATCAAATGTTGCGTTTGTTCAACCTTTAAATTTTAAATGAAACGACAAACTGATGTTTTAAAAAAACTAGAAAAAAAATAATAATTGCGTCCGTTCGGATTTGAACCAACGACCGGGGCTTACACAACTCCTGTAGAAGTGCTCTCTACCAATTGAGCTATCGTAACTTTCTGCAATACAGAGTGTTTTCTTTTGGTTATTTAAACATTATATTTGGACGCGCTTGAAAAAAAATGTTTAATAACTCGGGTACGAGTAAGCAAAACTCCCAAAATCGCTCTGTTTTAGCCTGTCATACAGAGATAATGTCCACCAAATTTCTGCCCTGCATATAGCGTTAATATTCAAGCATAACGAGTGATTTTTATATATTCAATTACAAAGCAATGTATGGGCACGTTGCACAGAACTGCCAATTTCTCGATTCTTGAAAGATCCACACCAAAAACAAAAACGTAGGGTTATTAAGAGTCATACAGAGATATTTCATACCAAATTTTAGACTAACGTATAATGAGATGATTGATAATTTGATAATTGTGATGATACATAATTACAGAGCAATGTATAGGTACATCACAGAATCGCAAATTTCTTAACTCTTGAAAGATTTTTATCCAAAACTAAAACGTAGGGTTATTAAGAATCAAACAGAGATAGTTCATGCCAAATTTTAGGTTGAAAGGTGTAATATTCAAGCCGTAGAATTATTTAATGGTATTTATTTAATTATATATTACAGAGCAATGTATGGGCACGTTGAACATAATTGCTAATTTCTCGGCTTTCGAAAGATTTTCATCAAAACCAAAACTGTAGGGTTATGAAGAGTCACACAGAGATGCTTCATGCCAAATTTTAGACTGAAAGGTGTAATATTCGAGCCGTAGAATTATTTAATCGTACTTAATTATTTAATTATTTAATTTTATTTATTTTATATCTTGTTTGTGTAATTATTTAAACGGGTTCATCTGGTTTCGCTTACAAGAGATATAAGCTAGTTTAAACAGAGTCCTGAATTAAACAATAAATAACTACTAAAGGAAACCGACACACAGATTACACTACTTCAACGCTACATTAATATATGATAGAAGAACACTAAAGATTATGTCATGACTTCACCGGTGCTTAAATAATTAAACAAGACGCCTAAAGCTTAATGCTTAAAACCGGGCGGTTGATGTTTAACTTCTTTATTAGACAAGTACAGCAAAAACTTTTAAAATACCATTTAATTTATATTGAGTAACACGCAAGTCTGTGGATTGCTTGTCCATGCTTGGACAAATTCCTGCTTAGGCTTTCAAATTTTTATTTTTCTTCCCAATACTGAATAACGTAGGTATTGAAAACGTTTTGTGTGCAATCTTGAATAAATGAACTCAAACCAGTTAAATGGCAGTACAAATGATCTCCGACCGAAACAAACAAACAATTTCGTTAAAAACTAAGACGTGTTTTTACATGTAAACATTTTTAAAAAGGTACCACACCAAAAAAATGGGAATAAGAACAAGATAAGAAAGCTTTTCAGCTTTCAAACATGCAAGCTCTTTACGTCAATTTTGGGAAGCAGTCACGCAAACGCAAGTTCTTGATTGCGTGATTCATTGCAGGTCATTTCTCCATCGCCGTTCGGTTCCGACTGAAACTCAAAACCCTTGAATGAAAAACAAAAAATATATATTTTATATTCCTCGCTAAAAAGAGCGGAGTAACCAGAAAATTACAGTATTGGCTCCTGCTCGAATAAAACGAGTAACATAAATAATAAAAAAAAAACGAATAAAACGAGTCAAATATCAAGAATAACAGAAAAATTTCTAAACAAAATTACAAAAGAAAATAAAAAGATTAAAAAAGGACATGCATTAGGCCACATGTATTAGATAACAGATGCTGTTAAAAATCTCAACTAAATGTGAAAAAAAGATTCAAGATGAGGCGAAGAAACATTTGAATTGCATTAAAAATTTTGAATCCTTAAAAGCCGTGAAAATACTGATGCCGTGATAAAATTTAATTAATTATACGCGCCGAAGGGCAAGTTTTCATTTTTGCCGTCTATTATTTCACACGATGGCTTTACCGATTTACATTCCATTCTAGTTTGAAGAAATTATTATATTATTACTTTGCATTTCCATTTTGTTTTATGAGTTCTTGAAAAGTGTGCAAGTAAAGTTTTTACATCAAGAACAAAATAAGGTTCTTTTGTTATGTAAACATTCAATTCGTCTGTGACATACGACTTTGTCGGCCCAACTGTACACGGATGGAAATAGACAAAATGGACACAATTCTTGCTAAATGAAAAGCATCTTCAAAGTAGAGTCTGGAGCCGTTTTTAAATGCAGGAGCTTGCAGCAAAAACATTGCGTGACTGATGTAAAAAAAGCTTCGACCTCAGCGACCTGTCGAAACAATCACCGGTTTCAGACTCCAGAACTCGCTTGAGTCGAACGCTTGAATAAAAACACAAAAATATATCTTTCACGTTTAACAGAAATCGGGGTATTAGATAAAATTTTAATTGCTCCTGCTGAGTAAATATCAAAACTGCGGGATCTAAATCCTGGCCAAGAAAGCGGCCGAGTGAACTACTACGACAAATAACGCAAATATGTAAACATCAACATGGTGCCTCAATCTATAAATAGATGCCGTGTTTGTTTCAAAAGCCTAAAAAGGCAACTATTAAATACAAACGTGAAAAAATAAAAAAGAAACATGAAAACGTTTTAGATGAATTTTAATTCAAGATGGGGTCAAGAAACATTTTAAAAGGCAAAAAGATTTAGAAAATTTCAAAAACGTGAAATTTTGCATGCCGTGGTAGAATTTAATTACATGTATTAAATTACCCGCGCCAAGATTTCATTTTCATTTTGCAGACCATTTGTTTTACTTGCTGGCTTTGCGGATCCCTTCACAAATACCATCATAGTTCGTAGAAATACTATACATTACCATTTTGTTGACTGAAGTCTTGGGAAGTGTGTAAGTAAAGCTTTTACATCAAGAACAAAAATAAGATTATTTCGCTGTGCAAACATTCAATCGTCTCTGATATGCGACTTTGCCGGCTCAACTGTACACGGATGAAAATGGACACAATTTTTTCTATTAAATGAAGAGCATCTTCAAAGTAATAGGGCTCAAAAATTATCTGGCTACCAGTCCTTTTTTTAAAAGCATTTATGGGTGAAGCTTGCTGCAAAATCATTGCGTGACTGACGTAGCAGTTTTCAAAAAAAAAAAAAAATTATTGCTCGGACGTGTCAAAAAAATCACCGGTTTCGCAAACCAGTACTCAAACACTTGAATAACACAAAAATATATATTTCACGCTTAAGAGAATTGAGGGTATTAGATAAAATTTAAAATAGGAGAGTGATTTAATAGCTTCTGCCGAGTAAACATCAAGGGTGCGTGATTTGAATCCTGGCCAAGAAAGTGGCCGAGCGGGTCTGGAACGATTTACCGACAAGACTACTACTACTACGACGACGAAAAAATTCCGGGCGATTTATGAACCGGGCCGGCCCAGTCTCCCCACCCGGTTAATAATTGCTTTATTTATTTACAATACAAAAGCTTGCACTTCTTACATAACGGATAACTGATCGTACCTACAGTACGATTACTAGCACTTATTACATCACAAATACTTGCGATACTTAGTTATATATAGTACGGTAATAGTGATTTTTCGATTGAATGCCTTAAAATCAAAACCACTCTGGCGAATCACAATCAGCACACCAAATCAGTGAAACAATCAAAACCCGAGGCAAATACATGTAGCCGGCACGGAGCGCGGTAAAAATATGTGTGAGCGAGTCACGATGGCGTTTGGTTTTACTTCGGATTGGTCGAGAAAGTGGCGCAAGTTTTTTTTTTTTAACCAATCACTAAGCGTAGCAATGCAAAACCAAAGCAACCGCAAAAGTGCGTGATGGAAATAAATACAAGGATCTACTTAATTTCAAGATGATAGTCACATACAGTGGAACCCCGATATAACGATCTTCGATATAACGATATTCCCGATATAACGATGAATATGTTATGTCCCGGCAATAGTAAAATGTATGGGACGGAACCCCGATATAACGATTCCTCGATATAACGATATAATTTTACTGCCCCCTTGGCATATCGTTATATCGGGGTTCCACTGTACCAAAAAAACGTAGGCTTAACCTATTCAGCAGTGCTTAATCGCACGTTATATTTTGAAGAGGCTTGGGGCGCTCTCGACCCAGCTCATCTGAATAAACTAAATGGAGGAGCGAGAAGCTTTCGGGAGCACACCACATCCGACAGTGAAATATTCTTTTAATATGACTCTGTTTTGTTATATCCATATCGCAATTGAAGGTTTTTTTTTTCGTCCTTTACGTCTTGGATATAGAACCTCAATTCCGTTGCCATAGCAAGTTAATCCGTCTTCGGACTCTGACTTGCATTGAAACCAAAGAACGTAAGCTCGCGAAAGCGGTTTTTATTAGTCATCTTGAATGTCTCTTATACCACCCCTCCAAAATATAACAAGACACTTGCCTTAAACTGGAGTCATAGGAATATCAACAGAAACAGTATCGTCTTTCCCTAAACCGCGATTTGCAAACATTTCCTTGGCCGCATCTCTGTATTTCTCATACCAGAAAAAGCAGACGATTGGGTTGATGAATGCGGAGGTCTTGGCGATCAGTGCTGGAATGACAAAAGCAAGTGGAGGAATCTCGTCAGGGTTTCCAATAGCTGACATCATCGACACAACTGCGTATGGAATCCACACAAAGAACGTGGATACAAACATGATCAAACCTGTCCGCATTGACTTCTTCTTTGCACTCACACGATCTCTGGTGATCTGCGAATTTCGTCCCCATTCTTTCTTAGCCTTTTTTGCCATCTTTCGCAGGTCGTATGAAATGGCTGCATAGGAAGCCACAATTACGATCAATGGGACAAATAGGAACCACACAAAAGTGAAGATTACGTACCAGGCATCGGCAGGATGAGTGGATTTCCATATGATCGAGCAAACCGCTCCACTGCCTTCTGATTGATAGGATGACCAACCGAACAGAGGCATACTTCCCCAGATGAGCACAATTCCCCAGACAACCAGAGTTACCTTGGCCATTCCTCGTTTACCAATGCGGGTTGCCATTGGTTGTACAATCTTCCTGTAGGTAGCGACGGCAATAACAACATGGTGTAGAATGGAAGAAAGCCCCACTACAGTATGGCTAAAAGCGTACCAGTTACAGGCTACGTCACCTAGAAACCAGTTCCGAGAGACGTTAGCTGCAATTCCAAGCGGCATTGCGGTCAAAGCTAGTGCGAGGTCGGCCAAAGCCAAACTAAGGATTGGGAAACTGGCTGGAGCGAGAAGTGAGCGCACCTTGTAAAAGGTCAGGATTACAATGCCATTTGTAATGATCGTTGCCAGCATTATAATAACGTAGAAGGCAGCAACTATGTTGTAGATATGGTTATCGAAGACTTCACCGATTTTACCATCCATGGCTCTTTCAATGAAGATTCGTTATTACTGAATCTGTGAACAATGGTGGAAACCACGAAATTCTGGCAAAGAAACAAGTGAAACAATATTGTTTATAAAAGTAAAAGGGATCTTCGTTTCGAAGTTATGTATGCACAGCAAGTGAATCACTTACGAATTATTCAAAGACCATAGCCGGTTCCTCGATAATTCAGGAGTGGATAGTAATATAAGAATATACCATTTTAGTTGGTCAAGATGCTCGGTCTATGACGCATTATTACCAGTACGTACGCTTTGATTGGAACACAACTTCTGACCAATAAGAATGCGCGTATGCCATTTTCGACTATTGACAAAATGTAGGTTAAAGGTGCATTCTGGGGCTATCTTTAGGCAATTTTATCAAAGGGTGCGTTTCTTTGGGAGTATCCAAGATTGGACTATTGATCTCAGATCACACGGATGCTTTGCTCGATGTGAATGATAAGATGTGAATCAAGCAGGTAACCGGTCAAAACGCCTATTTGTCAAAACAAACTTCCGACTATGTTTTCTTGAAATGAAAAATTACAGAGTTTAGAAATTATTATTTAAAGGTGTTAAAATTAATTGTGCAATTACAGTTAAAACAGCTCAAGGGTTCCTATCAAGGGCGAATTAATGAATTCATTAACGGAAATTTGATGTCATTCTTTGTTTCAAAAGGCGACTCGATTCCAAGGGCGTATTTATTTGCAACATACGCGTATACCTGTCGCATTTCTAACGCTTACCCAGTTTCAAATAAATGCGTCGATAACCCCCAAATCCCCTGGGTAAACATCAAGACACAGAACAAGTTTTATCGAGTGGTGAAAGGAATGTAGCTAGTCAGAATACGACAATGCTGACATGACCAGTGATTTTAACACGACAATAGATGATGAGGGGCACGAGGCTGAAACAGCCATTGCACGCCGGTGCTTCCTAATTATTTATACTTTCATATCTTAGATCAGTATGATAAAAAAGGGAATCAAAGGAAATGAGAATCGATAGTGCTATCCCAAGCTTTTCAGAATTTTTGCCAAGCAGGAAATTTTAAATTGGTCCACAAAGGTATTCTCTAAATTAAAGGTTCAACGAAAAATAACAACAACGACAACAATAAACAAACAAACAAACAAACAAGCAAACGAGCAAAAGAGCGAATGTTAAAAGATCAATAATTTTTGATATTGGACGGTTGCGATACAATAATTAAATCTCTTCCAAATTTGGTCGGCGCTAGCCGAATAGCTGGAATTAGCCGGGGATCGAAAGCCAATCAGAAACACAGAAAATTTTGAATGAATAATAATGAGTATTATTTTTTTCTAAAGCATCTATCCGGTCCGGAATCTGGAATACTTGAATTTAATTGGCTGTTGACGCGCGTTCCGCCGGTCCAGTTTTTTTCTATCCGGACCGGCTTTCCAATTTTTTTTCTTTGGTCGCGATCGCTGGGCTAACAAAACATGAAAGTTTGCTCTCCAAAATCGTAGCTGCCCATCAACCTCTGTACTCGTGAAGGAAAATGCTGGTAGTTTCTTCAAGGCGAGTATTAATTTCTTTCACAAAAATCGAGTGTGGTTACCTTCGACTAAGTGCTGTTTGTGCACTTCGTCGAACTTCGCAAAATTACGCCATTGAATCATGACAGGTTTTCAACTCCTTTTGAGTAAGCCTCCTTCCCCCGAGGGGGGGGGCGGGGGTGCGTCCCCCCCCCCCCCCCACGAGCCTTAGAAGTCCACTCATTGTGAAAAAAAAATTAAAGTAAAAAAAAAGGGCAATGGTATTTCTATACTTCGACTATTTACATTCAATATGGTCCTTTGGGGTGAAGGTCACCCATTTGTAGTCGTGTAGTATATTTTGGACAAATTGTGTGATTCTAGGTTAATTTCAACGATTCATTCTACCTAGTGTCCTTCATAGTCGAACGTTCGAAGTGCCATTAATATTCCCTGGCCCTACCGACAGAAAGGAGACTGGGTACTTGTTGGGCTCGGAAGCACCCAAGACGGTTGAAGCTTGCCACTGTGCTAAAAGATCAAAAACACTCTGGCTGATTTATGTAATTACATTTGACAATGAAATGAAGAAAATATCTTTTTCCTGTCGTCCTTCTATGTACTGTCGTCATTGTTAGCTAAATAAATTGTAAATTACGTTTTCAAGGTTCTGTTTCGAAAAATATGTTTTGAACTTAAAAATGTACAGAATTTTTGTCGTTGTTACCTTCACTTTTACCTGCCTTTTTTCCTAACAAACTGTCTTCAAAACGCACGAAATGCTTTCTCAGATAACCTATTTTTTCAAAATCCTGGGGGATGATACCCCCAGACCCCCCTACCTTAACGCGCTCAAGATTTCGCACCGGAGGCCCTCATACGCACCCTCCCATGCAAAATCCTGGTTACGGGCCTGTTATCTGTCACTTTTTGCAAACATTATCTACTATCATTCAAGAAAATAAGATTCGTTGATTGAAAACGGTCAAATTAATCTTCCCAATGTTGTGCCGTACGTAGACGACCAAACTACTCATTTTCATTCAGTTACGCTTTCGCACTGTTTATCAGAATAAAATTCTACTGGGAATCAACGCGGAGATTATTATTTTCGTCATCTGCAAGTGTGAATAGCTTGAGAAAATGCTTTTCATTCAGAGTGTTTTTTAGTCGGCGAGGGTTTACACGCTGCGAGTAGTTTCTTTCAAGACCTTCAAAGCAGTTATCGCGGGTTTGATTCGGAAGCCGAAATCGATTTAAAAGTGTTTAGTTTTGTGCTACATTTGTGCTATATTTATTACTTCATTTGTTTTCTTAGATTTCTCAAGTCTAAATTGAATATGCTGAACCTTTACTTGAGTACGGTTCATTTTAGCGAGGCTATTTTACCGTAATGATTCGATTTAGCGCCCTCCTTCCAATAAGCGCCCCCTTCCAAATAAGCGCCCCCCTTCCAATGTTTTTTGTCAATAAGCGCCCCTATTCCAATAAGCGCCCCCATTCTAATAAGTGCCCCATCCTTATAAGCGCCTCTATTCCAATAAGCGCCCCTATTGTGGATAACTTCCCGTACTGAAGTCATCAACATCGAATAGATAAACTCATGAACATTCACCGCACTGTACAGGTATATATTTACTGCTAAAATGAACAATGCTTTTAAAAGTAACTGAACTTTCAACAATTTGTTACTGTTACAGGTCTTACAGTTCCTGTGATTGTTTGTTATTTTAATATTTATTTAAGTTTTGTTTTGAACATTTGGTTGTTTCTCAAAAAATTAAATAAGCGCCCTGTCCCGAATAAGCGCCCTGTCTCGAATAAGCGCCCTCCCTTGAGGTGCCAAAAGTAAATAAGCGTCCTGGGCGCTAAATCGAATCATTACGGTATACGGAATTAAATGTAGCTAACAGCATTATTATTCACTCTTGCTAACACGTCGATCGATTGAACAATGAACTTGAATGCGCGCGTAAAAAAAAAGATTTTGCGACAAATCTTTCTCGGTTTCTTTAACCAAACAAATTAAAGTAGGAAAAAAAATAAAAATGTTATTTGCCGGCCGGGAGGTCCGTATAGGGAAAAACTGTGCCCGAGGTCTTGAGTCACTTTAATCAAATTGTACGGTTATTTTTCTCAAACAAGCAAGAGAAAAAATTGCACAGCCCGAAAACGGCACAAATATGGTTCGTTTGCCAAGAGAATACAATAGGTCAACAATCAGTCTCTCCTTTGGGGTTATTAATCAAGGACATACAAAGGAAACAATAATACCGAGAACAATATTGCCTAATTAGTTCGCCACGCTTCCCCATAGCTTAATCGCATACCCCATAACCAGAAATGCGACGCAAATAAATACGTCGTCTCGTCTTCCGGTATACGCGTATGCTGCAAATAAATACGCCCCGAAATTCGATTTTATTTACCCGACAGACACGTGAGAATTTGAAAAAAGTTCCCTAATTTACATAAAATGAGTCAACTACATTTTTCCCACTTTTTCTTCTTCCAGTAGTGTTTTTGTGCCTTTTCAGTGTACGAAAATGTCTTTCCTCTCTTTTGGTATTATGAAAGGGTTGAAAAAAATGAAGAACAAAATGATAGGAAAACACCATGTGTGACATTTGGCGGTTGACTAAATGTAATCAAAATTATGCAAAATCTGGCCGAATTCCCACGTGTCTGTCGCGTGAAGCCAGACAACAATCCAACCAACATTTGAGTTTTGAATTGTGTCGCCGTTTGAACATTGAAATATTCAATTAAAGAATGGAATATTAATGCAAAGAATGAAATCAAATTTCCATTAACGAATTCATTACCTCACCTTTGATAGGAAAACTTGTGCTGTTTTGGCTGTAATTGAACTGGCAGTTTGCAATAATTTCCTGAACCGAGCTAGATTCGATCGACGAACACAAACTTCCATAACTCTGCTTTCATTCACTTTGCCGCCTGGATTCTTCTTCGAGTTTTTGTAATTCCTCCTCATCTACTTGAAAAGACTGTGAAATTTGCTTCCCCGTATATGTTTTCGCGCGAAATCTAAGGCCGAGATGCAGGGCTTATGTCGCTCCATTCTCGTTCCTAGAGCCGCCTGTTCCTCTCAGCCGGCGGAGCCTGGGAACGTGCAACAGGCTCCTCTGGGGATACATGATTTGATTGGTTAGATTTTAAACAAAAGGGATTAAAGATCTAGCCAATCAAGTCAACCGTTGTAAACTCTCTTATAACAAAGGTGTTTTGAATCAGTTGATTTGATTGGCTAGATTTCGAATTCCCTTTCTTAAAAATAGTTAAAACTAGCCAATCAAATCATGTCCCCAGAGCCACCTGTTTCTCGTGACCCAGGTTCCCCGGCTAAAAGGGACCAGCGGCTCTGAGGATGAGAATGATCCCTGCCTACGCTAGACTTTTTGACTTTAACTGAGTTACATAATCCGACTATGATATGGAAACTCTTTCATTTTCACTCATGTCAAAATCCCTTACAGGAACTAACAAACTTGATATGATAACGGTAAATTTCGCAATCGGACTCAGAACGTGCAAAAGTATTTAATTACCTACAGCACGCACTGACACTTGCATATGTCACCTTTCTTCAAATTCCAAACTAACCGTTATCTCTCTACTTGACAATAGAGTTAACATGACTTAGCTTCGAAACGTAGCAGATTTATTTCGCTCATTTTCATTCTCAATGGTAAATTTATCGTCTGGCAAATTTTAAAAGGCTGTCGTTCTGCGTCTCGCCCTGCTTGCACGAGACTTTCTCACTTTCAATGAGTTACGTAATCCTTTTTACGATATAGAAGATTCTCTTTAATTTCACTTATTCCGCCGTTTCCCCAAAGGAAAATAACTGTCTAAATCCCTTACAGGAACTACAGCATCTCATAGGTGGTCAATCTTGGACATATCTTATTCTGTCCAGCCAAATTAATAATTGTTTAAATTCTTATAGAAGCAAACAAAATACAACAACGACCGAGTTAGTTGGTAACTCGAGTAGAGCGTATACGAGAAAAAATGCTTACCTAAAAAAAAGTGAGTTAAACAAGCAATACTCGCTACATATGAATCTCGTATGAACCTGTCACATCCATATTTGATATCTCTAACACGGCAGTACTTGATATCCCTATCACTGCCTGTGAATCGAATGCTCTGTTTTGATTGGTGCGGCTTAAAGGGCCTTCTAATTAGTATTAGATGCGGAGCACGTCCGACCCGGCATAAAGTAGAATTTAATTGCCTCACAAACATTCCGCCGCTAAAGAAGTCCACCAATCACAGCTAATTTTACAACTATCCAATCGAGGTTGCCTAATCGCGCTAGGATTTCGAGCTGAATTTCGAGACGGACCTTCGAGTTGGATTTCCGACTTGGATTTTCGAAAATCGAATATCCAACTCGAGATCCAACTCGAAATCCTATCTCGGAAGTTAGTTTGTTTGTTCATGATTAGAAGCACTGGTAATTGATTCGGAGTTTTCAAAGGGCCATTCCTCCTCGCTTATCGATCACCCTTTTCTCAGGAGGAATAAAGTTCCCTGTTTAATTAGCTTCTAACTCCGTTGAGTATTGATAGTCAGTTTTTTTTCATAGTCAGCAAACCGACCGTAAAAATATGGCGCTTACTATATTTATAATTCAGTTTTCGGTTATTGTTTCACAGAAACTCAGAAACTTTTACATCTATTGATTCATGCACACAGGATCTTCTTCAAAGTTGCGCAACACTGTACAATTGGCATAAGTGCTGCAGTAAATCGACCAAAATGGAATTTGAGCAGCCCAATTTTTTTTTTCTTTGTCCAACGAGGGCAAAGCAAAAAAAACACTTTCAAGAGAGTCAAAATAGCCGCGGCAAATCCAGATTTCACGCGGCTATTGTTCATTCCTCTCGCTTTTGTTAGGTAAAATAATGCCTACCTTTTTACGATCAGGACCAATACCTTGATATCATCAAACGTTCCTCTCGAAACGGCCTCCGCAATCTGAAAAAAAATGAGTTTGACAAAACTATTTTAAAACACTGAGAATTCAGGCCAACGAACTTGGCTCTTAAAAGAACGATAATTAATTAAAACTAATAACTTGAAGCCGTAATATATGGAACAAATTAGTAGGACAATAAAAATTCAACAAGAAAATTAACACTAGCTAATTAGTTGATTAATTTAACATGTTCGCATTACCGGTATATTTTTGGTAGGTAAAAGAAATAATTAACCATCTTTTTACGATAAGAACCAATACCTTGTTTATATCATTCCCGCGTTCCTCTGGAACCGAACTCTGCAAACTGAAAGTAAGATTTTGACAAGACTATTAACACTGAGAAGTCAGGCCAACGAGCAGTTTTGATTGCCTCTCTGAAGTAACAGTAATTATTTAATACTATTAATCTGAAGTCTTTATATATATATGAAACAAATTAAATTAGTAGGACAATAAAAATTCTAAAAGAAAATTACGACTTACTAATTACCCTATTACAGGAAATTAACGCTCGTGTTAATTGGGGTATTTGAAATTAACGCCACTTAAATATACCCGAATTGGGGGGAAACTTACTCCTGAATACAGGAAGTAAACGCCAAAGAGAAGGTATTTTTTTTTAAATGAAAGAAATTAACGCGATTAACACAAGGAAGTGCAGTTTGTGGCGACAACAAGAACAAATTTTATTTCAAGAATGAATTTTTTTGGCCGAAATCAAAAGAAGGTAATGTGTTACATGCCAAACTGCCCTTCAGAAAGCAGACATAAACTGCGAATATTGAAAGATCGAAAAACAAGCTAATAGTTTGCAGAAAAGGGAAAGTCAACTATGCCTGAACAGGATCCAGAATTTAGGGTGGTATTAATGGAAATTAGGGTCGCGCAAATTAACGCTTCACTTTATTATTATTGTCTCGGAAATTAACGCTGTCAAAAATTAACGCGACTCAAATTAACGCGAATTTTAAAAATTCGCGTTTATTTCATGAGGCGTAAATGTCCTAATAAAGTAGTTGATTAATTTCACACGTTCGGATTACTGGTATAATTTTAGTATGTAAAAAAATAGCCTACCTTTTCACGATAAAGACCAATACCTTGTAATCATCGCACGTCCCTCTAGATTGACTCTTAAAGCAACGATAATTAGTTAATACTATTAACCTGAAGTCGTTGTATATGAAACAAATTAGTAGGACAAGAATATATTAAAAGGAAATTAAGACTTGCTGCTTTGTAGCTGCTCTCGGCTTTGGCGAGCTTTAGGAGTCTATATATATAGCAAATTATTTTGTGGCAGCAGTTTTCGATCTTCTGTGGTCTTGCAAATAAAAACAAATTAATCACTTTATTTCAATGCATTTAGCACTGTTGTGCATATAGTGGACACTGTACATAAATAAACAAATATTGCAAATCGAACATAAACTTGTTAAAAATTAAACCCCATCTGGCAGGAGGCTAACCAGTTGGCTATTTACAAAGCGTAGGGGAGTTGAATTCGGGACGACCGAAGACAAAACAAATTTCCTTCAAAGCTCTGATCCGATCCGTTCATTCCTATTAAGGCCGTGCCGCCTGTAACACGTCCACCAATCACAGCTGCTTTTCCCAGCTATCCAATCATAGAGCTGCGAATACTAACCATGCTTAGATTGGTTATTAGTTTTCAAAGGGCCATTCTTCCTCGCTTCTCGATCTCTTTAAGATTTCAGCGCGAGTTTTGAGGCGCGGATAAATGGAGTTGACCTTTTTAACTTCCTTATGCCCAATAAATCGATAGCTATCAACGTATTTTATTTTATTTTGATTTTGAATAGCTCCGTGTGTTAAAAGCTTTATATAGGAAAGGCCCACTTGGAAAAGATCATTCGAAAAAGGACAACCGGCCGACACATTAGCCTGCGCACAGTCTCGCCAGTGCAGTGGGATAGGGAGTAAAAAAAAATGCGAGCGGAGAGAACTGAAGAAAATGAGCGAAGCGAGCAGAACACGCTCGGCTTCGCTCGCCAAATTTGTTTTTGCCCTTTAACCCACTGGGGAACCTGTTCGCAGGACTACTCAAAGCATACTTGTAGCAGTTTCAACAAAATAATGTAAAGATAATGTAGTTTGTTTTTAACTTTATGTTGATAACCGCCTACCAAATTTTTGAAAAGCTGACGTTTCGAGCGTTAGACCTTCGTCGTGACAAATCTTTTCTCTGACGAATGACAACCACTTGAAACGGCGGCTTTCCGAATTCGGTGGTCGATTTACCTGTGCCAATTTCTAGTTTAAAAATCAGCAAGTAAGTATTTCTCTTACCTACCGATGGAGACGCAACAACAAAAAATTCTTGAGGAAGCAATCACTCTTGATTGGCTAAGGTAAACAAGTCTTACAAAAGGGTCGTAAAAGTTTAGGGACGGGATGCGTTGTTTCATTGGGTTAAAATTGATTGACCTAAAAACACCTGTTCTTGATTTTATTTTTTTAAGGAAACATGATTCAAGACTTAAACACTTTTAGAACATTTTACTTAGCTTCAAAGAATCCTTAGAGGCATGTTTATTTCTAACTGGATTTGCCCAAAAGAAAATTCAGTTTTTTTATTATGTCTTGTGGAGGAGGAAAAAAACGGGAGGGAAACATGGTCGACGAAGTATCTTTGAATCACTTCAAACCCTTATGTGAGTTAATATGTTTTTTGATAATTTGATGTGATTTTTCGACAATTATACCGCAGTTTATGGAGGAAAAAACCGATGCAATAATATTACATTACCTTGAAATTCATGTGGAAGCAGTTTAACACAAAACTACGGTAAAATTTTCGATAAATGTTGGAAAACGTGACTTGCAGATTTGAGAAGGTTTTCGAGCATTTTTTACAATGTTAACAGAATTAGCAGAAACTTTAAAACAGTTAGCACTATCGACAATCGGCTAGGCACTCTGATTTACCAAGCATTGGTGAGACTTCTTGCAGAAATTTGGGTTCGTGGCTTTAGAAGACCGTAAATTTCTGTCAGTTCTGCTCCAAAAATTTTCCTTAAACTTGCCTATATTATGTATCAAGTCAATATAAGCTGATTTGCAAAAGTATATCAGCATTTTTTACTGGATGCGATTTTGTTCAAAAAGTGGGGACCAGTTAAACGCTAATAACATAAAAAATATTTTTATCCACTTAAATCGAATTTTATCACATTATTACTGATTGATTGGTAACGTCTTTTCAAGGTTTCATAGCCATCGCGACAAAGCCGAAAACGTTAGGACGCGGAGACGGTTTGTCGTGGGCGAGTGCGACCCGGAATAACTACGGAGCCAGCTAAAGCTCTTATCGATAGCTGGACAGTTAAATGTTAATTGTATCAGTCGCCAGTAGCATTTTTCGTAAGCTCTAAAACGACGAATTGACTTACTATAATACCATGCTATAATACTTGGCGATGTGGACGTTTCAGTTTGATCTAAACGAAGTGATGGTATGA
Organism: Oculina patagonica; assembly: GCF_052425735.1. Taxonomy (NCBI): domain Eukaryota; kingdom Metazoa; phylum Cnidaria; class Anthozoa; order Scleractinia; family Oculinidae; genus Oculina; species Oculina patagonica. Next base: position 13,158,167 of record NC_135771.1, on the reverse strand, counting down.
AAACGCGGCAAAATTTATGTTGAATGAAAAGCGAGGAAAGCCGTGAAATTGTGTCAAACGAAAAAGGTTTACGAGGAGATTCAAACACATTTTTCGTAGCTCTAAAACGACGAACTGACTTACTCTTAATACCATAAATGGACTTGGCGATGTGGACGTTTCAGTTTGATCTAAACGAAGTGATGGTATGAAAAAGCTGCAAAATTTATGTTGAATGAAAAGCGAGGAAAGCCGTGAAATTGTGACAAACGAAAAAGATTGACGAGGAGATCCAAAATAATTGCGGTGTAAAAGGTTATATTCCCTGTGCAAGTCAACTAAAGCAGTCTGCCTCGGGTTTACTTGTTTACGTTTACGGCTGTCATCATCAAGACAACAAAAAACCAAATGAACTGAAAAGAAGCTAAGCTCAAATTCGATTAACTTTGATCAGGAGTTGCACGCTCCTAGTAATGGGCTCCTGCTTTGATCAAGCATACGCATAAGCGCATAAAAAAGAACGAACAAAGTTATTATTCTTATTCTAAGAATCGCCGCGACCTGATTATAAACGTATGCTGTCAGAACGAAATCTTTTGTTTTCTTGCTTATGTATCAAACAAGAACAAATATTTGCCCACCGTCCTCCCACCCCTCCTCCTCCCCGAGCATTTGACTTTTTCGAAACATTTTGGTCAAATGTCCCACTATGTTGGTAGTTTACACGGTCATTCCAGACCGGTTAGGGTTACACATCGCGGAAACCAAACGCCTGGTGGTTGGAGGCACTCCCTGAAAATTTGGTCGGGGTGTGTGGCGCGCTTTTTGAAACCCTCGCCATATTTCAGACCAAGACATGCGACACATTCGCTACCCTATTTTAGGCCTGACTTAAAAATCGATATCCTAAATCAGACCAGATCCTACCCAGGGACTGGATAGGAAAATGGTACAAAATCTATACCCCAGATTCAAACTAGAACGGCTCAAACACCGCACCTTTTATCGCCGCACATATCTGCATGATTGTTTTAAGAAGAATCTACCCCCACCCTCATAGTACTACTACCATAGTTGATCAGTGGTATGACTGTAAATTGCAAGCCGCTGACATGGTGATACTCTTTATTGCCTTGTTACATTTGTTTTAGCTTAAGAATAAGGCCGAAATCTTTGCTTCAGTTAATAAATTTAAGTAGAACATGCTTCGACGTTCAAGACGTAAATAAAGTTACAACAGAACTTGGGAAGCATTCAATAAGATTTTTCTTCAGAGTAAGACATCAGCGCCCAGTCCCTCCTCGGTTTCATCTCTTCTCGTTGCGATTTCTTGAATATTCTTCCCTTTCAAATTCATCTGAAAAGCAGTATTCCGTCATGGCTTCACAAATAGTTCTTTTCCTCTGCGCACATAAACTACTCTGAAAGCAAAAAAGATATATTTGATTTAGTCTTTCCATACCGAAGAGATTTAAAATAAACCTTAAAGTAATTAACTTTTATTGCTGGGACAGTTGCCGTTAATAAAGTGATGGAATTGGAGTCAAAAAATAGTTTAAAAAGGAGAACTATTATGTTGGTGGCGCGTCCAATTTTTATTTGTCTTCTCGGACTTTGGATATCCCGATGAAACACTGTCTCTCGTGTTTGATATATAATACGTTCACTTCAGTCGGGATTAAATTTGCACGTACTTCGACGGAAAGTTCCACCATTTGGCTACTCAGCGTAACGTAAGTCAACGCGAGTTTATCGCACGTCATTCGTTACATTTTTACCGCGCGGGACTAAGCCCGAAGCCTTTGCAACTTCCGTGCACTTGTGGGTATACTTGCGAGTCCGTTGCGGCTACTTGCGCCTCTGTTTGACTTCTGATCATTATTATTTTTTTTTTTTATCAGTTGTGGTTAGGTGTCATACATGGCTCGAGCAGCTAAAAGGCTAAAAAGTTGACAATCTTTTTTTAAATAAATTTAACAAATAAACCGTACGCTTTTAACTAAAAAATTGTAAAACGTTGAGCCCTCGATATCTTGGATCTCATGATAACTGAAACCAAAAGTCGTTTCCCTTGTATTCGCTTCACTCTGTCGAACTCTGCAATTTTACCCCCGATTTCTCGAACTACCGATTACTCGCCTGACGGCTCGTGATTTACAAGCCTTTCGAGTGTTCTCCCAACCTCCCGCGAGAGTTTATTGTGCCGGTAAATCCATAGAAAGTTTAGACTATTGCCATCTCATATCAAACGCGCGCTCGTGAAATAATCCTTAAATATACCTTATTTAATAAACCAACTTTGCAACTGACCACAAAATTTTCCGTGGAAACATATGTTTAAAAATAAAAACCGCTGTTATTTTTAAAACTGACAAAATTAGCACAAGTCTGCTTTTATTTTTTTTTTCTGAAAGACCTGTCAGGAATTTTGTTTTGTGCTTCATAAGACCTGTGATTTTCATGATACCACTTACGTAATACTTAGCCGAGGCACTCTTTTGCTGAAAATCCGTTGCAAAAAGCCGCCTCCCGAACATGAATATAGGCGAGAAAACGTTTTGTGAACGAACATGTGCCTATGATTGCTCATTATTTTATGCATGAAATTCGGCGATAGTGGAACCGCATAAAAAACCGGTTGATTTGGAAATAACAGGGAATGATTGAAAGGGTTACACAACTTCTATTAGTTGGAAACCATTTTACACGGTAGCCTGATTTGCGCGAAACTGATTTTATAAAGCAATATGATATCGAATGCGCCTTTTTTACCAGTTACTAGTTAAATTTTCACTATATTCTAACCTGATAGCTTCTTTTCCGTCCAGTTCTTTGACGATATGTGTGTTGTCGAAGGTCGTTTACAACTGCTCCGAAACAGACGTTATCAACGAGAAAGACGGCGAGGAAAAGTAACAAAAGCACTCTTTGATGATTCATCGTTACAGTTCCGCGCCTTGCTCGGAGCTTGGTCAGTTTCGAATACTTATACTAATAAACTGACGCTGTCCTTTATCGCTAGTGTCTTCCTGTGCTGGAGATGCATTAATAGCAAAATATACATCACAGCAGCGATACATTCACAATAATCAGCAAAACATATTAAGTGGACATTTCCTGGGCCGAGTGTAGCTAAGTGATTCTATCCGAGTGGGTTTCAAAATAGCCTCACTTAAATATCACATTTTACACTATTGTGTTTATATTTTATTATGTTACTACAAATGTGTCTTGTCTCGAGGTCTTAGCTACTTCTGATATAGAAAATTTATGTCATAATAAAACAAGGTCTCAAAAACAGCAATAGATTGTTTTTAAGTAAGGCTGATGTTTACACTCAAGACCTCAAAGAGATTTTACTTTAAGGTGTGGTACCCCAAAATAATCACCTCCTTTAACACATTGTTACATTTTAATTGAACAATAATTCGTAGTTTATTTTTAACTGCACGTACGTCAAGACAGAAAGTTCTAAACTACAATTCAAGAAAAATAAATGTTATGCGGAACTTTCGTGAAATTGAAGGCGGTTCGTAAATTTTCGATACTTTTGTGAAGATTCATTTTAATTTTTATTTCAAGTCGTTTCCTGTTGCTGCCGTATCGCGGAAACTGCTGCGTTTGTTTTTAATTACTTTTATGCAAACTACTTAAGATAACTAAATTTACCGGCTTGTTCTCGAGCTTAAAACGTTCCCTTCGGAGAGAATTTTTTTATTATTGTAAGTAATTTAAATCCAAGGTTATTTTATTTTTGGCAGCGTGGAAAAGCACCCAAGGCACAAGGAAATATGTAAAAAGGTTTTTAAAAAACATTAAAAAATTTTGTGTATATTTTGTCTCCCTTGAGACAGCCACACAGAGTAGGAATGAGTTAAAATGAAACTTACGCCCTTTTTGTTTTCTCTTTAATTCACGTTTGCGTTATGCACCGCACGTAGAGGTTTTAGAAATAGTTCATCAAACGGTTTTGTTATCATAATATTATCAGAGAAAAAGGGGGAAGTGTCAAAATTTAAGAAGACATTTTCTTTTGTTGTACTTAAAAGCTTTCCCGGCCATTTGTAGAGTTGAAGTTATCAAAGAAAACGGAAGTTTTAATTTATGATTAAAATGATATCAACGTTCTTAAAATCAAACATAAATGATCGTTCTAGTAGGTTTGGTGCCATCCAAGGTCATATATCGCGCTTATCTTACGCTTTGAAGGCAAATACTTGCCACATTTGTAATTAATTTCCAGAATTTATATAATCAGGACGCGATATCTAACTGCCTAGGCAGTATGTCGTATAGGAAGAAATATCGAAAGGAAAAACGAAAAAAAACTACTTTAAAGTTATTTTATTGCTTAAGGAAGATAAAACATATATTTGCTAGTTATTTCGTGAAAAAGTTTATTTGAATTAAAAAAACACATACTGATATTACCAAGTTAATAAGGTTGGATATGTTTTGACCTCACAAGTTCACCCTAGGTGCCCCATTTACTATCTTTGAAAGCTTTTAAAGCAAAGTTAAACTCCTGTAATTCATTATTTAAATTTCAGTATCAAACAATCTCTGCGTTTTATCCAAGAGACGCCACGCTGATCTTCATAACAGTGAAAAAAGCAGTTTTCTTCTTCTTCTTCTTTAACTTCCTTTTTCAATTTGTGAATCAAAAGAGGAAGAACGTTGCAAAATTTCAAATTCATTTTTGCATTGTCTTTTATTAAACACAGTTATAAACTTTTTCGAATTTTTTACTATCTTCAAATGGCGCCGGTTTATAAAATGGTTTTGGATGCTTGTGTACGGATTAGTTTCATTTACTGTTCCTAGCCTCCGACGCAAAAACTCAATGCGGTCCTCTGGTTAAAACATTGCAAAATCGCTAATTCACCACGCTCCCTGATCAGGCAAAAATGGTTTGCCATTATTTTTTATCCTTCCTTAAGGATTTCCTACTAAGCAATTAGATATCTTTTCTATTGATATCACAAAAGATTTTTTGCGAAAATGTGGACCGCATCTTAGACTACTATACAAAAGCAACAAGAACGGTTTCTGTCGCCCGGCTGGCTGAAACCGATAATGTTTGAAAAGATGCAAAGATATGAAAGGTTTACAGTTACTTGTCGGGTTGAAATACTTTATCAGATGGACGATAAAATTTAGTTTGCTAATTGATATTTTGAGCTTCAGTAATGTAGAACGGGTGAGGGCGTTTTGTCCGCTTAGCTGAAAAGAGTTGCTTAAGCTCTTGGTTGGAATTAACGGGCGGCCGTGAGTTCAAACTGTGTTGGCGGACCACAAACCAGGCTTTTAAAAATACCTGTTGAGATCATGCCAGCGCATTTGTGTAAACAGTTCAAATGATCGCTTCTTTAGGCGGAGAAATAAACCAGTTGGTCCACCCTCGTATACTAAAATCATTCCAAATTGATAGAAGAGGAGGCGAAGAGGTAGGAGCCTTGTTTCCATTGTAAGCAGGTCCGTCAGATGCGTTAGTGTTCCATTATCGTAATTGTTTTGAATACCCCACGTGGGGTGTAATGGCATTGACTTAATGGCATTGCGTTGGACTTCTGATGGAGAAGTCTGGGACCAGTGTGGAGGTTACGCAACAATGTCTTATACGGGGGGCTCAGTCCCGATCGAGGTTCAAACCCTTACTCGGTTATACACCATTTTTCACAGAGGAGTTTTATACCTAACATAGAAAGGACGTGGCCCACCATTCACACCCCTATGATAGAAACACTGTATCTCTTTGTTAAGCGTTTTATCTTGAGTAACCCCTTAGAATACTCATGTTCGAGATATTTTAAGAGGCCCTTTTTAATACCTAAATGATAGCTTTCCTTAGCTTTTTCTATTCTTCACCGTGAAATCCTTATTTTTTTAAATAATTCCAGCCTGAAAAAGGTACCCCTTTCCGGCGGAGTATCCCCCTGCAGCCGACTACACGGAGTATTCATACCATCCCCATCAGGGTGGCGGAGGGGGGGGGGGGGTTCGTGTTCGAACCTGGCTGGAGTCTTTTTGTTACCTTATTCTTACTTATTTTCGCGAGTACTTATTTTTGCGATTTTCACGATTTTAAAATAATCGCGAAATTTTATACGCGCGAAAAATACATTGCGCAAAATGTAACACGCAAAAATTAATACCATATTATATACCAAAACAATAAAACTGTAATGTTTAGAACTGCAACAATCAGCCCTTGAAAAAACCTTTCCGTCTTGTTTTCGACTGGCACCCTTCCTCTGATTGCCGTTCTTTCAGCTTTAAATGGGCCAAAGCATCTTTTGTACAGACACCAAAAATTCCGTTTGTAAGATTCTTGTAAATTACATTGAGCCAGACCTTTCACTTTGTTTATTTTCACTAGTTCCTTAGTCTATGACGACTGGTCCATAGAACACTGACAAAATTGCGAGATTTAACACAGTATTGCTCTAATTTTTCTCGCAATCGCCAATATTAGTACTCGCGAAATTCGGCTCCCGAATTTTGGCGAAATTGAGTATGCACAAACATATATAGTCGGGATTACGCAATCATCTCGTAACAGCCGCCAAGTAACACCTGAAAGTATTCACACCTAAATAACTGCCTCGTATGATTTTTTCCTACTTTACATTTTGCGCATGCTTGTTAAAACAGAAAAATGGATCCAGAGTCACGAAAAATGTAATTTCTGACGTTTGAATGACTGAATTAGTCGGAAATTAATATTCTGACGGCACTTTTTAGGGTCGCGGGTTGTTATGGGATGTTTATGGATTATATATAGGTCTTGGCGGGAGATTTAGGTCATTCTAGGTCGGTCAGTCCTCGGCGTCCTTGCTTTGTTTTTTTTAAGTATTTTCACACAGATCTTGTTCATTATTGTAAAATGTATTTACTGTATTATTGCACCCTTTCCTCGGGGTCTTGTGCTGCTGCATTAGATGAGGTATACGTTTCCACTTATTTTTGGCCACTTTTAAAGGGTGGTTTTTAGTGGTTTTTCGTATCTGGCGTAGCACATCAGTTTAATTTTGATATTCTTGTAAGTAGGAGTTGTTCTCTGCATTGCTCAACGTTGTAATCAGACTATGACTTTCATCAGATGATTGACTGATGCAACCTAAATAAACTTTCACATTGAATGTCTTGTGTAGTGTAGTCAGAATAGAGATGTATTGACTGTGTTGTTAGGGACTACGGACTGCGACTGCGCAGTTTTATCAGGGAGACACTGGACGAGCTGTTGTGTGCATGCTCTTTCTATTTTTTCTGTCGTCTCTCTGTCATGGTAAGTAATTCCATCATTGCATCCGTAGTGTTTACAACGGATCACATTGTCTCTTCTTTAGATCTTTATTCTTCATTTCCTATAAAAGTCATTATTATTCCACTTTTGCGCCATTTACTGTATTAGGGCAAAAGAACGCGCAAAATATGCCATGTTATCACACTGTAGAACAGAGCAAAACTACGTACGGACAAACTTAGGAATACGAGCCCAAACTAGGTGGAAAATAAGTGGAATAATAAATCCGTTATTCGATGGTTTGACATATAATACGAGGGGATATTTTGCTCGTTGATCGTATTTTTCCTCGCCTCTACGGGGCTCGGGAAAATACGACGCAACTCGCAAAATATCCGCGCGTATTATATGTTAAACCATCGAATAAGGTGTATAAATTGTAGACTTGTTTATCATTTTAGGAATGGTATGAGTTTATCTAATAAGAATCAAGAAACTACTTTGTCTGCTAATTTTGCTCGTCCCCAGAGGCCATAATTAAAGGAAGACCTCGGACGCTTTCATTTGTACCGAAAAAAAAAATTGGTTGTGTCGGTGGGAAACCAAATGGATGGATCCTTTAGGCAAACTGGAAATGTCTCAGAGAAAAGAAATATACCTTAGACGTATTCCTCTTTTTCTCATTTTTGCCGGAATTATCGGAATTTTCTGTACCATTTGTTTCCACCACTAGGTATAAAAACATTTTTTGTAAGAAGATTCGTCACATTTAATTTCCGACCAAAAACTGGTTTTTATATGCCTTGTTTCTTTCCTTTTCCACTGTCCTTCTCCAAGTTGTCCTTGGCCTCCCTCTTGCTCTTCGTCCTTCCGGTGTCCATCCCAATGCTGTGAAGCAGTCATTTGCACCTTCTCTCCTGAGTATGTGTCCCAGCCAGTTCCACCTTCTTCGTCGTACCTCGCAGCTTATGGCGTTGACCTCTGCCATTTCAACCACTCTCTTGTTTGTAATTCTTTGCTGCCATCTAATTCTCAGTATCCGTCTCAGGCATTGGCATTGGAAACTGTTCAGTTTTCGTTCATCAGCTTTAGTGATCTTCCATGTTTCACAGCCATATAGCAGGACCGGTCGAACTAAAGTCTTGAATAGGCGTATCTTGGTTCTCCTTCCTATTCCTCTGGCTGCCCATACCATCCCTAGTCTCTGGAATGCACCACGTGCCTTCTGCAGTCGGTTCGTAATATCTTTACTGCCTCGTCCTTCTTTGTTTACCGTAGCACCTAGGTATACAAACTCCTCAACGTCTTCTACATCCTCACCATTAACCACAACGCCCTCTGAGCTACGAGCAAACTCAGTCCTCAGTGTCTTACACTTTCTTGCATTAAGTTTGAGGCCTATCTGGCTGCTTCCTCTGTCAATCTCCCAGTCTTTTCTTGCAAATCCCTAATCTTGAATGACAGTAGTGCAATATCATCTGCAAAGTCAAGGTCCTCCAGCACCATTGTGAAATTCCACCGTATTCCTCTTCTCCTGTCTGCTGTTACCTTTCTCATGGTCCAATCTAAGGCCAGTAAGAATAAGAATCCTGACATCACACACCCCTGCTTTACTCCAGACCTGATCTTAAACCATTCTGATGTCCCACTTCCATCAACAACTGCACACTCGAAGCCCTGGTATATGCCTGCGATCACTCTCACCATCTTCCGTGGTATCCCATAGCTTTTCATGATGTTCCATAGGCTTTCTCTGTGTACCGAATCAAAGGCTTTTTCAAAATCCACGAAGTGCACGTACAGACCCGTCCTCCACTCATTTGCCTGCTCCAAGATGTTACAATGCATTACTTAAATTAACTTATTTATTAATTACTTTACTTGAATGAAGCTAAAATAAAGAAATGTTACAATTACAATGGTGAGGGCAGGGAAGGGGAAGAGAATAAGGTAATAAGCGAAATAATTCATTACATTAATTTCTCTATTTTGTATTTATAGATAATTTTATTAATAAAGTCCGGAAGTAACAATGAATCATTCTGGAGTTTTCTTTTGTAAATGTAATAACGCAGAAACATGATAGTATAGCTTATTTTTTTATGAAGTGTAGTGGATGTGGTTGGAATACCAAACAGAAATTCGTCAGTGGTAAGACTGAACGTAGAATTGTGAGTTGTGTTAAACCAATGCAATACCTTCTGATAGAAGGACCGAGTGATCTGGCAATTTACAAAGCTGTGATCAATGGAGTCTGCTTCACCACAATAAATGCCATTACCATCATCTTTGATTTTAAATCGGTATAGTTCTTTTCTAGTTACGATGATTCTGTGAATAAATTTGAAATTAAATTCTCGTAGTTTATTAATCGGGCGTGGCCGATTTATAGTTTACCCTTTGGTCGTCCTAGACGATAGTCTCCTGTCGGCTAAAAATGACGGGGATAGCCTGGGCCAATCGGTTTCATTTCAGTTTTGACAGTAAATCGTTGTAGGAACACTGGATCGACTTTTAGGCTAATCTGCAATCTGGTTTTCTTCTTTGCTTCGGCGGGAGGACAGAGAAAAAAGCTTAAGGGGTAACGTACTAATAATCACCATTGTGAAACTGTAGTTGCTTTGACAAGTTGAAGCTATTTTTGTAAATAAAAGGGGTAACGTCATTCATGTCACGCAATGTTTTTGTGGGAAACTTTGAAACTAGACGCTTTGCTGGTTTCTACAAATAGCAGTGTGATCTGGCGGTACATTTTTTTGAGGCCGCACTTTAAAACTATTTTTTATATATTTAGCAAGAAGTATGTCGATTTTCATTTCCGCACAGTTGGGCCTCAAAGTCGCCTGTCACAAAGAGTAGAATGTTTGCACAACTTGGTTTGGATATATTTTAGATTTGACTAGTGACGTTAGTAAGACACTTCTCAAGACGTCAGCAAAACATTGGCAATGTACAGTATTGGTGTGAACTTGAATGGAATTTTAAACGAGATCAGTAAAGCTATCGAATGAAAAGATGACTTGAAAATGAAAACTTCGAATAATTATAATTACAATACCAATTGAATTTCAGATGAGAAATTCCGGAAGTGACATCTGTGTTCAAAATAGGAATGTTTGTACAACTTAAAGTTCCGAAAAAAAAAGACCACATGTTTTGTAAAAATCACAGACAAACATGATCAGGAAAACAAAACGGGCCAATGGGTTTTATTCACGAAAATACAACTTTCTTAAGAAAGAGTTTGTTAACAAGACAATGGAATCGAATTACATTTCACACGCAATTTGCATACATTTGAACTTGCAAAAAAGAAGTATCTCTGCTGAGACATAATAGCGAGACCTTACATTAAGAATTATTGTATTCTGATCTGATTGTTATTTTTTATGCATTAACTATTTGAAAGTGGTTCTCCTCGATGGAAACAAAACGGTTTTTCATTCACTGCTTGAAGTATTTATACTGGGACGTGAAAACATTCGCTTAATCAAATTACATTCTGCACGAAATATTTTGTATCCATTTGTCCCGAAACTTTGAGGAAATTGAAATCTTTGTGGACAGTACTGCATAAAAGCAGTTCATAGAATTGAATAAAAAGATAAAAACCATATTGATAAAGGAAATTTTAAAACTTTATTTTGGCTCATTTTGACGAAATTCAGGATTTTCAAAGACTGCCAGTAAACGGCTGTATCTTGTCTGTCTCTAACGATTTTGCTACGGTTTCGAACGAGCTAATTTTTCAACAAGATATCATGGTAGCGGGCAGAAGTCGGTTCGTTCTGAATTTTTCAATACGGTATACAAGTTACAGGTCAATATACAGACCCTCTGTACAGTAAAAAACGTTTTGGGAACAAACCATTGTGAACTTATTTTCTATATTGATCAGTAAAAATCCTTAGTACGACATGGGGTTTGTTATCAAGTTCGTTAGTACGTTCATACTGCAAGGTGTATAACCTCAGAGAATTATTATCAAGTGTGTTTTGTTTTATTAGCGGTTTATACTCTAAGGTCTTGGTATGGGAGATCAAAATTAAGGCAAATTTCTGTTCTTATCTGATTGCTTGGCACAGATTAGTACGATACTGAATTGGTTAGGAAATGTAAACAAACATTAAATTGAATGAGAGTAGAAAGGGAGGGACAGGTGGGGGTGAAAGGCTAAGGAGATGGAAAGGGAGGGAGAATTAAAATCCATGCTTGGTTATATCCAACCTTTAACCTTTAACCGCCGACCGGTTAGCTCAGTTGGTAGAGCGCCGGACTGCTGTGCGGGAGGTCTCGGGTTCGACTCCCAGACCGGACCAACACACTCAGCCTTTGCATTATGACATCCGCAAATGTTTAGATGTTCTAGTCTTCTCGGATAAGGACGATAAACCGTAGGTCCCGTCTCCTGTATCTTCAGTGTTATATGGTCAGCAGGGGACGTTAAAGAACCCACACACTTATCGCAAAGAGTAGGGCATGGAGTTCCCGGTGTCGTGGTCTGGCCTTGTTTCACGGGTTGGTGCTTCATATAGGGTTAACCTCATTGCGCCTTTCCCCCTTGGGCAGAATTGTCCAAGAAAAATTACTATGAACTATGAACTATGAACCTTTGACTTCTGTTGTTTTCTCACAAGAACAAAACTTAAGGTAGGGTTCTACCTGAATTTGAATGGCACTTTAAGAGATTTAAAGAAGAGATTGAAGAAAAGAATGGAAACACCTCCAAACAGTTGACCCCCTCGCAAGAGCACTCCGGGTTGTCAGGAGACTGTTTGGTGTCCGTCCATCAATTTTTAACTTCAAATTCAAATTTTAAAATCACATTAAATCTCCAATATTTCTTATTTGTCTAAATTTTACTAATCCTTTGAGAAAAACTATCGCCTCCCAGACATCCCCCAAAATCGTCCAAAAATTAACAAAATACTGCAAAACAAATATATATGGGATAAGTAAAGCTTTTTTGGAGTCCTTGAAACGCGGCTGAAATGGTTTTCAGTGTTTTCCAGCCCTTATACTTTGGGTCAGTACTACTATTCTTCACCAGTTGCTATTACAGTAATGGTTTGAAACAAATAACTAATCATTGGTCAATAAGTTGTAATCATTTTCTTGACAATAGTAGTTACCTGATTAGGAGTTGTATACTGTTCCATTATAGTGTAAGGGCTGGAAAATACTGAAATGCGTCAGCCACCTAAAGCGTTGGAAAAATTGGTCTTCAGGTAAAAACCCCGCCTTTATTAAGTATTGCGAAAAGGCTGCACTTTGCTAAGTGTTACAAATTTATATTTTCTAGACGTCTAGTTCAATCGTTTATTTGTATTGTGCGAAATATATTTTTATAAATTGAGACCATTATGCCATTAAGTAATAATGCAATCTTTGAAAACATTCCAGATTTTCATTATTAAATAGAAACATGAAAAATTCAAATTTGGGAAAACAAGCCTGTCAAAATGACGTTGCCATGGTGATTTCAAGTTACTGGCACAATAACTTATCCTACTAAATTATTGCGAGATAAATTTTAGATAAACGCGCAAAGTTTGGCAGCGTTTGGTTGAATCTTGAAAAAGTTATAAGCGTCCAAAGTCAGCGCGGGCCTCAAAAGCCCCCCCCCCCCCCCCCGGCCTGAATAGGTTTAAGTGACTGTTTTTCCAGTGATTTTTACTGTACTGTACCCTGCCTTTCAAGTCAAAACAGATAGCTCATAATTAAACGCCCGATTTTAAGCTTCTCAAGCTTCTCAAGCTTCTTGTTTTCTTTACACGACCTCCGACCTGACAAAAATATCTCTTTCCACGTCGAGTTAATGGGATTTATTGACTTAGTCCAACGTGTAGGACCAGCCGGCAAATTAGTGTACATTTTATTAATTAAGAGCCAATAAAATTGTTTTGATTTTATCTTATAAAGATCTATACTCGTATTATCGTCAAGCGAAAAATTGGCCAAGTCAAAATTTAAATTCGCGTGATCTCCAAAAGAGAGTTTTGTATTCTTTGCTTTTGCTAGTAAATGATTGGAGATGGCACTGGTTACTTGATAGTAATGAAGAAAGTTAGTCTTTTTCAAAGAATACTTAGATTTAAAATCCTCAAATGAAAGAAAATCGCCATTTATATCTAAAAGATGCATTATAGTTCTGATTCTTTTATTAAGCCATTCTTTGAACAAGAAAGGTTTCCCACCTATCAGTATGTCTTTGTTATTGAAGAGAATCATATCACTGAAGTTATTATAGTTATAAAGGACCTTGAGTTCATTGAAGTAAAGAAGAATATCTCTATAAAAGAGAGGGAGATGATCGAAGTCCTTCACTCGATAATTACACAACAAAAGGAAACCGAGACCACCATGTTTGTTGATGTCTGGGACTGTCCTCCAGTTAAAATTTCCAGTCCTCAAGAGTCTAGGGATCCATGCTAATTTTAGGGCTTTATTTATAGTTTCAATATCCGGCATGCGTAAGCCACCTTTTTCAAAATCCTGATAAAGGCTCGTCCTTTTAATCTTATCTTGTTTGTTATTCCATAGGAATTTAAAAAGGCGTCTTTGGACCATGTGTCCATGACATTTGACGTTCCCAAAGCAACGTCAGAATTTCAAGTATGTCTCGCCAAAAATTGCCATTTTTATCTATTTCTTCGTTTTTTCCAGTTTTTTTTTTTTCAATAAAACCGTACGATTTGTTTATTTTCACATTTCATAAGCATCCCGGTTTAATTTTGCATCAATTTCCGTTGTATTCTGACTTTTTTTTAGAAAATTGTGAAATACAAGATGGCAGATCCAAGATGGCGGTTCTATTGACGTCATGTGACGTCACAACCAACAAAAAATTACGTTATCTTGCAAAGTAAGCTACGGGCTTTCTATACAGTACAAAACAATTTTGCTGTGCCCTAATAGTGCGAAAGCCGTAGGGGGGCTCCATCCACCCTTCCCCCCCCCTCCTCTTGTACCACGGTGGGGGTGTGAATTTACTTGCACGTCCAAGGGTTAAAAAGATGCGATGTCAAAAGTGATATAAAGAGTCCAGCGAATTGGCTCGTCTTACGTCATCAAGTACATTGTTCCATTTAGTAGCTTTCTGATTCATATCTTCGGCCGGTCAGCAGATTTTTTTTTTTTTTCAGATCTCAAGCAAGTCGCTGGCTTTAATGTATGAAGGTGAAAAGTCAGCCAGTCAGTCAGTAATATAATATTAAAATTCACTCGTTCTTTAACAGGTAACCAATGTATATCTTTTAACAGCGGTGTGATGTGCTCATATGTGTGGGATATGCAGACCAGTCTAGCTGCAGCGTCCTGTAGACTTTCTGTATACTTTTGAGCGTTTGAAATGTACACTTTGGGACACCAAACTGCGAAGTGTCTCAGTTATAAAATAACTGAGACACTACCCGCGCTCCGATAGGTCAGTGAAAAATCTATAGACCATGGTATTGACATAGAATACCGACCAAAATGTCCGACCCGACATGGCAGCACTGCATGGGAGGCTCAGTTTTTTCTAAAGAAGGAATGCATTTGTCACCAATTTCACCAGAAAAATAGTTGTTCAGAAAAATATGCAATACGTTAATGGCGTTTTTTCCAAATTTTAGCTGCAAATTTCATATTCAGTAGTTATATTACTAATAAGGACCTCTCTCTCCTTTTCGACAGCCCACTTACGTAAAATGTCAAAACTGTAAACAAACAAATTGCTTGTTTGACATTTTGTCACATTTTAAAAATTTTGTTTTACCAATTGATTAAAAATTTACCTGAATGGTTATTTTGCAGAAACAATTGCCGAGGAGTGTCTAAGAAATGGCTATTTCCAAAAATTTAATTCTCACCACGTTCCGAATGATATAGTCTTTCTTCCTTTTTTGACATTTTTTTTTCCGTATTTACTGCGCCTGCTTAGTGGTTTCAAACGATCGCATTTTGTGTCTTCTAAGAAATCAATTCTGAGTTTAGTTATATTTTACAAAGTGGTGCCAAATACTCGCTATTAATTCCTTTTTTAAAAAAAAATTATTATTTACCAGCAAAAAATACAAACAAGCACAATTTGTCCATGTTAGCCGAAACAAGTTCTTACATAAATGTTGGTTAACACTAATTTAGGCTATTTAGGTTCTTAGTAGGTTCCTATATTTTCTTAAAAACATTTACATTTTTGAAAATAGAACTTTTAGTGGTATTCGGCCTATTCCTTGTATATAATTTGCATACCACACAAGTGTTTATGTAAAAATGAAGCACTGATAATTCAGAAAATCATAACATTATACACATGTACAATAATGCCTTGTCCAAACTTATTTTCCCAAAAGTAAACATTTTCAATCAGTTTTAGAAAATAAGAACCTGTTTCCTAATTATAATTTGCAAATTTTAGCCTAACAGGCCCTGAAATGTTAGGTTCTTACTCGCAGGTTTTTACTGTACAACTTACCAGAGCACGCAACTAAAAAGTACAGCGGAATAAAACCACAAAAATAAAATGGGAGGAGCAAACAGGTTTATAAATTGTACTAAACACAATGGTTTATAGATGCTTACAAAACTGCTCAAATGTTTGCCAACAATTGTCAGTCAGTCAGTCATTCAATAAGTCATTCAGTAAGTCAGTCAGTCAGTCAGGGGGAGGCGAAATAACAAATTAAAAGTTATTAGTTAAGTTGCAGTACTTACAATATGTACAATATATACCTTTACAATATTATATACAGTAAATATTACACGATTTATTACTGGTTTGCTAATAGTATGACAGTCATTTAGTCAGAAGGAGAGGAAATAAACATTTTATCAACAACCTGCAAAACGAGTCCATTTTTTGTGTCACCCGCTAATTAACCATTTTCGAGTTACCCTTTGCCTCTGTTTCAAAACGAGGCTACGTACAACACCATTCATATGAAAATGATGTTTCTCCTACAAGTCCATTTTCTTGCAAATCAAACTCGTTTTCATTTGAATGGTCTCGCACGTAGATCTGTTTTGAACCGGAGGCAAAGGGTAACTCGAAAATGGCCTATGCATATCTTGATTTTACAAGACGTAAAAAGTGTGCGAAATTTGGTGAGTTTTTTCTCTATTTTGGCTTGCCATATGTGGCAAACTCGCTATGAAACTTAATGTTATCAGCAAATAACTTCTGATACCATAGCGTCATTACAAACAAAATATGTCTCTCGTAGACGTTCTTTGGGCTCACCACGCGGCTACCTGGCGTCGTAATTTAAAATTACAACGGGATTAATGAAAGCTGTTCAGCCTTACAGTTTTCAGATATCCACAACACAGTGAAATGTACGTTTCTTCATTGTTTTGAGTGGTTGATTTTACACTTCACTCGAATTGGAGGCTATTTTCTATGTCTAAATTTTGCTAAAATCCGTGGCACAGTTACTCACGTATAACTTGAGTATAACCCCTTTAAAATAATTAACTAAATCAGCCATGCAATTTTCCATGTAATGCAATACGGTTTGCGGAAACTTGACCAAATGTTTTGTATCGATTACTGTTAAGACTGGGTTAAGTTTTCGCGAACTGCACAAAAAAAAAAACCAACAAAACCCATGGAAAACGACGTGTGCGCAGCAGCCGACATTCCTTTTTGGAAGTATCCGGCTGAAAAGACCTTCATAATGCGGACGTTCAATTTCTTTCAAAACATTACTGGGCTTGAACAAACAAATTCATGCAATGCAATATTTATTCTTTAGTTATCAAGCATACAAAGCAGTTTTTAAGAAGAGCTATCGTTATTTGTTACACAAATACGAACTTCATGTTAAAATGGCTTCAATTACAATTATTCTATTAACACGAATTCATTGTTTTTACAGCTTGCCGATTCATTTATTTCTTGTTTGTTTGTTTGTTTGTTTTGTTCTAGTCACCAAGCTCCACTTGATAGCCGCAGTAATCCTGAACGGCTCGGCACAGGCTCCTTTTTCTCCTCGAGCACATGATCTCCGCCTAAAAGGTGCAAAATAGTAACATTTAAGTTCACGTTTCGAAGAAGGTCTTATGCTGACCATTTAGCAGAGCCATCGCATCTGGCAATGACAAGCAACCGGCGCCAAGCACGGAAAAACATGCAAATAATGCCAACCGGGCGAAAACACGTTACCGTTGCCAATCGCATGAAAACGCGCGTTTTGTTTTGTGTTTCGTATCGTTATGTTTACCATGTGGTATTCCTGTATGCGTCTAAAAATCTTCAAAATAAGCTCTAGGAATGTCCAAATTCAATGTGTTTCGATAGCTTGCCATTTGACGTCACGTTTTGTTAAAAATGGAATTATTTTTATTAATTTTAGGTGTACATGAAATACATTTTCCATTTGAAAAAAAATCAGATTTAAGCTCATTTGAGTCCAATCTTAAACCATTTTGTTGGCCGCAAGTGGAAGTTTGTCCAAAAGCTTACGAGCCGTGAATTCCGACACGAGATGTTGGCTTAAAAAATGCTCCCGCTTATATCACGAGGCCGAGCGCACTTGTTCATTGTAATATTTCAAAAACTAACAAAGCGTTAGTAAGTGCCGTTTAACGGTCCATCTGCAAAATACCAATAAACAGCTCTGAGGTAAAACTACTCTGAAGTGGGGGGAGCAGCTAAGAACGATTGGAGGCCTGGCAGACCACATAGCGGTGCCTGGATATAGAGAATGCGCAAAGGTCAATCAAACCACCTTTTGCATATGCAGTGATTTAAAAATACGCCGTTTTTTGTTTTCTTATCGCTTTTTACGCGTACACACTTCAACCGAAAACGCTGAATGTGTCTTTAATGTTGTTATTGCATGCGGTGGGCTGTTTTCCATGATATTGTGTTATTGTCTGTCGCCCCAAAGAAGAGGGAATTAAATATCCTTTTAGATCTAAAAAATGTGTTCTGTTAAAATTTCGCCGAAAACTACCCTTTTAGTTAAAATAATGGCCCAGCCGACAAATGAAAATGACTCCGAAGAACATAATCCTGTAGTACTCAAAATTTGAGTCAACAACGCGAAGATAAATAAAAAGCGAACGTAATATTTTGGTTTAATTGAAACCATTCTTCTATATATATTAAAAGAAAAAGTTTACACAAATATCGCACGCATAATCCTGTAGGAATGAAACAAACAAAGCAAGAAATCATAACAAAGTTTTCGGCAAATAATGTCAGTTCCTTTATGGCTTAATTCCAGTATGCAGTAACCAAAGTGTGAATTAAACCAAATACTAGGTTTGCTTTTAAATCATCTCCTCGTTGTTGACCCAAATTTTGAGTACTACAGGATGATGTTCTTTAGAGTCATTTTCATACTCTATTAACAAATAAACTATATGCAAGTAAAAGTACCTGTCTCATTTGTCGTTTTTGTCCGTCTTTGTCTTTTCTCTGGCAGTTTCTTGGATTCAATGCACAGTATGAAGTGTGATCTGTTCCACCACCTGGAAATACAGAACTGATTTCTCCTACAAAGAAAATGCTTAACAGCATTGCAATTGCTGCCACGTGAATAAGGCTCGGAGCGTATGTTCTTCGCATTGTTCACTGAAGTCCTTGGTTCAGTTATTCAACCCAACTCCAGAAGATGTGATTTAAGTTTTATCGATTCCGTTTTAGGCATTCGTCTTATATGCAGTACATGCACTACACGATATCTGCTGTTTCGTACATCATTTTACTGAACAAATTAAGGCCTCTAATAGCTTGCAGTGAAGGGCGTCGAAGCTCTTCGTTAACTACGTATACCAACTTCGTACATCTCAGTTTGCCTCTCTTGGGAGCTAATGCATTTTAAGGTAAAATTGAGGAAGTTCTTGCACTTTAAAACAATGCCGATCACAGCAATTTCCTACTGGAATAAAACCACAATGTGACATTTGGATTCCTGTCTTGCGTAGGGCCATAGTAAATTGAGATGGATTTAAGAGGCATAGTTTAAGACGCGATAGAATATATGCACTAGAAAATACGCCAATATCTAAAACATATTGATGTATAACTAACTTAAAAGGATCAGTTTAGTTTCATGTTGGTATTTAAAAAAATGTGTTACAAGAACATCGCTTTCACTACTGTTTTCAAAATTGTTCCATGGTCTTGTTATCATATTAATTGAAATCACAACAGTTTTGTTCTTCCTTAATGCACTAGCCCTTTTAACGAGTTGCACTTTCTTCGGCGCCAAAGATTTGAATTCGTTCCCTGGGCGATGCAAATAAGCAAGCGCTATTCCTTTGTCGGTCTTCTTTCCTACCTATAAAGGAACAAAACTTCCTGTACAAAGATAAGTATGAGTAAGAAAAACGAAACAAAAATTAATTTGATTCTTTGGTTAAATTGACTCGAAAGCTTTCGCCCACTTACAATACTGAGCACAACGTCAAACACTTTAATTAGTAACGTCACTAACATACTTTGTTCGCGCATTAAACGAATAAATCCTATAAGATACCTTCTTTAAAATTCAGTCGATATTTCCTACACAGGTTATAAAGAAATAGAGCTTTCTTTCCTATAAAACTCCTTTAAATTTTGTAAAAAAAGATCGTGCAAGTTTTAAACTTCCGCCGCTGAAAATGGCATTTGTGTTTCCCAATTGACGTCACACTGACGTCACAACGGTGTATCATTGACGCAATCAATTTGACTGAGACGCCATTTTGTTTAGCTTTTTAAATCACGGCAATTAAATTTGGATACAAGCTATCACGCAATATTTTGGTTGGCCAGCTGATCTTTGGCCGAGAACTTCCTACAATCCTGCCTGTTCTCTTTGTTTGAAATGTTCGACTTTTTTTGCAGTTCTCGAAAAATGAATTCGCGATCCCTTATGCTGTAGATCGGCGATCAGACGTAATGAAAAAGGGATAATAAATATCAAGCATTTTGTAGATTCACACATGCACTGTAGGAAGAAGAATGGTAAATACTAGTAGTTTCCGATGCTGACTTCATAATCAACTGGAGTTTTCGTAAATAAAAAGAAACCAAAACACGTAAAATTCGTAAAATACGGCAAGAATCAGCGAAATGCTTTCTTATCCTCTTCCCAAAAAGTATTTCAAGTTCAAAACTAAATAGAAATCTCGATTTTTATTTTGTAAAATATTGAGCAACCAGTACCGCTTGAAATTATCGCTCGACAACGTTCATTTGCATTCTCATACTTATAGATCGATTTTCGTACAAAGACTTACATATAAAATTTAGAAATACACTGTTCATAAATGATTATCACTCAAAAGCTTTCATTTGAATTGTTCTAAAAACCCTAGGTCTTCGCCCACAGACAGTCTGTTGTATAATTTTCGCGCAGTGCTAGTAATCTGTGCATTCGTTCCTGTTCAAAGCAGTTCTGAATTTTTTCCCGCCTCTATCCGCAGTTTTTTTATATACGCTACAGTGTAAATGGCCAAGAAAAAAGCTCAAATTGCAATGAAAAACCGGTAGAAAGACACAAAACAACACAAGGTAACGTTTGTGAGCCATGTTTAGTGATTTACAGATTTATGTATTGATTAATTGATTTCAACTTTCAATTTTATTTCTTACAATACGCTTGGCTTTCCAAAGTCCTGAAACCTTCAGAAAGCCAGTCAGCCCAAGTATCTCGTAAATTCTACTTTTCTCTGAACTCTAAAAGGAGAAGTACAGAACCTGCTCCACAACATTAGCCTAAACAAATATCAGTGAAGATAAGTATGTTTTTGATTTTATTTTTTTTTTTGGTTGCCCCAGTTAACTTTTCCTAGCAATGCTCAACAAGGATGTATTTGCTAAAAACTTCAGTCGTAAAATTTCCGGTGGAAAATGGAAAGGAGAAAGAAGAGACACAAAGGTCTCTCTTGCTTCGCCTTCGCTTTCTCTCTTGCGGGCCATTTTCCATGCAATAAAAAAGAGGCGACATGTCGAGAATTGTCGAAGACTAAATTATTTGGGAATTTCATATTACTCTTAGAAATTTGAAGGAATTTTAAAATTCACTTTCGTTATTTGTTTGTTTGTTTATTGTCTTCATCGCTGTTGTTGATGTTTCGGGGGAAAATCTCATTTTAGAGAATACCTTTACCTAACAATTGAAAATTTCCTGCTTGGCAAAAATTCTGAAAAGCTTGCAATACAAAGAATTTTTTCCAGCATTATCAATTCTCATTATCATTTAATTTTCGATTTCATTTGTGTATTTTTTATACTGATCCAAGATATTAAACTGCCATGAATAATTTGGAACCACCAGCGTGCAATCGATGTGCCACAAATGCAACAGACTGTAGACTTGCAGACCTCCATTTCGGTTAGCCTAAATAACGCTCCCGTTAGCCTGTTTAAGGTTAGCTCCCAATAATTGTAATGATAACAAGATCTAAACTTAAAAAATAAATTCTGCCGGTCTGCAGCTGTCTGCATTTGTTTGCACAGGCGGCAATTGGGGCTTAAGGTCGTCGGTTTCGCCTCCTGCCTCTCACTTCTTCCACGTTAACCCTTTCCCGGGCTTTTTTGGACCTTCTCCCTGCGGGGGGCCCCCCTAGTCTTCCAGATTATTAAGCAATCACCATGAAACTTATAGGATGTATTGTATGTCCGAAACTCTTTCTTTTGATATACGTCACGTGGGATGGTGACGTCACATCACGTGACAATTACATCATGGTGTCAAAACAGCCGCCATCTTGGATCCGCCATCTTGGATTTCAAAATTTTTCCAAAATGCCAGTAAACCACCCAAAATCACTGAAAAGTACTCAAAATAAATAAAATGTGCTTTAAACCCGTAAAAATGTAAAAATAATTCCATTTTAGTTGATTTTTATTAACAGAAACACGCAAAATTACAAATTTGGGAAAACATGCCTGTCAAAATGCCGTTGCCATGGTGATGTCAAGTCCCTGACACATCATCCAACCCTAACAAATTGTTGCCAGATACATTTTAGGAAAACTCAGAAAGTTTGGCAGCGTTTGGTTAAATCTTAAAAAAGTTATAAAAGTTCAAAGTCAGCGCGGGCCTCAAAAGCCCCCCCCCCCCCCCCTCCCCGGTCTGAATAGGGTTAAAGTTACAGGTCATGTCCGTGCTTTCATATTCTGACGGGCTACTTTCCATTCACTGCTCGACAAACTTGTTTTGTGACATTTTCTGCCGAAATGGTCAGTACAGAAAAAATTCTTTAGCTATGGCAAGGCTTTTAGTACGCGCCTTGGGAATTTGGGGGTAATCAACGCATCTATTTGAAACAAGGTACGCATAAAAAATGCGACAAGTATATGAGTATGCTGCAAATAAATACGCCCTACATTTCTCTTCGACTGCCTAAACGCCGAAAACGACATGAATGTACTTGTTGCAATTTTTAACAATATGCGACGCTTTGAGCTTTCTAATTTTTTGCGCGCATAAAGAATTTTGTATTCAGTTCAACTATTAACTCCAAATACGGACAACACAAAACAAACAAAGAGCGCATTCCATTTGTACGGAAAAAACCAGTTGTCCAGGGGAAAACCAAACGTCTCTATCCGCTAGCAATTTTCCTAAATAAAAAAAACGAAATACCTTCCGAGGTATCATCTTTTTTTCCCGTTTCTCCCGGAATGACCAGAAATTTCTGTACGATTTGCTACAACACGTCTGTTCGTTCACAGAGCAAAGATAACAATTGAACCAAAGGACGCTAACATTTACCCGTTGAATCCATTCAAATAAATTCAAAATTCCTGTCGATTGATGATAAAGGACTTTTCTTCAAAAGCAGCGAGAATTTTTCCGTGAACTTTTTCCAAGGCAGAAGACGGAAGATAAAGTAGAAAAGTTTGGCCCTCTATCACCATGTTTTTTTTTTTGACCCTCTATACCATGTTTTTTCCTTCTGTGACCCAGGCTCTCGTGTTTTTATCAAAATGGTATTTTATTTCAAGGAATAGCTTCTTTTAATTGATGAAAACATTGAACTGTTTAATTTGTTGAAAAAATTCTCCCGAAAATCTTAACTTTTCTCAATTATGAGTTCACTTTATTTACTTAATCATCCACATTCGAGTAGGGGCGGCGTGTTAGGTCAACCCTAAAAACCTTGTTGTAATTAAACACTGTACTCTGAGGTATTTTACTGAAAATATTCTCAGTAGTATAGAGTTTGGAGGAACTTCACACTTGTGCAGGGCCAAGTGTCGTGGCATCACTTACGTAAACCAGTTCGGCTAATAACCAGAACTGGATAAGTTGCTATAACTCAAAGCTCCGTTTCGAGAGAAAAGTAATTTGGCAAATGTCACATTTTTACTGTTTATAGGTCTCCTAAAATGAACGGACTTGTGTAAACATATTTGAAGGATTATAAACACAACAGCCTCCATTTGGCTTCAAAAATATGCACGGATATTTGTTCTCGGACATTATCTGTTCTTCGAAGGTCACTGTTCGATTCTCGGGACAGATGCTGTATGGGGTCAAATATCCTTGCATATTTGCGCGCCAAATGGAGGTTATTGTTGATGTAGCTCCAATTGAATATGCGAAGACAGCTTTCAAATCCAACTAGAAATGCAAAAGGATAGCTGTCGGGATTTACGCTCACCAAACCTTTCATGGCAAGGGCACACTGGACATAATTACTTAACCCTATTCAGACCGGGCTTTTTTGGATCTTTGCAGACCGGGGGGGGCGATTCCGCCCCCCCCCCCCCCCTCCTCCGTAACTTCCAGAATATTTAAGCAATCACAGTGAAACCTTAGAGGATATATAGTATGTCCGTAAATCTATCTTTTGGTATACGTCACGTGGGATGATGACGTCACATAACGTGACAATTACATCATAATGTGAAAACAGCCGCCATCTTGGGTCCGCCATCTTGTATTTCGAAATTTTTCCAAAACGTCAGAAAACCGCCCAAAATTACTGCAAAGTACTCAAAATTAATAAAACTGTGCCTAAAAACCGTAAAAAGGTGAAAATAATTGCCTGTCAAAATGCCGTTGCCATGGTGACGTCAAGTTCCTGACACAACAACCTATCCTACCAAATGATTCCCAGATAAATTTTAGATAAGCTCGCAAAGTTTGACAGCGATTGGTTGAATATTGAAAAAGTTAAAAGCGTTCAAAGTCAGCGCTGGCACTTCCCCCCTGGTCTGGATAGGGTTAAGGTAGCTCAATATTGACAGGAAACGAGACAATTGAAAACTATCTATTCATTCAATGAGTTCTTTATTTTTCTCAGTTTTATAACTGTATATAAGTAAATAAACAATGTAATTGTTATCAGCGTGATAAAAAACCGTCCTGGGCATTTGTTTATCTGTATTATTAAATTTTTTGAAAATAATGCGGGAAAACAATTGTCCAGGGCAGTTTTACAAATGTCAATAAACAAATACATTAACTTCCTTCTCTATTAAGCTATTAAGCTAGAACATCAAGGTGAAGATATAATAGCAAATTGTGTTGAAGGAAGATGGGAGCCATTGTAAGTTTTTCAGCTGTTTTCCAGGCCACAAGGGCAAATAGCTTGACTTTTTCAAATTGAGATCAAAAGTTTCTGATGGCATAGCATAGATATCACCAGTTTATAGCTTCAGTACACTGGCATAGTACCTTGGAGCAAAACTGGACCACTATTCGCAGATTTCTATTCGTCTTTAGGTTCTTAGATTTTTGAAGTGAAGCTCGTGACAGTGTCTCTTAAAGCTGTAGCTCAATGAAAAAAAAACACAATTAAACAGGCTATCTGTTCATTCAATGGGTTCTTTATTTTTCTCAGCTTTGCAATCTTAAGTAAACAATGTTGTTGTTGTTGTTGCTTTTGTGTGATAAAAATAAAATGTTGAGGGGAAAATTTTTCCAAGACGGTTTTCCATATGGCAATCACCAAATACATCAAACTCATTTTTTTTTCCCCTTATTTTTTCCCTTTTTTATTTCCCCCCCCCCCGGGGGGGTCCCTTTTTTTTTGTGGCCCCCCCAAAATATTGGAGGATCTTCATGAAAAAAAAAACCATCTCTCAAAATTTTAAAAAAGACAAAAACTTTTTTTTTTTTAAAATTTTTTTTTTTTTTTTTTTTTTTTTTTTTTTTTATTTTTTTTTTTTTTTTTTTTTTTTTGAATTTAAATTTTAAATTTTTTTTTTTTTTTAATTATATTTTAATGCGCAATTAAAAATTTTTAAATTGATAATTGCGCAATATAAGTAAATTATTTATTTATTATTATTATTATTCCTTGAGCCAACCCTCACACGGTAGATTCAGGAATGTTTTCATCCCAGACTACAGGATCAATATCAATTCTTGTACAAGCCTCTACACATTTACTGAAAAGCAAATAGATAACAAAAAATGAGGTTCAAGATATGACAAAGCCATGAGATAAGAATTAAAGGTGATGTCAATTAAATATTAAATTAATTAATAATAGAGCGGTTTACACTTCAGTGTCGAAAGTAAATCGCGTTTGCATTGGTTCTGCGTTACTTCGCTCAGTGATTGGTTTAGAACTCTCGCACCACTTTCTCAGCCAATCAAAAGTAAAACCAAAACTAATCGTGACTCGCTTGCGCACGTTTTCCCGCGCTTCGTGCCGGAATATGTATTAGCTTCGAGTTTTGATTGGTTTACTGGATTCTCTATGTCTTTTGTGTTTGGCCAAATTGATTACGTTGATTTTGGTTTTACACACTCAATTGAAAACTGCATTAAAGAAATATCAATTACTAGAAAACACCAGGATTGTTATCCCAGGCCCAGGATCGATAATAGTTGGTCAAGGGTTCAATTACTCTTGTATTAAATGGTTTAAGACGAAATCCATCAGGAAATCGACTAATATTCATTTTAGTTGGACAATAATCAAGTACCAGAATAATTTAAATCTTATTGCGTTATTTTCGACCTATTTAAAAATCTAAGGATGTAAGTTATTATCCGTGATAACAACAACAGCATTTTTTTTATCAGAGCCTGAGAAAATGAATTTCAAAGTTCACAAGCTATAGGTAAAATCCCACGTGTAGCTATTTTGTAAAAACGTCTTTTAAGCGATTCAGTAGAATTCAGTGGAAGATCGAAATTTGTTTTCGATGTTTGGTGTTGTTGGAAATGACTTCTGACAAGATATTTGAAACAGTAACACACACAGAAGTTTGCAAGTTTGCAAAAAAATTTCTGTACATAATTTTTCCAATTTTTACTCGAAGTCTTGGTGGATTCCGTTATAAATTGCTTATGTTTTGTGAAGGACAGAAAATATAAACAGAAAATCTCACTGAAAAGTTAAAAAAAGCTAGAATCATAGTTCACGTTAATTCTAGATTAGCTCAATCTTGCTTTGAACAACCCGGCAAATGGGTATTGGCGAATTGTCAGGGCAACCTTTAGAAAAAATTTCGTCCAAGGTGGCGCAGCGATCCTTGTAGATCATGCTTTATAAACTAGAAATAAATGCAGGCATCAATGACCAAATGGAGAACATTAATTTCTGGACCTTTTCCCCACCCGGGGGCAAGAAACAAACTAAGCTATCAATGACCAATCTAGCTTTTCGAATCCCAGAATCGGAACGCGTGCCATTGTCTGCGCATGCGCCTGCGCCTTCTCCGGGCCCCAACCTTTCTTTCCGGCCCCAAATCTTTCCTCGTTAAATTTCATCTTTATCTCTAACTTACAAAAGACAGTACCTTACCTTTTGGGCCCAAGATTGTGTTGTTCGACAACCATATTTAGATATGAGATATCTGGACGCACAGCTCTTCTTAATCGCTAGGAAGATGAAAAAAACGGATATTACTTTTCCATTCAGGCCTCGTAAAGAGATCATTAAATATACTGCGAAATCTTTTTTTTGCCAATGTTATCATCTTTAAGTTGCTCGCAAAAACTTGATGTAATTGAACTAAGGTGAAGTCCGGTATTATAGCAACATTGGTCGAGTTGTTTTTTGCAAGTTTCGTGGACCAAACTGAAGGCAAGCACTTGTATAAAACAAAGATTCCAATTTGCTGATAAATAAGGCAGTCATAACTGGCAAGTACATTCATGCATTTTAAAGCTGCTTTCCTAGAAGTTACTTCAACCAACTGTCGGCCAGACATACTCATAAGAAATGCGTTTACTTAAAGGGACTGTGACACGGATTTTGGAAAAATGTAGGCATCGAAATGACCATCAAATTCGGTGAAATAAAAAAAATAATCTCTTAAATCAGTGAAGGAACATTTCAATAACACAGCAAATACAAAAGAAGGTACGGATAGCCAAAAGTGACCAAAATTGAAACAGATTGCAGTAATTGGGTTTTTGAAATATTGTTGGGCTGAACATAGGTATTTCTCAAAGTTATTATCGTTTTCTTGTAATTAACGCCCGGGTGGCACATTTGGTTGCAAGGAAGCTATAGTTTTGTCATTTGGATCCATAGGAGTAATTTCTTTGCAAACTTTAAGTTTTGTAGCAAGTATTTGGCAAAACTTAAAAAAAATGTTTTTATTTATACCATGTTTTAAGAAAGCAATTCAGCCAAACTAATTTATAATGGTCCATCTTAGCGGTTCATATTAGAAATATTTTCGGACTGCTGAGGAACCAATCAGAATTCTCCATTTCATGATGGATCAGTTTGCAGATTTATAAATGCGCATGATGGTGCTTCAGGCCCTTAGAGATTATAACTCATTTACTATACCTCTCTAAAGGATCCCTTTGGATGGACAATTGTGACGATCGCTCCAATCGGAATCGCCAAAAATGATAAAAGCGCCAATAGCCACGCAACAGCTTGTGCCCAGTCGGGGTAAACGTTTCCGTCAAAGCTTATCCTTTTCCATTGGGTTAGGCTTCCAAGGAAGATAAACTTTTAAAGAAAACAAAAGAAAAAATTACTATACCCGATGGGAAAGAAAAAACAATTATGAATATCGTCGAATGTGATTCTCTTCCACTGGGTAACGTAATACTTCCCAGGAAAATGAACCAAGTTCATTTTGTTCTGCAGTCTTATGTTCCCTAGTTTTAAACGGTGAGAAAATTAAAAAATATAAGTATAACACGTGTGCTGACTGGCTTGAAAACGTGAACTTTGTACCAACAACTGTAATTTCTCCTGAGAAAATTTCGTAGAGATTGGTTGCGCCTCGATTTTAAGTTTTCGTGCAGAAGTATAGAAGTTAGCAACGACCTTTGCAGTCTTTGCCGTGGTAGCCAAAAACACATTTGTCCCAAAGGAGTAATGTATATATCTTTTTCCCTCTTTTACAATAGACCGAATCCCGACCACAAATTAATGCCGCGTTGGTAAAGGCTTTATCTCTACGAAAAAAAAATTAATTTGATTAGCTAAGACGAAAATTGACAACGTGCACAATGAATATATATTATCCCATGGCGGTCTTCCGTGTACTTTAAAATAAACAGATATGCGCTATATGTACGATTTATGGTCTTACCATTCCAACTATAGGTGTTATGTACTTCCAACAGATGATAAAATACATATTAGGTTTCATGCCTATCATCGATTTGATGTTTTCGCAGAACTTATCCACACCTGTAAAAAGAAGAAATTTAAAACAGTTATGTTAATTTTCTTTCAAAAACCAAAGCAAGAAATTACTCAAGGGCGTCTGGCACATGCAAGACTTGGTATGGGTAATAGAACTACTAGATCAGAACTACGATTTTAATAGAAAATTCCCTATACTTTAATGCACTTTCAATACAACATTCACGTTCAATTTCGATCTCCCTCGGACGATTAAGCTCAAAAACAAAATCGTAAGTTGAAGTTATTAGAATTTAATTTGACCTTCTTTTCCTTCCTATTTTCCTTTTTCAGCATTGAGATCTATTGCAGACAAATGCTTTACACAGTTGTTGGATAAAATCGGGGATGTGCACAATTTATCTGTCTTCGGATTCAAAGGACCAATTAAAATGTCGCATTTTTTCTCTTGTAATGGAAATTCAAGACAGCCAAAAAATATTATTTGACATTAACAACGTCATGCGTTTTTAAACGTAATCATTATACCACTGTAGAAAGATTTTTTTAAAAAAAATGATCTCTGCAGATGTTACTACCTACCATATCCCCAACTGACGGCTACAGCCTCAAAAATAACCACAAACATGAGAGATAATCCGCCACTTTGGCTGTCAAATATATTGAGAACATAGATACCGCCCTGTTGAGGATAAAAAAGCAAATAAAAATTAAAAAATAAGAATCCTTTCATTACAACTACGAAGCCAACTATTAAGATTAAAGGAATTGGAAATATAGAAATGTGCTTCAGAAATGAATGCCAGTATTTTTTGTTGGGGACACCCAATCCTTTTGCTTTGCGTTTTGAAAATATCTAATTTGATAATGACGGGTTTGATGAATAGTCCACGTATTCTTCTTCCTGAGAAAATGTCACTACTCTACCAATTCATCTGTTTGTTAAATGTTCTTATTCGCAGTTATAACACATAAATCGTGGAGTAAAACACCCGTGTATAAGATGCCTTAAGACAATCAGTTCGCACTCACAAGGAGCGCATGCTAGGTTAAGTATATATATAAAACTTAAACCTGTTGATCGTGTTCATACGAGCAAATATGTCCCGAGGGGTCTACATACCTGGGTGACGCAAGAAAGTCCGATGAGATATTGAAATATACACAGGAAAAGTAGACAGGATCCCTTATAAGATCGTAGTTTGATAAAGCTTTCTGTCAGCGCTGCCATGATTGTTTCCGTAAAAACAAACTGATTGAAGAAAAGTGTAGAAATAATTGCAGTAAATATGTAGAAGTGCAAAATAACGGGAAGGTTAAATTGTTAATCAATCAATCATTCAATTACTCAGTAAATAAGTCCATCAGTAAGCCAATCAATCAATCAATCTAATCAATCAATCAACTAGTCAACTCAATCAATCAATCAGTCAATCAGTTAGTCAGTAAGTCAATCAATAAATCAATTGATGATGAATTAAATAACCATCGTTTTTTCGTCAACTCTTTAACTTTCACATCAGAGCAAGCTTAGACGGTAACGTTTAGTTATCGAGCATGCACGGTTGCCTTATGATAAAAAATACGTACGTGATTGCATAAAGTCTTGCCACTAACCTGGCTCCCCATTCCGATAGTAAACAACATAAAGAAGAAAACGACCGCCCAAACTGAAGCAGCAGGCATTTGAGCAATGCCTTCGGGGTAGGCAACGAATCCAAGCCCAGGTCCTACAAGTTAACAAATGAAAGTGTTTGAAAAAGAAATAGAAAACACTCTGCAGTAGATCTACAACAGAGTGTTTTCTATAGACGCTTTTTTTAAAAGAAGCAACGCCCTTTTAATTGCAACTTTGTTCCGGGTGAGGAGAAGGACCCATTCTCCTCTCCTATATTTCATGCGAAATGTACAAAGATTGTTCAATTACACTGCTTACCGGAAGAAATTACTTCTGACACTTCCTTATTAAGTGAGTGCGCCATAAACCCAATCACACTGAAAATAACAAATCCTCCGAAGAAGCTGGTCAAACAATTGATTGTCGCTACAACAACAGCGTCCCTGAGAAAATAAGTAACACATAGTGCAATATATCAGACCTCATATCAGTACTGACCTGTTTATCAGGTATGTGTAACAGGTTGGTCCAGTAGTGTCCCCTACTGATGGCTCAGCTCCACAGAGATCCGTGTAGTCTCTCTGATTGGTTGTTACTTGCGCGTGAGAATTCAAAACCGAACTACATGGATCTCAGAAGATTTACGTCATCAGCATGGGATTTTTCTGGCCGAATCCCAGACCTCTCTCAAGATCAGGATAAGAACGTCCAGTGAGCGGGAGACAAAAATTCAACCTTTCTTAGGTAGTGCATTTCACTAACCTTTCACAGTTGTTGTGAAATTTGTTGTAGCTGGCAAAAGTGACAAGTCCTCCAAGACCAACACTAAGAGAGAAAAAGATCTGCGAGGCAGCATCGATCCAAACCTAAAGAGGGCATTAGAAATTTTCCAAAGTAAATTATTTTCTTAAATGGCAGTCGGTATTTGGTTTAAAAATGAATTTAAAGCTTTTGTGTAAGGAAGTGAAATCATTGCATAATTCATTCTACCTGTGGCTCCAAAAGCTTGTTGAAGTCAGGTTTGAGGTAGAAAATGATTCCGTTGACTGCCCCAGGCAGAGTGGCCCCCCGGACAAGTAGGGCAAGTAGTACAATATACGGAAATATGGCGGTAAAATAAGCAACCTGTGAACAGCAGGGGAAAAGGCGATAAGCTTTTTATAGCATGAAAATCCAGCCTAGTCACTTTTAAAATCAAAAAGGACCAAGCGGACATGGGCTATATATATTTTTATGACAAAGCCAATGCCTAGAAAATTGTGCCATTTGGTAAAATGAAGTTTCACGAATGTGGATTTGCTGGAAAACATATAACATTTCTGATATAACAATCCCGTTTCGTAGATTGTTCACATTGTATTAGTGTATTGGTTCATCTACAAGCGGAGCAGAAAAGCTTATTTTCGATCGCAAAAATTGGCCAAACAGGAAAGCAAGAAAACGTAATTGAAGTTGATCTGTTGCGCATGCGTTTACCTTGCCAGAAGACTTGATTCCCTTGTGCAGACAACAGAATACTGCAGTCCAAGCGAACAGCAGACAAATGGCCAGCGGCCAACGGATCTGACCTGGTTCATCAATGCCATTTGACATGGCGAGAATATAACGCCTAGCAACAGTGATATTAATATAAACGGGTAAGTGGCGTTGATTTCCGTCCACAACGAATAGTCGGTTCTACGTTTGTTTTTGCATTTTGTTTTTAACAGAAAACAAATACAAACAAAAATTATTAATCAAGTGTCAATAATGACATCAAGCGAAACTTACTCCCAAAATTATTCACTTGGAGAGGTCATCGGTAAGCGGCAGTTAAGCGGTTGACTGACCGAAATGGTGCAGTTGGATGTGAAATTGCCCCACGACTCACTAAAAAAGAATATGAAATTAAATGGTTGTGGACGTTTTAAGCACTACAGCTTCAACTAATACACTTTAAAGGATTCACGCAGGGATTACAGTGCCAAAAAGGGCAAAATAACACCCTATAAAGAATTGCGGACCTCTATCAAAAGCCAAAACCTATTCCGCGGCACATACGTAAAGCCGACATATGATCCCCTCTCTTTTTTTCAAGGATGTTTGCGCCTAACAGATTTAGATGTATTATCACTTTTCCAAGAAAAAAAAAGTGGATTACAATAAAGATGGGGGAAAAAAATTCACGAAAGAAGTCGATCAAGTTTGCCACAGTGCTAAAAGAGAGGCCATCGACAAACGGATACTCTGGTTGATTCTATGTAATTATCAGTTTGAAGGACACTGAAATGAAGAAAACTATCTTTTTCCTGTCTTTCTACTTTGTACTGCCGTCATTGTTAGTTAAATAAATTGTAAATTACGTTTTCTAGGTTCTGTTTCGAAAAATATGATTTGAATTTAAAAATGAACTAGAATTATTGTCGCTTGTTACCTTCACGTTTTGACCTGTCTTTATTGTTCCTAACAAACGGTCGACAAAACGCACGAAATGCTGTCTCAGATAACTTATGTTTTCAAAATTTCCACCAATGAGAGAGGTACCCACAGAACCCCGCTACGTATATCCGCCTGTGGCGCTCACGATTGGCTCGCTGCCACGAAAACGGGAAGTCATTAAGAGAAGGGCATATATACAGGAGAGTTACAAAGTTTTTTCACTTAATGTAACAGATTAATGTATAAATGTGTATAGGAAAATTCACGGCATCTTCGACCTCACAAGCCGCGCGAATACACGCAAAACTGCGTGGGCTCTCGCGTGGACGTATCCGAAGTTGCGTGATCAGTGTCACGTGAATCGCGAAAACATTTGAGTCGGCACGAAAAGTTCAGAACGAAAAAGAAGAGAGTTAAGTTTTGTTAAAACATCAAATTTCGTGTGGACAGTTTCGTATAGCAAGCTGTGCAACTGCCATGTCGAACAACATTTATCTCCTTGATGTAAAGCTCAAGATTAACTACCGCCACTGCTGGATAAGTTTTCTGAGATGAAATTAACAATATAAACATTCTTTGCATTACTCAAATTAAAACCATCGCGGTCTGACGCATTTTTGGAAGAAATGGCTTCGAGACAGTGTATTTGTGCTTATCTCTGTTCTTGTCGACTAGGGTTTTGGTTTGTCTAGAATATTTGGCATTTATTTGACTTGAGCATGTGATCAATTTAGAGATCAATTTAGAGAAGTATATACCTCAAGATTTTTGTTAAAAGGTAATAAATCGATTTTATTGATAGGAACATATTATTTTCTGTAGTTATTTTTTCATTAATAAAAAAAGTGTTCTGCAGAAAAAAATCATTTTAATTTTCATTGGATGGTAAAAAAGGTGAAGGCAAGCTCCCTTTATTTAACTTTATTTGGAGAGAAAGACACATAATTATTACTAATTCCAATCTTTTCAACTTCTTTTTATTTACCTGCAAGTTGCAGTATTCCACGGATTTCTGCAAGACTTCCATGGAAGCTCCGGAGCAAACGAGTTAAACAAGTAGTAGATGCTCCAACTTATCACAACATTATAATAAATAGATATTAATAGCGAGGTTATCACCATCGCAACTCCGAGCCCTGCAAAAGATGATAATTTCTTATTTAGCACGATTCTGCACAGGTTGCCCAAGCTCCTGATAGTATGAAGCTAAAGTTGAGCTATGAACATTAAATGGCATTGCGTAACAGGCTAAATAACGTAAAATTCCGGTTATATCCCCTCCCGCTTAAAAGTCCCCTGGTTATAGGCGCATCTATCTGGAAACAAAAAAAAACATCCGATTATAAGCCCTCCCGGGATATAAGCCCCCCTCTGCCAGATGATAGTACTTAACAGGGCTAAATGTTACTTTATTATGACTTTTCAACTTCAAAACGTATTTTGATCAA
This sequence comes from Oculina patagonica, assembly GCF_052425735.1. NCBI lineage: Eukaryota > Metazoa > Cnidaria > Anthozoa > Scleractinia > Oculinidae > Oculina > Oculina patagonica. Next base: position 13,123,951 of record NC_135771.1, on the reverse strand, counting down.
CACTCCCGTGGCTCGTTTCGAAACCTTTTTTTTTTTAATTATTATTCCGCTTACAAGCCCTCCCTGATATAAGCCCCTCCGTTTATAAGCCCACCCAAATCCCCTTACGAAGTTGTATAAGTCCAGGGCTTATAACTATGCTCTGAACAATACCGCATAGCGTTCCTATTTAGACACTCTTCTATATATGACATACCTTTTGAGCACGGGACAAACCACTGCCCAAGCTTTGACGGGACCGAGGCTCAGGTATTGTCCAAGAGCCAGTTCGAGATAAAAAAGTGGAATTCCACAAGTAATGAGTGTCAGAAAATAAGGAATTAAAAACGATGCTGTGGAGAAAAGATACAACATGTTAAGAAATGTGAGAAAAACGGGCCGGTTTTAAAATCACTGGTTATAGCTATCGCTTCATTTATAACAGACGCGTGAATTGATAAGGAAAGATTTTAACGATTCAAAGCTCTACACATTGCTTGAATGAGTAAAGAATTAATTCCGTTAAAGCTCTTCGCATTGCATGGTGTGCGTCCCGTTGCTATGTGACCATGTCTGATAAAATTTGACATCTTTTATCAAAAAATGGGCATTGTCAATATTAAATTTTTTCATTTCTCGTTACCACAAAAACAAAAACGGATTGTGTAGGCCTTATTTGATCTTGCTACAGTTTGGATTTCTCCGTGCTTGTCTCTGGTTGCATTTTTTTTGTGCTTAAGCTTACCGCTGTTTGGATGTTTATCCCTACATACCGAAGACTTTCATGTCTTCCAGTGCTTGCCTACGATTGAATGTTTTTTCGCGTTTTGCTGTCGTATGGCTGTTCTTTTTTTTTTCTTTTTTTTTTTCATGTCTTCCAGCACTTGCCTTCGATTGAATGTTTTTTTCGCGTTTGCTGCCGTATGGCTGTTTGTTTTTTTCATTTGCTGCCGTTTGTCTGTTTTACGCCTTGCATTTACCTTAATGTCAACCTAATATTGTTACAAGAACGGAGCTGGACATATATGAAGATTCCGTTACAGCAAAGCGTGCAACCTTCTAAATGTTATAAACATCATACTAGAACTAATTTACAATAGTTATGTTACCTGTAGGACGGCATAACTGATGTGCGATATGATAATTTATCACGAAAACTGGGAAAGAAAGTAGAATTTATCATATGATAACGTCTGCTTTCTTCCCCACTTTTCGTGCTACTTGCTTTGAGTCGAAGACTTCAGCTCCATTTTAAAGCGACGGGAAGAACTAGGACAACATCCTATATATTTAAACTCTTTTTTGACTAGGACAACATAGAATAATTCGACCTCTATTGTTTTGTACTCAACTGCTAAGATAACTTCATATCGCGTAATTCAAAAATTGTCATTTGAGCAAATTAACTACGCGACCAAGCGCGCAACTAAAAAGAAGAATTATTTATTAAATGCAACCAAAGACAATTTCATTACCAGATTTAAAAATTCAGGAAGACTGAAACAGCCCGAAACACTCGTCAAAGAGCTATCACTGACCACAAATCAGTAAGAGCTAACCGGTAAAAACTAACTGCTTACCATAGATTGCGTAATTTACGCGTGAAAACTCGTTATTTGAGCGAGCATATTAACCTTAGCGCGCGCGTCCTTTTTCTTTCTTCTTGCGTTTGCGCTTGCGCGCCTGGATTTGCTTTCTAGCTGGCTAGCTAATTGGCTGTTTCTGCCGTTGCCAACGCTTGGTTTAATTTTATGACCTGCCGCCAATTGGGTGCTTTTCCCCTCTTGCAGAAATCGATGATTTTCAGTGTTTTCCTGCCGATTGATTTTTTCCCGCGCTTGCTAGCTAACGCTTAGATGTTTATTCGCGCTTTCCATCATTTGGATGTTTTCCCGCGCTTAGCGCGTATCTTAGTAACATATATTTTTATCTCCGAACATTTCTCAGATTGTTTGTTTTCCTGAGCTTGCTATGAGAATGGATAATACACGTCCTAAAAGTTCAGCAGTTTTGTTATTGTGCTTGCCGGAGCTTGGATATTTTTGCGCTCTTACCGTCGGTTGTATATTTCGCGGCGATTCGCCAACTGCGCAAAACAAGTTCAAAAAAGCGAAAACTCTATATTTACCAAATTTTAAACTACTTTTCTTTTACAGCAGAGCATACGACTTCTGAAAGTAAAAAATGCCGCATTATTTACAATAGGTAAGGTTACCTCCACCATTTTTGAAGCAGAGATAGGGAAAACGCCATATGTTGCCGAGTCCCACGGCATATCCAATACAGGACATCAGAAACTCCAGTTTCTTTCCCCATTTTTGGCGTTCCTCACTCGTGTTCGAGGTCTCATGTACCGTTATACTAACTGGCTTTACTTTATTCTTTGACATCTTGTAGTCAAGTTTAGCATTTCTTCTCTCGCCAAACTATTCGACCTCCATCGTTGAATCCAGACGACAAATGCAAATGACATCACAAAGGGTAATGACATAAATAGCTTCTGACGTCATAACAAGCTGCCTTATTAGGACAATAAAATCTGTGTAGCGCCGCTGACAATGAGTTCAGTTTCAAAATATTTATTTTGGATGCTGAATACGTTGCAAAAGTGCAGACGTTTCGGGACTGCTTTCCTTCAAAAGTGGAATGGAATTAGCCGTTCAACGGTGCGCGCGTGATCTGTGGAAAAATTGAAGCGCGCGCAAAGAGTAAATAAAATTAACTCATTTTTCATGCCGTGCGATTCACGAGTTTGTTTTCAGCAAATATGCGTAAATGATTTTTTACCTAAGAAAAATAATATCCCTTTTTTTAACTGTACTTCAAAATACGCCAGACTCATCCCCAGTCGCTCCCGAGGCGGTATTGACTGGAACGCATTGCATCAAGGAAAGACCGGACGAAAATCGCTCTTCCCAGCCTGCCCCGCAACCTCCATATCATTTCTCCCCATTCTTTCATCACCATTGAGAACGAATAAGTAGGGACTGGGAACGAGTCTGAAAATACACTATCTGCTAGATGATTTTCATTTTGCTAGTCCAAGGGTTTTAGGGTTTGACTTCTAATTTTGCACACATTCTTCACGCACATTCTACACAAATTTTTAAAAAAAAACATCCGGGTACGAGGTTTTTTATTTCATTTGAACACTTTCTCCAACTGATTTCCGAATCAGCGGTAAATACATTAGATAGCACCCCTAAAGCCTTCTATTCATCGTTATACGTTATATTTTGTCATTATGTAACGGATAGTTTAAGCAATCGTTCCGCTGAGATGCGAAGCTTGATATACTCCAAAGCTAGATCCAATTTTAAAATTATAAAAATAAATCTTATTATTTTTTTCCTTAATTGTAAAATTAATTTCTTTGGGATCAATTTAGGTATCACTAAGGGTCTAACGATATTTGGCTATAACCAAGTCGCCCTTGGAACTGTAACAATATTCCGAGAAGATTTGTGAATGCAATGTTTCGCCAGGTAGCACAGATATCGCACGCAGGAAAGTAAAGAATTAACTCGATGGTTAATCTGCTCCCGTCTGGACTCGTAGCTCCGTTGATAGAACGAGGTTGATTTCATCCGGAGGTCGTGGGTTCGAAACCCACTGCACCGAGTTCAGGTTTCCTTGTCTCGTGTGATCCCTGATTTCCTTTCTCAAGTTAACGCTAAGAAGGAAACTCCCGGGCTGTTTTCCAGCACTTCCAACCTTAAAAGCTAAAAGAGCTATGTCACGGGGATTTCGCAGATTTTTGGTCTAAACTGTTCTGAAATTAGTGGTAGCAACTTAACCCGTAAGAAACGTTATCTTTGAACATCTAAAGGAAGATAAAACCTTAATTTGCGGATAGAAATCAAGTTTCGGCTATAAATATCGATTTTTTAAGACGTGCGGAAACAACTTGAAAAAGTAAGCCTTACTTTTTCAAGTTGCAATCTATTTTCATCCGAGCCATCAGAGCCATCATTTACAGTTTCAGTGCTCTAATATAGCAATTTTTAATAAAACTGGACTATTAGTTTTAGGTTTCCTGCAATACAAATACAAATTGTTTTCAAAAATCTGGTAAAATCCGTGACATATTCCTTAATTTTCTACCTTCCAATACCGAAAAGATTTGACTGCTCGTAAGCTACAAAGGAACTGAGCTATGTGTCACAATTGTTTTTTTTTTTTGTTTTCCAAGAAATGCAACACAGTGTAACGTCAAATGATGGAGTACTATACGGTCTTCCCTACAGTGTTCGTGTGTGGCCGGACCACAGCTCATTATTTCCTTACACTGGAAAAAGACTTAAAAAGGACACTGCAAGACCAAGACCAATTATTACTTGGTCAAGTGACTTTTCCCTCGCTTTCTGTCGGTTGAAAGCTGTTGCCTCGAGTTCAAATTTGATTATAACACTGTTTGCATAATTCACCGCGGTGTTTGTTTGTTTTTTCGTTTTATGACAGAAAACAATTTTACTAAGTATTTATTTGGCTAATGCATCTGAATAATTGATTCTAGAATGTCCAGAATGTCCCATTCTTGAATTCACAGGCTCTGGAAATAGGTTATAACATTAATGGCGGAGAGAAAAGAACATTAGAAAACAAACTGGATGTTTGCTAAAGCGTTTTCATACATGAGATAAAAAAAACTGATCATTATATATCGGTTTTTCCAAAACAGCACCCTGATTAGTAAAATATTTTTAATTTTTTTCTCCATTAAAAAATATTCAGAAAAGCTACATTTAACAAGCTTTTATATGAGTTAGCGCATTGTACAGCACAATTTCAAGTAAAGATTGCACAATTATTCAACTGCACGTAGCTATCCTATAGTCATTTCCTAAAAATGAAACAATCGAATGAGAAAGTTGCAGTAAAACACCTCAGAACAATATGTGTAATGAACATGAATTTCATCTATTGGGAATACAGACCGATCAACAGATGTTTTTTTTTCTGAAAACAATGTTAAGGGGATCAGAAACGATCAATATGCATAAACCGATTTATTTTTCGTTATTAGTAAAAAAAAATAATTTTAAAACTACGATTCTCATCTATGCTCTTGTTACTTCATAAATGTATGTCGACAAAACATAGGAATAAGTACAAGCAGTTCTGTAGACTCACCCAGTACCCCAAAACGAAAATGCTTGTTTGTTGTTATCGTTTAAGTCATTTCCCAAAATAGGAAATCAATTAGCTGAGGCAAGTGGAATTTCAAAGCCAGCAAAATCGGATTGGCTAGAAAACAAAGCTACAACAAACAACATTTTCAAACCGAAAAAGAACAGATGTCTTAATCAGTGTAATCACGGTGTAAACAGTCCATTCGTTGCTATCGCCCACGCCATTCCCAAAACACGGCAATCTAAATAGAAGGAACAGTAAAAGACTTACATATCACACTTATTACAGGCTAAGCTGAGGAAAGTTGAATTTCAAAGGCAGCAAAATGAATATGAAAAACCAATTAACCACAACAAACGATTTCAAACTGAACGCAAACAGCTCGTTGTTTTGTATGTGTCAATCTTTGTTGTCGTCTAGGTCATTTCCCCAAAACACGGCAATCTAAATAGAAGGAACAGTAAAAGACTTTCATATCACACTTATTACAGGCTTAGCTGACGCAAGTTGAATTTCAAAGGCAGCAAAATGACTATGAAAAACCAATTAACCACAACAAACGATTTCAAACTGAACGCAAACAGCTCGTTGTTTTGTATGTGTCAATCTTTGTTGTCGTCTAGGTCATTTCCCCAAAACACGGCAATCTAAATAGGTTGGTACAATAAAATAATTACCACACTAATTGCAGGATTAGCTTAGCTAAGTAGAATTTTAAAGGCATCCAAAATGATCATAAAAACAAAGCAAACACAGAAAACGCTTCCCTGACAACCAGAACGCAAATGCTCTGCAGCGAACTGATTTGTTGTACAGATTGTTCCCCCCACTTCGAGTGGTAGTATAAACAACGTTAAGGGCGCGTCATGGAAAACACTTCACTGGCTATGGATATACCGACACCCAACTCTCCGCATTTCGACCTAGGCACTCGTTGGCAAAATGTGCGTGAATACAGTGTTCCTCTCGCTGTATTCGGAGCTGTTCTCACCTCTGCTCTGCCTGTTCTGTCCGTTGGAGGAAGCGTCCTGTTACTCGTTGTTATCATGAAATTTCCACAGCTTCGCCATGTTTCATCCAATCTCCTTCTGGCATCTCTCGCTGTCTCCGACTTACTGATTGGTCTCTTGGTCCAACCGCTCCATGCTGCTGGGTGTGTATGTGCCCTGACCAAAAGTAATTGCTCGGACCATTCCTTCGACGTTCCTTTTCTATGTCGGCTCCCTCTTGGCGTACTCGTCTTGCCTGCACGTCGCCATGATCACGATAGACAGATATATCTGCATCGTAGAATCCCTGCACTATCTCACTATCGTCACCGCAAACCAGAGCAATCCGGGCCATACTTATCAGCTGGTTAATAAGCGCCGTATTTCCCGTAATGCGTTTAATTCCTTCTTTTCCGATGACTGTTCTCAGAGTCTTTCAGATCGTCTTGCTCTTGTCAGTTTTGTCTGTCATTATTTTCTGCTATGGGAAGATATTTTGTATATCACAGCGTCACAAGAGACATATTATTTCCCAGTTACAAGCTGTAACTCAAGGACCCATAGAACAAGAGTTTCAAAGTGCAAAAACTGTGTTTCTAGTTGTTGGTGCTGTGTTAGTAAGTTATACACCATTAATCGCAATTCAATTATTGTTAAATGTTAACCTTATAAAGGATCATGTGAAAATCATTCATCCATTTGCTGTAACTCTTTTTCTCCTCATTTCGAGTGTAAATCCTTTAATAATCTTTTGTAGATCGAGAAAACTCCGCAGGTTTCTGAACAAACTCTTTAAATGTGACTCATAAAGTTAACGTTTCTACTAAACCTGTGAAAGAGTGCGATAGATACGATGTAACGATGTAAAATAAATTCATTTCAGTTTTGCAAATAAAAACAGTTATTTTATGAGGTGTATAGTTTATATAGTTTTGACTTGGATCTCATCCCCATACGGTAAACCTTTTTGGATATATTATATACATTTTAAAAAAATAAATTCAACCTGATTCATGAAGCAAAAGTGTGATCTTGATTTCTCTTAGTCAAATTACTACTGACATATGAAAACGTTCGTAATCGGACGCACTTGTAAGCTAGCCAATTGTTTTTTTAAATATGAAGGGCTTATTGCAGTGCATATTCACTGCATATAAAGCTGTGTTGCATATTCTTGTTGCGTATTTTTATCTTAAATAGTAGAACTGAAAATGTTTAATAGCGTCTTAGCGAGAAAAGACATCTGCATTCTCAGTATAAATATACTGCTCTATATAAAACGACTTATAAAAGGGGATAATAAAATGGGAATAGGCGATAAAGAAAAATTCCTATTTTATTAGTTTAAATATCAGGTAAAGAAAGTTTTTCAAGAAGTAAATCTTAAAAAATATTTGAAGTCGCAATTTTGCTGTGTTGATTCTGATTAAATATAATTTGATTCTGCTGTCTTGTGTTTTTCCTTTCTTCGCTCGTAAAGCGTTTCTGTTGTATCTCCCTTTCTTAGCAAAGATAATTTTGCGGTTCCTTATGGCTTCCATATTTTGGATAAGTAACCTTTATTGCTGATAATTTCTTGGTTCTTATATTGTTTAGCAAGCGATAAAATTGAGCATTTAGAATTGTTAGAAGCCAGATATTTGCGCCATGACATTGCCCCCACTATGTAGCAGAAATAGAAAGCGATTGTAGTCTACAACAAAACCGCCAATGCGCGCTATGCTGTCAGCCATTTTTAGAGTAAAAACAATTTATAGATTCAAATCAAATCAGATCAAATTTCACGAAAAATGAAATGGTCATCTCGCAATTCACGCAAAAAAAAAAAAAAAAAAAAAAAAAAAAAAAAAAAAAAAAAAAAAAAAAAAAAAAAAACCAAAAAGGAAAAAAGGCGGCGGGGTGAATACCACAAAAAAAAAAAACAACAAAAAAAAATCCGGGCGATTTATGAACCGGGCCGGCCCAGTCTCCCCGCCCGGTTAATAAAATAGCCATTTCACTACCCTCCTACACAGACGTTCTTTGCCCGTGTCACGCAATATTTCCTCACAACGAAGATTGCGTGACGAGTGAAAAGAATGTCTGCGTAGGAGGCTACCATTTTACGAAACCAAGATAATAGGTGTTGATTTACCTATTGGAGTAGAGTGACATGGGGCTCAGAATGCACTGATCACGCAATTACCACTTTTCCAAATTAGATATCACTCTAAATATAAGACAATCTTTGGGTAAACTGCGGAATTATTCAGGAAAGCGTTCTACGAAAGGCGCACTGTGATTTTTGAAAACAGTCGAAAGTATTGGGCGGTCGAAAAATCCCTCTTCGTGGCCGTCGGGGGTCGTTGCTCGTGTCCGTGTGGTCGTGTCCGGGCTGGTCCGCCTTGACTCCGCATTCGTGCTGTGTTTCGTCTGGGGGGGGAGTAGGGATGGTTATCAACAAACGAGAAAAGCCGTTTCGAAAATATTTATTATTCAGTGAAAGAATCTACAAATAACAATAAAAATCAAATAGCAATAGAATAAATAATTTCTAAGCATAATAATTATATTAGACTTCATTCTCTTATGTACAAGGTAATTTAACGAGAACTTTTCGCCCTTGGCGTAAAATCGGCTGTTTTGTGGTGTTACAAGTGCTTCTATAGTGTTACCCCTTATGAGGAAGATTACATTTTGTGGGTTCTTTATAGCTCTATTTTAATGGCGGTTGAAACCAGCAACACCACAATACAGCAACGACAATAATAAAATTAACTTATGAAAATGATGATCGCTTCACGCTCGTTTAACAATTCCTCCTTCCTTCTCAATAAACCACGCATTGCGTTGCAGAAAACCATCACTGGTTAGCTACCGTTAAGTTCCGCAATTAACAACCCACGGTAACGATAAAATTTCATGGTTACCATTTCCTGAAAGTACATGTGAAATGGGGAGGGGGGGGGGGGGGGTGACATGATATATAAAACAATGATAGATTTGTTTTGGATTACCCTTGCTGGAAAGGTAACATATCACTCTGTTTGATGTAACACAAATTCTTTTCCACAAGATTTATCCATTTCTTCCCTTGATATCTTGTGATTACTGTTTTACAGCCCACATATGGCACATGTGTGAGCTACATGAAAGAAGCGACTTCCCCGAAAGTTCCAACCTCAGAAAGTATAAAAGCTGCTAAATACGAAATAACGAGAATTGTTATTTTAGGAACTTTACGGTATTGTGTATTGGCTTAAAAAGACCACACCGCCTACTCAACCGACCAACCAGATGCTAGCAAACCAAAACCAATCGCAAATTGGTCAAAAGCGTTCTCCGTGCTTTGCGCTGCCTACGTGCATTGATACGTGTTCTCATTGGTGTATTTTGTCTAACGTTTGTCGAGGCTGGCCAATGTAAATGCTTTGAAACGATCTCTGACTTAAAAACTTTAAATCAGCTTTCGGCTGTTTTTAAAGTTTTTAGTCGGATCGTTTCATTTATAATTGTTGTTCCTGGCTGCGGTCCTTCAATTTTTCACGTAAATGCTTTGGTTTCACATGCATATGAACATGTGCTGCAAAGAGAAATTAACTGTTGGGAAAAGTCATTATTGCCGTTTTCAGCGGTTTAACATGCAAACGAGGGGAAAGGGTCATTCTGTATTGTGTTGGTCGATGTGTTGACCCTTTCCCTCGTTTGCATACCTTCTTAACAAAAGAATACATTATACCAGCTCAACTACAATAACAGCTACAGCTGATGAAAGAAACTAAGGTGCTCCATACTTTCATATAACAAGTTTCACTTTAAGAAAAGAGCGATTCTCGATCGAGTATCGTAGAACTTGAAAACCAAGCTAATCACACAAAGGACACAGATAATCTAGTGAACCAATCAAAACACGAAGCAAATACATTACAGTGTTAAGTCGACAAGAAGCGCGGGAAAACGTGTCAGTGTGGGTAAGTCACGACTGGTTTTGTTTTACTTCTGATTGGTTGTGGCGTAGATTTTTTTAAGCCAATCACTTTCCGTAGTGATGCAATTCAAAGCAAACGCGAATTACTTTTGAGCTCAGGTGAAAATCGCTCAAAAAGTGAACGTAGACTTACAGCTCAAATTACCATGATTGTCTCGTTTCCATTCAGATTTTCCGGCCTCTGGCAAGTTTTACACAGATACAGCCATTTCCGTTTATATGGACACTGTTAAGGTCCTGGGTTAATTTAAGAGAAAAGGTAACGAGCTAGGGACTGAAACCGTAGTCTGCAAGTCCGTAATAAAAGAACAAACAAAGCCCTGCTCTACATGTATGTCAACAAGGCCCTGTTTTTTTTTTTAAAGCACCCTTCTAAGAATGAAAGGGTACCTTTATGTTATTTAAGTAACATTAACATTAAAAAGCAAATTAACGTAGCAAGTACAGGTCAAACATCTTATAGTTGGACACCCGCATGTAGACTACAGGAAACTGTCTATTCACGCAGTGTCCACTTACTAGAGGTTTGACTGTTTTAATGTCAGTTCAGTTTGTACTCTTTTTACTCAATATTCCTCTTGTGCGGCAACGTGTCCCATAAACCCGACTCTGCCGTACAAAGGAACCGTGTACACGCACCTCTGGCAACTTCTCTCTCTGTTTTCTCCAAAGTTGTAAAATAAAACAAAATTGTGCCAGAACCTCAATACGTCAATACATGTATGTCAATTCATTGGAAGCGAATGACTCCATTTTGAGTCTACTGAGGAGAACAGTATACCGAAGAACTGACAGCTGTAACAGCACCGACGACGAAGAAGAAGCCCAACAAGCAACGGATAAGTTAAATCAAAATGTCAAAACGTTAATGAATACGTCAATCTATTAGAAGTGAACGACTCCATTTCCATTCTAAGGAGCACAGTGTACTGAAGAACAGACAACCGCGACAGCACTCATAACGAAGGAGAAGCCCAACAAGCAATGGAGAATTTAGGCAAGGGTGAAGCATCAAGTGAAAAGACATTATCAAGAAAATGCACAGATACCCAAATTACCTTTGTTTACAAGAGAGGAACGTGCAACATAAAAGGAACAGGAAGGCGGTATAACCGTACCAGCCACTAATGAAGTAAAAAAAAAAACAGTAATAGGCGTTTTGATGGATGTCAATTTTTTTTCTTGTTATGTATATTCACATTTAAATCCCTTTCAAAAGCATCAAGTCTTTGGCAAAGCAACACAAGAACCGGCACTTGTGAAGTTGCGGAAACCCTAACCCTACTAACATATTGACATTTTGGCACGATTTTATTTTCATTTTACAACTTTGGAACAACACTGCCATGCAGCCCACAGATCCATTTGGACCACCAATATTTGTTGTAGTTGTTTTTTTTTTTCGTTTCTCTGCTATCGTCTAAAGAAATTGTATTTTTACAGAGGACATACAAAATGACGCGTTTCATCGTAAGCAATCCGTCCAAAGGAAGCATTCCACCACTGTATGTATTGCAGCACCTGCGGACCTTTCAAAGTCCTAAAGAGGCTTGGTGTCAGAGAGAAGAGGTGCATTATCAGATGACGCGTTTACGTCCCTTAACTCGGAGCCACTTGTCTCGCACTCGCTTTGAAAACTGTACTCACTGTTCCTTCTGGTGGGAGAGCGTGCATTCAGCTGAAGATGACCAGTATTGTCAGGAAGAAAGAAGGCTAAGAGGAGGGAAAGAATCACAGAGCCAGCGCCGAACAGGAATGGTGCTCCTGATACAATTGTCTGTAGAAATAAAAAACGCAAATCAGAATAGATAAACACTTTCCCTGTCCTAGACTAACATTAAAAAACCCAAATACCACGTTCATGCTTAGCTGAAACATCTAGTTCGATCACAAATGAAATATGTCTTGCTGCGGAAAAAGTTCACATCTGGTGATTCATTACACGAATCATGCATGATCATTGGGCCCATGAGGACTTTTGAGGCCGGACAAATCATGAATGAAACATGTTTATTCTTAGCATGAATGAAACTACATGCACCTAATGAAGTAGTTTCGATGAGACACGTTTAGCATATCGACCAATAGTCGGCTTTCCTTACTTTGAAGGGACTCTCGCTACAATCTAAATGCACGCGCAAAATGGCGCAATTAACTGTAAAAGCGATGTACGCGCAAAATGACAAATTTATTGAAAAAACGAATCACGTTTGTTCTTCAGTTTGCTTGCGGTTAGTTCCACTCCAGTTTGCTTGCGGTTAGTTCCACTCCGGTATGCTTGCGGTTAGTTCCACTCCAGTTTGCTTGCGGTTAGTTCCACTCCGGTTTGCTTGCGGTTAGCTTTTATTTGTTAGTAAGGGCAGCACTTGTTAAAAAATTGATAACTGTATCACTATCGTGGTACTACTTTTGTTCACGCCATTTTGCGCGTGCATTTGGACAGTTGTTTTCCCTATATAGCGCGAGTCCCTTATAAGTAAGGAAAGCCCAGTTTATTAAACCTTTAAAAATTAAAAAAATAATAATCCTCAGAATAAATAAAAAGCAAGTTGAAGCTTCACTGTTAATTAATTCTGTACGGTCAGGAGGAATTTGACGACTACACAAAACCTGTTGAACCAATCGAGATTTTTGTTCTTGTTTCGTGTGTTATTTGGATAATAATGTCCATGATTTTAATTTTCCTAAGATGAACTTTTAACACAGTTGAATTTGTTAAACTAAAATTTAGGCACTTTATGAAATAATGGGTTATATGGTGTCATTACATGCCACTTAGTGCTATAGGAAACTCATGGGAGCTACACCATGTAACTTCATGCACACGTGAAGGTTCAATTGAAAGAAACTTCCTGCTAACTGCTTGGATTTATACCTTGCCATATGGATCCTTCATAGTGGTGTGATTGCTTGATGCAGTAACCTGAATAGTTGGGCGTTCTTCGTCCTCTAAATCCACATGAAACACGTAAAATACAAGTCCAAAGAGGGCAGGTCCTATGCCATTACATAAGCCTCTTATTCCTGTAATCATTCCTTGAACCACACCTAACCAAACAGGAACAAAAAATAAAATACAGGCGCCCACTACAATATTGTCGTTAGTGACTCTTGGGAGAGGCTAGCAAAAAATCTCCTCACACATTTGCCGTACAATTGTTGTGAGGTTAGCCTCAAGAATCTGTTTGCTCAACAATGTACTGCAAAATTAATGTAAGGAGACATTGAAACATTTGTCCCTTTGGGGAATGAGAGTGTGAATCCACAATGGAAAGCTATCCGGTGTTTTGTGTTTATAGTGTTCACTTTGCCAATCACAGCACTGAACATGTTGACTACTATTTTCAACATAAATAAAACAAATTCAAGAGTTAAGCTGACAAGTAGTATTCTGTTGCAACAGTTAAAAGATGAGTCTATTCTCTTCAAACCTGAATGGTTGCAGGCCAGTTAAGGAGTTTGCAAGCACGACGTAAAGATCTACATGTAAAAACAGTTGCCTAAAGTAGATATCGAAGACTTCATAAAAAAGCTCTATTGACTGGAAGAGGTGACGCATTGTTTGATGGCACAGCCGTTGGAACAATGGTCCGTAATATAAATGTACATTTAATCTTTTTTTTTAAATTATTAATGAAAGGTAGTTAACCTTGTTGATCGGCTTCAGCATTACAAGACACTAGGGCACTCATGGAAGGATATGTGATCATGGATACTGATGCTAGAGAACCTGCAGCCCACATCATCCTGAAGAAGAATAACGACTTCATATTAAGAGTTTGGTAGCACACATGTACAATGTACTAGATTAAAGTCAAATATTTATTGTAAATCAAACTTCACTGAGAGTGCCTGCTTGCTGAAAATAAGTACAGTATGTAGTGTAAGTGTCTGGACCATGCAACTGAGTGTCCCACAAGGTGTCAATTTGTGTAAGTTTCAGGGCTGTATGGATGAATATTGATTGTGTAAATTATATGTTGGGGCTCATGAAAACGGTCCAGATGATAAGTGTTTACCCCCCCCCCCTTTTCCGGCCCGCGGGTTTCCCCCCCCCTTCAAAAAAAAAAAAATTTCCCCCAACACGCGAGCGTCTGGGGACGAGGCAGAAGTGTTTACGAGTTTTGTTCCCTGGGACTTTAACATCATGTGATGATGACATAATATCTTTCGTGTTTGGCAAACTCATCACAGCATTTACAGCCATTTTTTTTAGCTGAGGGCCCCAAGTTTATCAGTAACTTAAGTTACTGTCACGGGTCACCCTCATTAAATAAAATCTTTCACTTCACAGCATAAACAGCAACTTACCAAAACTGTGTTCCCAAACCATACCAAGATAACTGAAGAATTTCAAATATTAAACCAATTAAAACGCAGTTCTTCAACCCTATAGTTTTCTTGAGACATGTAAGAACTACAGTCTGAAAAGAAGAAGAACATGCTGTCAGAATGACAAACTTTGATGCCACACTGTACATGGGGGAAATTTTAACTTTTACAAATTACATTACTGCTTGACAAGGAATCAGTAGTAACATAAAACTTATAATTTTCTCTCATACTTTCCACAGTTTGTCAATTTTGCATTTTATGAGATGTTTAACTTATTTAAGGCTTTAAGGTTAAATCCTTAATACATGTATGTGAAAGGTGAAATCATAGTACATGTATTAAACAATGTTCTGCCAATTGAAAAATTTAAGCCTTGTAAGTAATAGTTTACACCTACTGTATGTTATAACATACCTTATTATAGGAAATTAACGATACATGTTATTAACGCGAATTTCAAAAATTCGCGTTAATTTTATTGATGTTAACCTTTTTACTATAAGGATTTAACCAGAACTTTTCTTAAATTCGCGTTAATTTTATTACGCGTATATTTTGTTCGCATTGTTAAAATGCTTCGTTATATTCCTATAATAAGGTATTATTATATAGCCGCGAGTGTTTTATTGGAAAATAGACCACTTGTAAAATTCAAACGAAACTGCATCCGGGACTGTATTTTCCATATCCTCACTAGTGAGGATATTGATGACGTCATTTCCCACCTTTGCACGGTTGTTTGTGCAAAGCCACCAAACGCTGGTTGGAAATGGCGAGCCGATTCATGAAGGTCACTGAAGTCAAAACAAAAGCCTTTACTGAGAAGCAGGAAAATGCTAACACGAAGAAGAAAACTTCATATGACTTGAAACTATTTAAAAGAACTTCTTGCTTGTGGAGAGTCAGACGAAGGGAGGGAAAATCAAGAAATTCCAGCTGCCGAACTGCAAGACTTCGCAATCAGAAATCAGAAAAGCGGTGAGTTTGAGCAGAAACAGATTTCAAAACAGTGAATTATATTATCAGTGGCAGTGATGAAAGCTAATAAACAGAGTTTACATTGACGTTATACATCTTCTGTAAGCTTCAGTTCACGAAATTTTGCCTTTCAGATTAGCAATTTGCTCAATTGTTATATTTAGCCGTCGCTTGTGTTTTTATAACCTTTTACTGAATTAATAAAAATGTTTTAACTTTTACTTCATGCATGATTTTTGTCTATATAATAAAAAGAAAATTACACGGTGGCTTGAAGATATGAATGATGATGATGATGATGATGACATTACTTCATCTTTACCTGAGATATAACTGATAAAACACCTAACACTGCAATAAACGTTGCCACATCTTCAGCAGTAAATCCTATGACCTGGAACAGAAAAGATGGAAGAATGGGATTAGTGAACTCCAATTTTGTAATTCCCAACAGCATGTAAATTATTGTATCTAGTACGAAAAAATTTTTTGTAAAGCTATCAACAATCAAATGAATGTAAATGACTTACTTGTTTTAAATATAGGAACATACAAGAATACTGGCCAGCTTCAGGAAGATATGACAAAAACACAGTAATGCACATCAGAAGGACTATAGGATCCTGACCAACTCTCCGTAAAGACTAGAAAACAACAACAGACAAACTGTGAAATGATGCAAAACTTGTAAAGTGTTCAAAGTGGGGGAAAAACATGGCAGTATTTGACCATTTACATGTACATGTATGTGTGATAACTACTGCTACATGAAGATGCATTAAAGTAATATTTATGGTACTGCAATAAAGGAAACTGTAAACAAAACCTAGACAAAGTTGTCAAAATTTAAGTTTTTTCTTACCGGTACTTGTTATAAATTATACATGTGCATGTATAGAGTTTGTTGAAAGAAAATTTGCAAAATCATTTTAAGAATGTGATGTAATTTATGGTTAAAAAAGTATTTTTGCAGAACTGTTAACAATACCTATAGATACAAGTATATAGTTCATTGTCAAATAATCCCACTTAGGCATCAAACAATGCATTGGCAATTTTGTGTTGAAGAAATGTGGATTACATCGCATGTTGAAGCAAATTTGCATTTCAAAGTTTCAATTAGCCCGAGCAAGACTTTGGGGTTCCCCTCAAAGAAACATACATGTATAATATAGGAAAGTTACACTCACAGCAAAAGGATCAGCTTGTTCCCAGGAGATTGGTGCTCCCCATAATGCTGGCCGCACCCGTTCTGGAAGGGACTCAGGAACAGCAATTAAAATAAATAGCAGGTCTGATGCGGCCACAAATGTAGCAAGTGCTACAACTGCACTGTCGCCGTGTATTTTGCCCAGATAAGCTCCTAGAGCTGGACTGATGATCAGACTTGCTGCAAACGTAGCAGAAACCTGGTAGAAAATAAATGGTATAATGATAAACTCTTCTTCTGATGTAGTTTGTAGTTAGCTGAAGGATCAGTATCTGAACAACTTCTGACTGTACACAGTTGTCACTTATTTTTCACCCTGGCTTCCTCTGTTAGTCGGCACTATTTTAGTTTTTTTTTCCAAGACAAATATGACAAGTTCAGGTCCGGTTTACTTTTCAGTACTTTATATTTTCCACAAAATAGACCTAGTCCAAGTTGTTGTTCTATTGTTTTGTTTTGTTTGTTTGCCTACTTTTTTTTGGGGGGGGGGGGGGGAGGGGGTGGGATATTAACATCACAAAATGTCAAATAATGTCATTGTTAATTTTGTTGCTCAACAACAAAAATTAATTATTAACTGCATGATGAGCAAGCAACTCTTGTCACATTACACCATTGCCTCACAAGTGAAAACTTGACTAATCAAAATACTGTATAAATTAAAAGGACAAAATAATCTTACCAGTCCATAAGCTGTACTCCTTTCACTTTCTTCTGTACAATCAGCTACATATGCAAATGCTATAGAAAAGGTGACTGCAAACATTCCAGAAACTGAGATCATGGCAAAGAACCACCTGCAAATTACACAACATACATTTTAGTTTATAAATTATACAAAAGTCATGTATGTCTAGTGTGGTAAACATTTTCACTCAGTACAGTCAACTCCTTCAACGGACACCTCTTTATGACGAACAACTCCCCATAAGACGGACACCTCTTTAAAACAGACAGTTGGAGCCCGATGGTGTCTGTTTTAGAAGGAGTTGACTGTACATTGTTTGTACATGTACACCAAATAAATTAACAGTTCAGTCATTTGCTTGAGCCTATGATCCTTTTGTGACATCCAAAAATATGCAACAAATAAATCACAGAACGTCACTGCAATGAAATGCAAATCAAAGTACATTATATTAATTTTAAATATTCTTCTCCATTGGGTTATTTTTGTCATCAATTAAAGGGACATGGTCAGCGTCATGTTTTGAAAAAAGTCCACCTCAACCCGAAATCAAAAATACGCGTAGAGAACCTTCCGAAATCTGCTTCAACCTTCTTGGTGTATTTTTTTCTTATTGTGCGGTTCCAGAAAATATCCATACCCCCACCACGGAGGGTATTTCACGTAAGACCCCCCCCACCTCTCTGGAATTTCCGTTTTTGTTAAGAAAAATAAACCCCCCCCCACCCCTCCGGAATTTCCAAAAGTATATTGCGTCCCCCCCCCCAGCCCCTCTGGAAAAAAAGATAAATTGTACAATGCTCTAAATTTTAGGCCACCTCTCTTGTAAACAGTTACAGTGTATAACTGATCGATCGGAAGATATGTTAGAACGATACATACGTTACATGTACTGCTGAAGACAAAATAAGAAATTTCCTCAAAAGTAAACAAACAAAATATCTGGTAGTCACTTGTCAAATTACCTTGTTGTATAACCATCCATCCCTCTTCATTCCAATCGCTTTAGAAAACCGCTATTAAAATGTATCAGAACACGGATTTGTTGATATAAACCATAAACATTCACCGTAAACATGATCGCAAAATCGCTAATGCTTGCTGAGAAAGCAAAATTTAACAGGAAAATTACAAACAAATAGCCAGAAATAACAAAACCATGTTAATCTCGAGTTTCTGACATCATTACACTATTTTCATCGCTAATAAACATGAAACTTTTCACAAACAAGGACGATTTTCCTTCGATCGAACGTGAAACAAGCAACGCTTGACACCAGTGCCTTTCGGTCAAACCACGTGACAAGTTTCGGGGGACTGGTAACAAGTAATGGCGGACGAACGAACATGGAGGATTTCAGTGAAATTATTTGCTTTCAGTGTGCTTTCAGGAGAAAGAAAACCCGTTTTAAATGTAAAGCGATTGTGAATCAAGAACCCAGAGTGCTATTTTTGCTATGTAAAACATTTGTAGAGTAGGTAAGAAATGATTTTTGAAACTAGTTTGCACTGCATCAAACTTGACCGTCTGGAAACATAATTCCACTGGCAACCCCCCCTCCTCTTCGGAATTTCCTGGGCCCTTGATCCCCCCCCCCACCCCTCTGGAATTTCCAATTCCCTCCGTGGTGGGGGTATGGATATTTTCTGGAACCACACATTAAGTAAAACACTGAGAAGATTGCAGCAGATTTCCGAAGGTTCGTTTTAAAAAAAATTCCATCATGGACTATTTTCAAAACGTGAAAACTAGTGTCCAGGTCAGCGCAGTAAGAACGCTGACCATGTCCCTTTAAGTAGTTTGTGTAACTTACATCATTCTATCTGTACCTCACTGCAAAACTAATTGGCAGTGCAGTGTACTGTCTACAATGTACTATCTTAAGAGACGTACATGAAAGACTTACCATGGGTTAAATGTAAGAAGTGGAATAGGAATACAAGTGAAGAAAACAGTTACTAGAAGAAAGGATTTACGTCCCCAGACATCAGACAGAGCTCCAATTAATGGTGCACTAAGAAAAGACAAGATTCCCTGCAAAAGACATTTTAAAAATTACAATGGAGACAAAACATTACAGAATAACAGCAAGGCGCTCCAAAAGTGTGACCACTTTTAATTTATTCACATTCTTCCGTGCAGATTTAATCCAATCAGAAGTCAACTGGGAGCTGTCCTTGGCTTCTGATTGGATGGTGGTTGCACGAAAGAATGTGAATTAATTAAAGGTGGTCACACTTTTGGGCGCCTTGCTGTAATAAGACTTGTTCTTAACGCTACATGTACATGTACATGCAATGACCTTCACGGTTTCAAGGATGCAGGCAAACCTGTTTGAAGCACAGTAAAATATCCTACCTTTACTCCTTGAATTAATCCATTCATAAGAAAGGTGTGTTCTTGAAATGTGTTGTGTAAAACCTGGCAAGAGAAAAACTAAAGATCAGAAGATTTCTAACAGAAACAGGATTACAGTAAACACCCGCGTGTAAGAACCTAGTGGTTTAAGAACCTGCTGGCAGAAATTTGCCATTTTAATACCCCAAAATATAAGAACCTGTTTAGCCAAGCAAATTTCAGCAGGTTGTTATATGTGGGTTACAGAAAATTTTTATGAACATTTTTAACAGAACATCCCAAACTGTATTTACAAATAAAGAAAAGACAGATTCACATAGACTGTACATGTAATTGTCTTCTTTGGACCTTGCATGAGGCTTGAAGCAATACAGTTATGAATAAATGCTGCATAATGAAGGACCAAACCCATTTTTTTTTCTTCTTGTACAATCAAAAACTATGGCTCCTCCTTAGAAATTAAGAACCTTATTAAGAACCTACTTAGCCTAAATTACCAATAACTACCCCCAAATACAAGAACCTATTTTGCCAAACTTAGAAAATTGTAGGTTCTTACACGCAGGTGTTTACTGTATGTTCAAGCCCTTTACAGAACGCCCACTGGGGCATTTTTGTAGAATTAACAGAGACTAATCACTGTAACCTACATGTTGTGACAACTAATGATTCTTGGATAATTTATAAATTACTTTCAAAATGTCCACCAGTTTGACAACAACAACAGACACAACAAGTATAAAATAATGTATTGACCTTCATAACTGAGATTATCAAAGCCACTGATCACTAAATATAAAAGCAAACATTGGGCAAATAAAATTTAATAGTGTCTTGGAAATTGTGATACTGTGGCCTGGGTCAGGGTATTTTTTTTTTCAAATGTCACAGAATTCAATATTTCCATGGACAGGCCTTCTGACAGGGTGCGCGGGTGCGGGACCGCACAATTCGGTCAAAGCCGCACAATCCCGCACAATTTCTGAAAATCCGCGAAATCCCGCACAATATCGAAAGATTTTGTTAAAAATCTAATTAATTCGGTATTCCCATTGACTGACAAGATTTAAAGAAGCTTTTAAGACTATATTTAGGCTATTGACCTCGCAAAACAATCGAGAAATCCGCCGCTTTCGGCGACTGAACAGCTCGAGCGGATATAAAAACAACAAGGCATCTACATAGCTCCGTGGCGGCCTGGGCACTCGTCTCTCGTCTCAGTCTTATCTTTTTTTTTATTGGCGATTTGCGGCATTATTGTTTTGCAAATGACGAATCAGATACTCTGTTAAACAGCACCACATGGCTTTGTGATTCAAAGTGAAAAATATATTCCTTTCCTATTTGATCACCGCCCAATCACACAGAGGGTTGACAAAATATTTACGTGAGTTATAGATCGATAAAAAGAACACAGTCAGATCAGATCTTTGCATTCCGTGACAAACTTCGAGTGTTTGGCAAAAATGTAGTGAACGCAAAAATTTTCTTGTCGGCGCGATAGCTTTTGAAGATAACGCAGTGTGTCGCCGTGTTTCCTTTGTGTTGCCATATGATGTTACCTTCCAAAACAAAATATCGCTTTTCTCTCTAACGTGTTTGTTTCCTCGCTCAGTTTTAAATATATACATATACATAGGATGAACCGATAGCAAAGACGAAACACTGAAGAAATTTACCGCCGCACTGACATGCCTGCCAATTTGTCGGAACTTGATATTTATTTTTCGCAAAGGCAAACGGACTGATTTGCGAATTGACAAACAAAAGCGCTGCAACTTTGGGCGACAGAAATCATTAACTTCTCGTCAAGAAACAGGGTTTCTTTTTGTTATTCAAGTGAAGGACGTTTTTATTCAGCAAATACAAATTTCACGCTCTTATTTCTAAGTTTAAAATAAAAATGTTGTCTAATTAAAAGCCGCACGCAATTGAATTTGCATTTGGTCTCAGTGTTGTGGTTTTTGCAGC
The DNA here is from genome assembly GCF_052425735.1 of Oculina patagonica. NCBI lineage: Eukaryota > Metazoa > Cnidaria > Anthozoa > Scleractinia > Oculinidae > Oculina > Oculina patagonica. Next base: position 13,102,342 of record NC_135771.1, on the reverse strand, counting down.
AATTTCAGTCATGAAGAGTTTTAAACCTATGAGAAAATATTCGCTCTACATATCAAAGAAAGTACAAAAATGTTTGGATTTTTCATAAAGTAACTTGTTATGATCGAAAACATTTTATTTCGAGGCAGAATTATGCCCAGGAATTACGGTTTTGAATAAATTAAACTTAATCGATCGTGTCACGCAACATGATTTTGTTGATACAAACTTTGGCCAAAATTGTAGCAAAAATGGAAATTTGGTTTATGTTTAATAAGCAAGCTAAGAGGACAATAGTTGCACTTTTCATTGAACCAGAATTTCCTCCATGTCAGGTTTTTTTGGGGGGCCTGGTGATCGAATATTTGTTATTCTACACGATTGCGCAATCTCGCACAATTCCCGCACAATCGCCGTTTTTTACCGCACAATTTTCCTCCCAAAACCCGCACAATTTTCTTTTTTTTCCCGCACCCTGTCAGAAGGCCTGCATGGATGCTATTTTTATTTTATTTTTTTGGAATAAAAAATTTAAAGCAATATTGGGTGAGTTCAGGAGTGCACGATATTGACAGCAAAATCTCCTCACAGTACGTTCTTGTTTACCTTCATGGGCACCATATTGACATACTAATTAAAGTTGTTTATCATTTGAATGGTAGCGACAGTACCAGTTCATGATTGTACATTGTATGTTATAAATTAAAATGCCTTAGTTACAAACAACAGAAGAAATTCTCAAATTCAATTTTGATCAAATTGACTATTTCTAACAGCACTGTGAGGCTGTGATCTCCAACTTAATTTTTTGTACAGTGTATACAAAATGTATTGCCCATAAAGGCAAACAGGTCTTGTCATATTGATGCAAGTGCTCAATACACTTACTGTTGCTTAGTTTTAGTGTAAATATTCCACAACAACACTAGTTAAGCATGTCAGCATCCAGTAGCAAGGTGCTTCTACACGTACATGAAAGTTATGGAATTTACTGATGTAAGCTTCTCTAAGAACTGGCCAAGATGTGCATCGGATTGCTAACAGTATCCTGACCACTTAGAAGTTGTGTCTTCAACAAAGGTATGGCTCTAGTGGTCATATTATTTTCTAACCTTATATACTTATTGTAATGCATGTAGTACATGTAGTACTTTACTTTAAAAAATTTAAGCCAAAGATAAATTTAAACCATGTAGCTTTATTGTAATTTATACGGTATTTTGAGCCAACAATGTTAATTCTCTGAGCCATTAATTCAATTTGGTTAACATGTTTACAAAACAACTTTGTGCCTATACACTGTAAGTACAGCCCAGAATTTTTAAGGCAATTTTAACACACACACACAAAATATGCTTGTGCATTTTACTGAACACATTCTGTACATAACACACATCTCCTTAAACACATAATATTTTGTTATCCATAACCAATAACTCTTTTGGGATACATTGTTCATGCAAAACAAAGGACAAGTTTACATGTGTAACTCTAACAAAAGCGAATACCATGACAACAAAACTGTGACACTTAAAATTTGAATGGGTTAATGAGTACATGGCCAAATTTTCAAACAAGTGCTCCTGGAACAAGATTGTTGGCAATGCAACTACATTGTTGTAAACTGTACTGTAGTACATGTATTGTTCATTATCAAATTTTCAAGGACGTTTTTTTATATGTTGTGGTTCAATTTGATGTTTGGCACAATTTGATATTAATATTTTTCCATTGCTGTATATTCATTTTTATTATCATAATTTGTTTATATTACCATACATGTACACCAAAACAAAGGAAAATTTCAAATTGTACATGTACCAAGGGTGAACTTGTACAACAACAAATGTATAAACTTACTGTCAACATTGGTGACGTGAGAAGACCCCAAGCAAAAAATTCTAAAAAGATAACCACTGTGGCATGATAAACATTTGGTTTTCCAAATCCCTGAAAGATAAAATTAACAGCTCATTTATAAATTGCTGTAAACATTTATACACGTTACTATAATTTAATAACCTATATTCACTTTTAGTACATGACATATGAACAGGAGAAAGTTTTACAATAAAAAAGTATACTTTTAAGAACCACACACACTAAAGTTTTTAAAAGAAAAATGTAAATTACATTATATGATATTTTACTATAGTCTTGCATTTTTTTTTCTTCACTTTGGGGTGAATAAAAGAGAGCTTACATGTAATAGCTAACTTATGTATTTGTTAAATATGTCAAAAGATAATTTTGAGTCCACAGATCTATAGCAACAACATAACACAAGTTAAGTAGGGGAGAACTGTAGCTTGAACTAATACATTATTTATAGCAAACACTAAAAAGACCAGAATTAATAGCTTTAAACTTAAACATGGTTTATTTTTAGTTTAAAACAACCACAGAAATCACAGGCAACAGGCTGGTAGGACTACAAGAAACCCTTCTTGCCATTTATTTTAGTTGAGTCGCCTAATCGAACCGAATAAGATGATGAAAGGCTTCAGACTTCAAAACATCAATTGTGCTTTTTCTCGCCGGCTAAAAGTTTCTACATGTATACGTTAAAATCGGACCGAAACTTCAACGAACTCTCTCGTTAATATAACTTCCTAGCATGATTGTTAGAAAGTAAAACATTTAACACCAGCTTAAGTAGTTATTTCTTTTGTCCAATCCACAAAAGAATAATAATTTCACACCACACGCAAGTATATTTTAATTTTGTTTGACTTCCAGACATCGTGTCAAACACTTCTGACACGAAGCGCAATCCAACAGGAATATGCTTTGAATAAAAGGAACGTTATCGATCTGTTTACAGAAAGCATGCAGTATATTATCCTTACACACAACGTGTAAAAAATCAAGGTTTCGCGGTAGATGAGTCAACAAATTCTTACGCCAAAACTCACCGAGCCAGCCCCTTCTCTCGAGTCTTTCGATCGCCATTTTCTGGTTCCTGTCGTTGGAAGAGAAACCAGTCTTTTGAGACGCTTCTTTCCAATGATTACCTTATGCATCTAGGACACATTTAGGACTAACTGATTGCTGTAACAAAAAGAATATTCAAACAAATTATGTTGATATTTTCGGTCTTTTCGTATGACTCCAGCTGCAAATCGCCCCACTGCGCTGCGCATATATTCCAAGGTAACTCGTTGTTTGTTGTCGTATCGTGGGCTCGGGTTTACCAGCGTCCCTTGCGCCCGTCCGTTTCTGAGCAGCGGAAAACCACAACATAGAAAAATATCTCATAGAAGGATGAAATAAATACCGTAACTTGGAGGTAATTTACCGCTGAAATGTCTTCTTCCAATTGCTCTTGGGTCACAAGAGCAATAAATGGACCTAGCCCCGCTCCAAGGTACAGTGAGTTTTATTATATTATTTGTTATTTTCTTGCTGTAGACACAAGGTTTCACGCGTGTGTGTGTGTGTACAGACCTGTACAGTAGGCCCCGGCGATATCAATCAGTGAAAATCAATAATCAATAATATATAGATTTAGGCAAGCCTAAAAGCGGAGCTCCCCAGTTAATTATTTTGCACTTTATTGAAACCTGAATTCAAGCCATTGTACAATTTTAAGGCTAAGAATATAATATTCGTTTTATTTTTTTTTTATAAATTTTAATATTGTTACTTACTTTTTTTTACCGTGTCCCGGGGGGGGGGGGGGGGGGAGAGGTACTCCCTAAAATTTACTCAAGGGGTGTGCCACTGAGTCGCTGAGACTCTGGACCTGTTCCAGAGAAAAACGGCTCAATTTGCGACCCTGTTCCAGACAAACAGTGCAAAATAGGTACCCTGTTCCAGACAATATCCACAATGAAAAATATATGAAGATAGATATAAAAACACTAGCGTACATCACAAAGCGCTCACTTGACTTTGTCTGTGGCTTGGAGAAAAACCAATGAGAGGAGCGGATTTTCATAGCTAAACTTGATAGTGTTCCACAGTCAAAAGAGTGATTTGTATACCCTGTTTCAGAGTCAGAGAGGCAAAAGGCACACCCTGTTGAGCAGCACATACCCGTATAGCCCTTATATGGGAGTACCGTATACAGCAACACCAAATAAGCCGAGAACAAACAAAATCAATCAAAACGTTTTAATTCCACCGACAGCATTATGATCCAGAAGTCTGGATGGGAAATTATGCTGCAAAACGGGTAATTATGTAACCTTCGAAGATAAGGAGGGGGTAGTAGGGCTGCATGTTGGGGTAGATAGGCATATCACGTGGTAAATTAGCAAAGCACTTAACATTTAGAGTATATAGGAAATAATATACATCTACATTAAGAATATGGTTAATTTTCTTTTTTTCATTCATTCATTTGTTTTTATTTTCACTATTTGCCTATATTTTAATTTTGAATGGAAATGGCAGAGGTCATACATGTAGCAAAGGGTTTACAGCATATTGCCATAAGCTAATGCCAAGCAAACCGGAGTGAAAGCTAACCACAAGCAAACTAGAGTGAAAGCTAATCCCAAGCACACCGGATGAATAAAGCTAACTGCGAGCAAACAGGGGTGAACCTAACTACAAGCAAACCGGAGTGAAACTAACTGGAAGCAAAGAAGGGACATTCTGTAACCCCATCCCACCCCCCCTCGCCCCCCCCCCCCCCCCAAAAAAAAGGATGATAGCACCTTTTTTACTTTTACATGTCTTTTTGAGTCCCCTTCCTCTTAAGGGGTTTCACTTCACTTACAGAAATAAAAAAAAAAAAAAAATTCTGGGAAGATAGAATATTGTTTGTGTGTCTCAAACTCAGTTTTGTTCTTTGATTACGCAGAAAAAATAGAATCATGTTTGCTTGTGTATAAAACTATGCAAGAAAAAAAGCATCAATACTTTGACTGCTCTTTTAAAAATTTGTATGCTTTATTGTACACATTTTTGTGGAGTCATGTTGCCCATTCGTCATGAAGTTCACAAAGTAAGCAAATGAGTCACAATTTGGTTGCTTCATGGTACCTAATGGATACTGCAAATTTAATCTGGCTTTAGAATATTTCACTAATTTTAACATTATAGCTGTTCTTATAAATTGTACGCAGCATACAACACATAAGAATGAAATTGGTATTGCATATTGCTTGCAATCACGATTTTAACCTCTATACTTAAGAATTACACCAGTTTCAGCATTACCAATCCAAATTCAAATTATTACATTGCTTTTTACCTCCACTACCTCCCCCAAGGTCAACCAAAGATCTTATGATATACAGTAATTAGACAACTACATGTAAGTCCTGTGTAGTCGAGGGCTCAAAATATTTGGACACTTACAGGTCATGTTAACCGGCCAAAGAGATTTTAGCTTGGTCACATGTGGTTTCTTACCAGCCAAAACATTGAAAATAGCAATTTTAAACTCCCATTCATTTCTGCTGTTACTGTTTTGGCTGCATAAATTATTCTTAAAAAGATCACTTCATAATGCCCTTGTTACATCTAAAAAGATGTGAAAGAGACAGGTCAATCAAGAAGTTGTTTTCTGAAGTACACTGTAAATACGTTAACATTTAAAATATAAACTTTGCTCATTTGCAGCTTTTCTTGATTTCAATTTACATGTAATTTACTAGTCTCTTGAAAATGGCATCATGAAGACACCCAAACATCAAGCTGGATAATCTTAATCCTTCCTGTTTTCTTTTGATGTCCTTGTCCACATTCTGTTTTTGTGTCTGTGGCTCTGCAAATTCTGAAATTCATGTTAACCCTGAAAAAAGTCAAATGCCACAGATTAAATTAAAATTGATTAATTGGTATGAAAATCAATAATTTATAAAACAAAACACTTAACGCAAGCTTGTATAAAGTGAAGCAAAACTACTGGATGCGAAAGGATACCTTATATATTTAACAGAGATGTATCAGCACAGACTATTTTTTTTACTGATAACTGCGAAGTCAACTACAGAAAAAAAACCGGTAACTCGAACTCGGATAACTCGAACAACCTTGCTAACTCAAACTCACTTCCATTTCCCTTGGATTTGACCCCACTTTTCAGTCATTTTTACTCGGTTAAATTCGAACTCGGATAACTCGAAAACCCCGCTAACTCGAACTAAATTTTGTTTCCCTTGAACAAAATTTGGGTCAAACTTTTTACGCTGATAACTCGAATTCCAGAACTTGCAACTCGCAACGGTTGCCCATTGATTATAGCAATGAACAGATCATGTATTTGACAGTCATTTTCCACTCTTAACAAAAGAATGTGTGGTCGCTTTAGAGTTTCTGGCAAGATAAGTTCAATTTGCACAGTACTGTATACTGAAGTGCTTAAAAATCAGTAAACTATCAATTATTAACTTGGCAAATAAAATATTCAATCAACCCCGCTAACTCGAAAAACCCCGCTAACTCGAACTCATTTTCGTTTCCCTTCAGAGTTCGAGTTAGCAGGGTTCTACTGTAAATATTTCAGGACCTGAACAATCGATGAAAATCGATGATCGGAAAATCAATCGATCAATCGATGACAATCGATTAATTACTGTTGATTGGCATCGATTGGCATCGGCCAATCGATGATCAATCGATAATCACACTTTGGTGGTCGCGAACTTCATCGATTGCCATCGATTGGCATTAAACACACAATCAATCCGAAGCATGAAGTAAATACTTACATATGTTGTTTTGTAAAAAAAAATAATAAAGCTCCTTTCCATTGAGATGAAGTTTACATCATAAGCTTTAATGTTTCTGTTTTTCATTCGAGTTTCCTACTGTTTGCTAGCGCTAGAATTCCAAAGACACTTCGTTATTCGTGACCGAGTCAAAAATGGCGGACGTGACAGGCGAAACTCATCACCAGACTCCCACTGTTGTCTCGTTTTCGTTCCGACGTACGGACGACGTATTTTTGAGTTCTCTCTGCTACTGTTTGATTTGAAATATTTCGGACGAGCGAGAAAATGTTTATGGACTACAAGACAGAGTTTTAGAAAAATTACATTGTACTTAGACAGCGAGGAATTCTGTAAGTTGCGATTTCTATTTACTTTGCCAGGAGTTGGTTCGAAAGCAAACCAGACCGAAAAGCGTACGCTTCGTTGATGGAGGCGAATAAGACTTAAGCTCAAAACGTTTGTTTTAAATAATTATTGCCTTATTACTGTTAAGTTAGTAAGTTTCTCGTTGTATTGACATTTTTTGGAAAGGTTATCATTGTTGTTGCTAATAAAATATAACATACAAGAGAGACCGTGTGTTTTAAAGTAAACATATTTATCAAATACTAGTCAAATAAAAAACGATGGCAGTTAAATGATCGATTGAATTGGTAATCGATGATATTGATAATCGATGAAAATCGATGTTAGTTAATTGATCGATTGTCATCGATTATCGATGAAATTGATAATCGATGACAATCGATAATCACAAAAACTTTAGCGATCGATTGTTCATCGATTATCAATATCAATCGATTAATTGATATCGATTGTCATCGATTGTTATCGATTGCCATCGATTATCGATTCCATCGATTGTTCAGGTCCTGATATTTTAATAAACTCAAAGCATCACTGCAAACCCTTACACTCCCTCTTTAAAAGGTTTGACCTTTAAATACTCCCCCTCCCCTCTACCCCTATATATACATGTACATGCATAGGAAAAACATTGCCACATCTTAAAAGCTTTTTTCTTAACAGTAATACTAAGATTTTTAAAGATACACATTTAATTAATAATAAGTTTGCATGCACAGCTGCATACAGTGTCTAAAATGGCATGAATTTACTCACAAAGATTCCAGTTTTCCAGTAGTCATTAACCTTTGTTGTGTGCATTTTCCAAATTCCACAACAAGATTGTGATTTTTTTATGACAAATATAACATTTACTGTTGACATTCTGAATGAAACCAGCAAAACAGACCTCAAAATCTCAAAATTGTTGACATTGTTATGTAATCCACATGAACGCTCAATAGTGAACAGAACTACATGACAAGTGGATTATTTAATATATTTGGGAACAAAAGAGCTAAGTAATGAAGCTGAAGTTTATTTACTCTGACTAAATGAACAGTAATTTTACCTCCATCATGAATATCAATAAACTGCATACACTGAATCGATCTATTTCACTCGGAGTTAACGAAATTCCAGGTGCTTCGTGCAAACTGACATCACTTTCATTCTCATCTCAGCTGCTCTTCCAGCACTGTAAAACAAAATAATCATATCACAAGCATTTAAAAATCGTAAGCTTAATTTTCTTCGAGATGTGTTGAAGTGATATTCTTTGTGAATTCGTTCCTCGAAGGCCCAACAATTATTTGTTTACATAATCAAATCCTCCTATTTGATCAGTAAAACCTGGTAAAACTGAATTTTAACGAATAGTATTTTTCAACATTGTTCATGTCACAAGCAAATGCTTAGTGGCGAAAGCAAGTAAAATGTGCCGTCAATATAAGCTTACTTTGCGTATAAAGTAAGCTTAAGACAAAACGTAGAGATATTAAATGACGGAAACACTGCAGTTTTGTACTCACCAGTTGGCCGCAGTAGGTACACTCGTCTGCTCGTTTTATCTCCGTTCCTTTGTTCTCCGCTATTTCTTTGCCTGTTTCCTCGGCACCTCTCTTGCTATTTTAGTCGCTTTTCTTCGCTACTTTGCTACCAGGTTCGACAGGCGCTTTGCTATACTTTTTCGCCTGCTTTCTGTCCGGGTTTTCTGGATCTCTCGCGATCTCTTTCCCGTCGCAAATCGCTTAAACCCTGTTTCCTCGAAGTTAAGTTTACCCTGCTCTCGTTTGTAGTCATCGGCATAACAAGGAGCCAAAATAAATGTGTTTGTCTCAAGTTCTAACTTTCAGACTAGCTGTTTAGACCTCACACTTTTTTTTCCTCACACTGCAAAATTATTTCGCGCCAGTACTGCGCGAGTTGTCAAGACCTTTCAAGATCCCGGATGTGCGCAACACCGTACGTACGTTTGTACGCCGCCGTACGCGCCCGCGAGGCATGCCGCTAGCCATGATGACCATGAAAACTCGGATGCAGAGGTTTCCTATTTTATTTCATGTGTTTTTTTTTTTTTTCATGTGTTTTTTTTTATGGGTATGGTGCTCCGCTCTGCGGCCCTTACGGGCCGCTAAGGAGCTCCGCTAAAATCAATAATAACCAATAATAATCAATAACAATTAATTGATTGGTATTGGAAATCAATAAAAATCAATGCCTAAAAGTTGAGTGAGTATTGATTTTTATTGATTATCATTGACTTTTATTGATTATAAAATTTGTTATTTATTTGCAATAAAATGCACTATATGAACTAACAAACCATTCAGTGAACTTTATTTCTTGTGACAAATCAAAAATTTCAAGTGTAGCATCAGTTTACTGCAGGTTATCATTTTAAAAAAGCGAACTAAAGCGTTTGATTTTTTTGAAACCAGAACATGTTATTTACTGTTAATTTCTACTTTCTTCAGTCTCAGTGGCCTGCGGTGGGAATGCAAGGAAAAACGTGTGCAATTAATTCATCCTGGACGCATAAATATGCCCGTGATTTATGACGCACATCCAACCTACTATGCACCATAAAGTTGCATAATCAGTTATTGATTATCTATGAAAATCAATAATAATCAATAGCAATTAAGACCATTTGGTGAGTGAGTATCGATTTTTATTGATTGGTAGAACCAATCAATAATAATCAATGGAATATTATTGATTTCTATTGATTATAATGATTGCAATCAATGATTAATTTTCATTGATTGATATTGCCGGGAGTAGGCTTATAGGCGATCATAATTGTTCAAATTATTTGTAGCTACAGAACAGTAATAAATTGTTGCTTTATCACAGAATACTGTATGTAATTTATCAAATAGGGATGTCAGGGAAATTGGCTCTAAACCAATCAGTACATTACATGAAGCTACATGAGGTTCCTGATGATTATTTATGATAATTTATGATAATTTATATATTATAGTAATTACCTATATAAGTTAACTTTATTGTTTATTTTATTAGAGCAATTTAACTTTGACCATAAAATAGTTACTACTCTTATACTGCAGGCTAAGAAATTTCTGAAAATATGTGATTGGCTAAGACCAGTAGTATTTGAAATACACGTGTATACTTACATGTAAAAATAATTATAGTTCCATGGAATCCTAAATGACCGAAACTTAATGGCGGAAAGATTTCCGAAATGTGATGGTACAAAACTACAAGAACTAAAGGAAATATTAGAAAATATACAAACAACAAAGAGTGTTCCTAAGACCTCGGTCATTGCTTGGTCACTTTAAAGTAGAAAGCAAAGGATACAGACCTGATATTTTGAGCTGCTGTGTCAAACAGCAGTTAATGAAGTTTAGTACCGAGCACTCTTTAGCTGATAGCGAGGAAGGAAATGAGAATAAAATTAACAGCTCCTTTCTTCATTGAATGAAATTAATGTTCAAATGAACATGTAAAAACAAACTTTATTGTCACATCAGGTTTGTACATATGGCATCTTGTTGTATCCTGTTTACATAAAGAATTATGTTGTGAGGTCTGATCATTTGTTCCAAAGTGGTTGTTTATCTAAGGCTTTAAAAAACAATAGAAAATTGCAGACCATCATGGGTCCATCATCCCTCACATGGTCGCAGATGCCAATGAAATTTGCTCGATCACAAGGGGCTCTGACTGTAGTGTTATAACTGCAAAAATTGTAGTACAGTACTACACCTGTACATTTGTATTTTGGAAATTAAGAAATCTCTTTTGCGGGTGGTCACTTACAAGAAGTGGTCACATAGAGAGGTTCAACTGTGCAGTTTAGTTAATATTTTACCAGATTCTGAAGTTTACAGCTTAAAAATATATTGATATTTGTTAAGTTCTTATAACTGTATATATGCCTTTTTAATATGAATAATTTATTGTTTTGAGTTTATAGAGTATTAACAATAAACTAACTCTTTTTCCAGGCAGGGGCATGCAGCTGCCGTTGTGGACAAGAAGGCATACATTTTTGGTGGTAGTAGTGGGAGTGGATTTGGTGGGCAGCATAGTGAATCAACTAGTGATCCTGTTTACTTAAATGATCTGTTTGTTATTAAAGGTAATTAAGTTATCAAATGTAATTGTTGTGGTTCAATTTTACCCTTGGTACAATTTGGTATTTGCCTTTGTTCTAGTGTACATTGTATGGTAATGTACATGTATGGCAATGAATAACAATTGAAAGGAAAATACCCGATTGTACCAAGGAAAAAAATTGAACCATAGCATAACCACATGTGAGATGAAATTAACTACAAAATGTATGCTAAAAAAGGATATAAATTTACACCATTTTCTTTGCAATGGTTCCAAACTTTTGGTTTTATTTAAGCTTGCGAACAAAATTACCGGTACACTGACAGTCATTACTTTAAATAGAACTCAATCAAAGCCCAGGATTCCATTGAGACGGTCGAGGAGAACTGCCACAGAGGAGCAAAGGGATTCCACTGCAATGGATGAGATGCTACCCCCCTCCCCTAGTGTTTTCCATTGTTAGTCTTCTTCTGGGTGAAGAGAGATACTGTATAGTGACTGGTAAACAACACAACAACTCTAGCCAGCTTTACCAACGTGTAGTCAGATTTCTTGATCCAGGGTCTAGTGTACTAACTGTTATGCCACTGAGCCTTGCATATACAGTGGAACCTTAATTAAACAAACCTCTATTATAACAAAGTATTCAGTTTAATGAACAATATTTTTTGTCCCAGTAAAATTAATAAAACTATATGGTAAAGAACCTGGATATAACAAAACCTGGCTATAGCAAACATATTTTGCCAGTCCCTTGGCTCTTCCTTATATCGAGGTTCCACAGTTAATGTATATCTTCTATCATAGTTGGGTTACAGGTCACTTGGGAGAGAATGCAACAGCTGGGAGATGTTCCTTGTGCAAGAGACGGACACACATTAAGGTTTGCTTTGCTTTTGCTTTTTGTCCTGCTTCAGTGCAAATTATCAGGATTTGTACAGGTCCTGGAAAGTCCTGGAATTTTATTGTGGTACTTTCCAGGACTGGAAAGTCCTGAAAAAGACTACCAGTCCTTGAAAGTTTTTGGAAATCTGTTAAACTCAAGTAACACCAGAATTCTCAGAACTACGTGTACTGTAACATTATAAGAAATGTATGGAAGACAATAAGGAGAAATAATATTCATTTGAGATCTTTGGAGTGAAAGGGTTAATTTATGTGAATTTTGAAGTCTTGGAAATGATCGATCTGAGTCCTGAAAAATCCTGGAAAATTGAAAAAAGGGTACGAACCCTGATTATTATAAATTGAAGCTTGAAGAGGGGGGGGGGGGGATTACAGTTGTCATACATGTAGCTTCCAGTATACACTGTAGTCCTTGTAATTTATTATTTTTGAATGTGCTCTGTACTTTTCAGTGCTGTTGGCACAGTACTTTATCTATTTGGTGGCTCAAATTATCCAGAATCTGAGGAGTGCTTAGAAGGATTGTATGCATATGATATAGGTAAGGCTGTTACTCGCAGCTGTTAACCTTTCAGCCCTACGATCAAAATATTAATTTTCCCTCCTAATTGACCTATTCTATTCTTCTATGAACAAAATGAGGTATGTTGTATCTACCGTATTTACCTGTGTATTAGTCGATCCCGTGTATAAGTCGACCCCCTATTCTTGAGGCCAGAAAGTAATTTTTTTTTATCTCTGCGTTAATATTTTCTTGGAAAATTAACCTTGGGTCGAAAATTTTGACCCATGTATAAGTCGAGGGCAATTTTTTGGACCGATTTTTAGGCAAAAAAAGGTCGACTTATACACGGGTAAATACGGTAAATTCCTCTTTCACTCATCCTGATTTTTTTTACTATTTTAATTTGCTTTTTAACTTTGACCAGAATCTGTCCTCGCGTTCACTTTGTTCATATTTAAGTCATGTCCTTTGCCTGTCAACTTTGACCAGAATCTGTCATCACGTTCACTTTGTTCATTTTTAAGTCATGTCCTTTGCTTGTCAACTTTGACCAGAATGTGTCCTCACGTTCACTTTGTTCATATTTAAGTCATGTCCTTTGCTTGTCAACTTTGACCAGAATCTGTCCTCACGTTCACTTTGTTCATATTTAAGTCATGTCCTTTGCTTGTCAACTTTGACCAGAATGTGTCCTCATGTTCACTTTGTTCATATTTAAGTCATGTCCTTTGCTTGTCAACTTTGACCAGAATCTGTCCTCACGTTCACTTTGTTCATATTTAAGTCATGTCCTTTGCTTGTCAACTTTGACCAGAATGTGTCCTCACGTTCACTTTGTTCATATTTAAGTCATGTCCTTTGCTTGTCAACTTTGACCAGAATGTGTCCTCATGTTCACTTTGTTCATATTTAAGTCATGTCCTTTGCTTGTCAACTTTCAGGAACACTATCATGGGAACTGTGTCCAACTCAAGGTCGTCAACCCAAAGCATTAGGTCACACAACAGCTGTAGTAGGAGACACATTGTATATATTTGGAGGAATTTACCGTGGAAATGCCACAAATGTTCTTTACATGCTCAATACAGGTAACAGTAAACACAGATGTTGAAAACAGCAACTGCTGAAAGTCCAATATTACAGTATATGGTTAACAAGCCAACAATGACATATTAGCATACATGTATTATGGTTATAATTTGTGTAACTTATCAACCTCTAGTAGATAGACCATTTGTTGTTGGTTTGAAATATATTTTCAAACCAGTTAAAAGCTTCAGAGTAAAGAGACGACGTCACTCACCCAACCCCAGTTAGCTGTCTTTGTGTTGCTCAGACAAGAGATTCTTGAGATTTAATCTGAAAAATTCTATACCGATGTGTGAACTCTACTGACGTAAATGCAGAGTCTCTGATTGGTTGTAATTTGTCTGCAACACTACACAGATTTCTGTATGAGGGATGGGGTGAGGGGAATTACCCCATTATTGGGTAGTGGTGGAACAGGGTGACACGAGTGTCTTAAGACAGTGCTAGCTAACATTTGTCTACTCTCAGCTTGTTACAAAAATTCTATGCTGATGTGTGAGCTCTACTGACGTAAATGCAGAGTCTCTGATTGGTTGTTGTTTGTTTGCAACACTACACAGATTTCTGTATGAGGGGTGGCATGGGGTAGGGTGATTTACCCCATAAGGGGGTAGGGATGGGACGAAAAGTAAACTCATGATCACTCACTGTTTTTGTTTTGTTTGTTTGTTTGTTTTTTGTTGTTGTTGCAGGCAATTTAACCTGGACACCTCTTCAGGCCTCTGGTAACCCCCCTTCTCCAAGGTAAATTATCAATATATCAATCAGTCAATCAGTCAATCAATCATCTCATCCCAATTTGATTGCCAGCCACATGTTGGCTTACTTTTCTCCTTACTTTACCCTCACAGAGCTTCCTCACTCATTAAGCAGAAACTGTTACTCTGTCAGCTATAGGTTATTTAATAGTTGTTGATGTGTTTTTTTCAGATGTGATCATGCCTGTACAGTGGCTGGTGAAAAGTTCTACATTATGGGGGGAAGTGGAGGAGAGAAGCTATGGTATAATGACATGCATGTCTTTGATACAGGTGTGAAATAAAGTACATGTTAAAGGTCAGTATACTTGCCTTATGATAATGACTGTCTAGCTATACTCTGCATGCCTTGCTGGCCTATGATGCTGGCTTATTAACAATATTTATCATTATTCTGTAATATCATGATTTTGTGCATGATTTATAAGCAAAATCTCTTACATTCTAATTCGCTCCCCGCTCGACCGAATATAAAACATTTATCATGTAATAGGCAACCACTTTTAGGGGTGTGTCAACACGAACCGTGTGCGACCCTCTTTATTATGTCTTACAATCACAAATACATAAATTTCGCAAACAATACATGGCAAAAATAACGAGAACTAATAACAGCTACAAAGTTTACAAAAATTGGAACATCTGCTAGTCCACTGAATATAAATTATAATAACATGATAATACTCGAAAACGCTAATCAAACTTAGTCATTGGGTATTTAATTTAGAGGGCGAACTGATGCGGTCGTAAGACTCGAATGAATACAAATGAAGACAACGCAATATATATACCCAACACCCCGCTAATGAGGCATTGTACAGAATGCCACATAACACCCCCAAGACTTGGTTACGTAACCCATGATAAATTCATTTACTGACAACTCGTGTGATTGCTTTTAATTTCATATTGTAGTGACTCTACGATGGGAAGCTGTAAATGTACAGGGTCATCGACCACATGCTAGAAGTCTACATACGATATGTGCGCATCAAAGCAAGGTCAACTTGAACACAATACTAATTACAGCCGCTGAGCTCATTTGTTAGACATGTATCAAGTACACCAGCTTGTCGCAAGTTCAAATTAACAATTAGACTACGAGCCCGAGTTTTTTATGAGCGAATAGTCAACCAGGGACGGCGAGCCGGGGGGGCTGGGGGGTAAAGCCCCCCCCCCCACTTTTTCCGAAAAAAAAAGACTTACTAACTAAAGAAAAGGGTCTTTTAAGCCCCCCCCCCACTTCAAGTCACTAGTCAGCCCCCCCCCCCAGTTGGAAAAATGCTCCGCCGTCCCTGTCAACGAGGCGCAGCCGAGTTGACTATTGCTCATAGATTACGAGGGCGAGTAGTCTAATTGTTTTAGTAGAAACTCTAAAGAATTGCAGTCCAAAACCTACAATTTTATGTCCTTTTAAGCCAAAAATCAAGAAAAATCGCCCTTTAAAGAGCAACACACGCGCGATTGTTTTCTATCAGCGAATAGAAATCAATGGGAGAACCAATCAGATTTGCGTATTTCAAATAGAACACGATTGAGTTTCTACTAATGTTCCATATTAAATGGTTCAAGAGAAACATGACACATCTTGTTCCATTTTAGATGCCTAGAGAACAATCCTTGCGAGATGAGAAGTGGTTACTTACTTTTGAGCAGCAGTACTCTATACTTAAATAAGATTTGTGTGTGCTAATTTTGTCAATCTTCTTTTTAGGATATCTATTTATTTGGTGGATCGAATGATGTAGCAAAAGTTACAACACCATTTGATGATGTATACAAGTTTAGCTTGTGTGAGTTATTAATTATAATTAGAGCAGTTTTCAATCGAGGAGTAAAACCAAAACCAAAGTAACCACTCTGGCCAATCACAATGGACACAGACTTTCCAGGGAACCAATCAAAACTCCAATCAAATACATGTAGCTGGCACGGAACGCAGGAAAACGTGCGCAAGCGAGTCATGATTGGTTTTAGTTTTAATTCTGATTGGCCCAAGAAAGTGACGCGGGGTTTTTAAACCAATCACTAAGCGTAGTAATGCTAAACCAAAGAAACGGCAAATTTCTTTTGACACGTGTAAAATTGAAAAAAATTACCGGTACAGCTGTATATCTAAACCTGTAGGTATGGTGACGAAGGTTGGACAGCAAACCTTTTAAACAATCAATCGACGGTTAACACTACACATGAACCTTGTGAACTTGCCTAGCGTGACTCATTCATTCACATTTTTATTCACAAACAATGTATTCGTGTTCAGTATTCAGCTGAACAGTGGTATAACAAAACAATTTCAATGTTTTCTACATTTCATGTCTTATTTGATGTAACTCACGCTTTTCCTTCTAGCCAAATTAAAATGGAAGAAACTTCAGTGTTCCGGTACTGGACCAGAGAGGAGACTGGGACATATTGCTGTGTTAGTTTATGGACAGGTAATGTTAAGGATTATCTTAGATTTGTTGCGCGTGAATCTATCAAATAAATATGAAATGGCAGAAATACAATAAAGCCTACCTTATAGGAAATTGATGCTTCTGTTAATTAAGGTTTTTGAAATTAACGTGACTTAAATTCACGCGAATTGGAGGGAAAATTTTATTCAAAAAATGGAAATTATAAACGCGAAAGAGAGGGCAAATTTTCAAAATGAAAATTAACGCGACTATTGATGCCTCTAAAGATATTTTGGCTGTAGAACAAAAAAACGGATGTCGAGAACCGCTCTTCTTAAAGGAAGAATGAACTGGAAATATTGCAGATGGCACAAATCTTTACAGAGTTTACCTTGTAAAAGATAGAAAAAAAGTGTGCAGAAAAGAGAAAGTTATTGTTTCCTAGTTGCTATATTAATAATGTAGGACTGTATCTAGAATTTGTGGTGAAATCAAGGTCTCAGAAATTAACGTTCCGCTTAAAAAATGTCGCGGAAATTATAGCCTCGATTTCCGCCGCCTTGAGTATTTGCGTTAATTTCATTGGGAGAATATGGGGCTGGAGGGGTATTGAAGGCGAGAAAGGCAAGAGTGGGAGCAGGGAAAAATGAGAAAAAGAGCCCCCGCATTGCGTAATATTTTGCAATAGAAGTTCAGCACAACCAGGCAGGAACCACTAAGGAACGGGCGGCAACTGGAATTAAAAGGTACGGGAAGTAGTATATAGGGCTTTCCACAAGTTGCTCGGCAACTTTTTGATAACTTTTCATATTTCGAGCAACTTGTTTGATTAATTTCTAGACCGTAGATCTCCGAAGATTGTCCGAGTGTTGTCCGAAGGTTATACAAACGTTCCGAAAATTAACGAAGTATGCCGAAGATTTTCGTGGAACATCCGAAGACGTTTCGACTATTGACTCATTCTCCATTAAAGTGCCTATGAACTAAAAAATAATTGCTGTTTATTTTAAAGGCTTTTCAAAATAAAAAAGAATGGCGTTTTCCTTTTGGCAAAATCTTTTTTCGTTTTAGAGATATTTACGTTTTTATATTATGCAAATGAGGAAAGTGATGACGTCATTAATTGTTCCACAAAAAGATGAAGCATTGAATCAAGAATATCTCTTGGAATATTTGAGCTGTGTTCTTCAAACTTGGCACAATTAATGTACACTACAAAAGACACAAAATGACACCTGTCGTGCCGTTGCCATGGCAACAGTTTTGCTGCAAATACCTATATTAATTAATACTGATATCCCCAGTTTTTGCTCAATCAAAGATGATCCACACCCAACAAGCTAATGAGAAGAGTTAGAGTAATAGGGCATTATGCGTGTTCCAAGCTGGACCCTCTGTCCCACTTTAAAGGGTTGCAAATGGAGATATTTGGTTTATGATAGAAAGAGCCTGGAACCAAGAGTGTTGCCATGGTTACATCATAGTATGAGCCATCTTGCACCTTTAAGGAAGGTCACTACTGATGCCAAGTTTCAGAAATATCACCTTTATATTTTCAGAGATATCCTTGATTTTGTGATCTATCTTTTAGTGGAACAATTTATGACGTCATCACTTTCCTCATTTGCATAACACAAAAACGTAAATATCTCTAAAACGAAAGAAGATATTTCAAAACGGTAAACGCCATTCTTCTTTATTTGTAAAGGTCTTTCAAATAAGCATTAATTAATCTTTACTTCATAAGCAAACATGACATCATCCAGGAGCCTAGATATCTTCATGATTTTTCTCATTGAAAGAAATTCTTGTAATTTAACAAATTTTTGCATTAAAATGTTATTTAGATACTTCTGTTGCAGTGAAATTGCATAAAACTGCTTAGAAATCTTACCTTCAAAGGGAAACTAGCATATATTTTGGGAAATTTTCTTGATAAAAAACAACGTTTGGATTTTTGGGGGGGCAACTTTCGAGCAACTTTATAAATGAAAAGCAACTTTTTAGGATTTTTGGAGCAACTTTCGAGCACTTTTTTCAGAAATTACGAGCAACTTTTTGAATAATTTCTAGCAACTTGTGGAAAGCCCTAACGGGAAGTGCGAAGTTTAGCCTTCCCTGTTCCCCCACTCTGTGTGGAAGGTGTCCGAGTGTAGAGTTTGACTAACTTTTCATTTCAAAGACAGGGAGAGAGTATGATTATTAAAAATTTATCCATTTAATAATCTGTTGGTTTTTGTTTCCTTTCAGCTCGTTATTTTTGGCGGAATGAATGATCAGAAGGATTTTAATGACGTATGCATTTTACAGACACGTGCTGCTTTAAAACACCTTCCTCCAGAAATGACGGGTATGGTCCTTTTCATACTATAGCCGCATTATATTCACCAGTTTGAAGTACACAACATAACAACACATCGTAAAATGGCGGTAATGGGCCTTGGCTTCATGCAACTTCGTATAAAGGGTTTTTTTGGGTGGGTTTATACTAAACAGGGGAGCTTATATCCGGAGGAGCTTATAAGCGGCATAAGAAACTGTTTGGAAATGAGGACAACAACGACGATGAAGAATATTTTTATACCGTAAAAAATCCGCTCTGATCAAATGTTGTGATCTGTGCTCTGATTGCAACAAATTCATGACTTTGGTAACTTGAATGGGGAAAGGCTTTACATCTGTGTGGGGGGGGGGGGGGGGGATAAAACCGGAATATTAAATTTCGTTAGCGGAAAGATGGGCCTATAACATGGCATTTTACGGTACTATGAACATAACAACGTAGAGATGACGTCGCTTGTTTTTTTTTTAAATATATCAGCAAGCTGATGTGTTTCTTAAAATGAACTAACTGTTATTTGAGCAAGTGATTTTTTTATACCTCACGAGTCGTTTATGAACTGTCGTGACTTTTTTGTCTTTTTCTCAGGAAATGACACTTTGTCGTTATCTCAATCCAGGTATGTTTTGTTCTGTTTGAAACTGATTAATTCAACCAATGAAAAGAGCTACTATTTGATATCTCCTCGAGCAAAACCACGATCTATCGTGACATGGTTTGTAAAGGCGCGTTTTTCCCGCGTTTGGCACTTGTTGTGACATATTTTGCTCCTGTTTTTCCCTGGTTTCATGTTTTCTCGCACTTGTCACTGATTTCACGTTTTCCCGCCTTGGGCACCTGGTTACATGTGTTCCTGCGTTTGACACATGTATGCCTTTTGATTGGCATAATAATAATGATGATGATGATGATGATGATGATGATGATGATGATGATGATGATGATGATGATGATGATGATGATGATGATGATGATGTAAAAGGTTTAAAGCTACTAAGCTTGCGGGGCCGTGTACAGGGTTGGTTTTGCTTTCATGATTATTGGCATACAGTATTGCTTTATTTGAACTTTTTGCTTGTTATAGGTTGCGTAATTCTGGAAAAGATTGTTACACAACAAAGCCTTGAACTTTTTTCTTTAAGTAACAAATTTCCGTTTTTAATATTTTTTTTTCATGCCTGTCAGCTCCAGCGATATTTCAGGCCCACTGTCGACCTATGAATTATCGATTCCAGTCCCCGCGCCGTACAGACCTATTTTCCCTACTGTCACAGAGGTAAGGAGGTTTATCAGCTTCTTGCGTAGTAGTTTTTGTGTGAATAGGGCTTTTCAAATTATTCTAAACTAATAGTTTTTCTCCCCGTTTTTTCAGCCAGCCAAGCCTGCTGACTTTGAAGATGTAAGAGCTTCCTTTGTTAAAAGAATTGAGGAGTTATTTGAAGACATTTCGACAAAATATGCAGAACTACAGACGTAAGTTTATGACAACTGCACTTGTTCGCAGGGTCTTTCTTGACCCAGCTGCCCCATGAGACTCTGGAGCGAGGTTGAAGTTAGGACTGCAATTTACTACCCTCCCCATGCAGTACACTGCGGTCTTTATGTTTACGATCCCAGTCGAGAACCACACAGCGGTCAAACGTCGTGCGCGTGCGTAGTTTCTGTGTAATTCCCGCCAAAATTTTCCATACAAAGTCTTAAATTTTCCGAAAACTTTCGCTTTAAAGCCAAAAGTTAACGCCGTCCCTGGAAAGTTAAGGTTTATACGCCGCTTATGGATTGGAAATTCGATAATTCATCTCCACTGAGTGTCTCAGCTTGAAATGTTCTTTCACCGTACTATTTCTTTAACAATTTCTTACAAAAGTTTGCCCACTTTCGAGTCAAAAGTTCGAGGCGGCGAAGACCGGATGTGACGTCAACGTTTGCGTTTGACCGCTGTGAAGTCGAGAACACAAGTTTCTTGTGTCATGTAGTCAGCTGATGGCTCTGTTGATATCTTTTATAGACAAAAAGACGCATTGAAAAACGCCACAGAAGCATTTCACGAGGAAAAAACAGCTCATATTGAACTGTACGAGAAACAACAAAAGGTAAGAACTGATTAACCCAACAGTGATTAGGTTCGTCATATCTGATGTTCTCCGAAGATTTGGTTCGTCATATCCGATGTTCTCCGAAGATTTTGTTTGTCTTATCTGATGTTCTTCGAAGATTTGGTTCGTCATATCCGATGTTCTCCGAAGATTTTGTTTGTCTTATCTGATGTTCTTCGAAGATTTGGTTCGTCATATCCGATGTTCTCCGAAGATTTGGTTCGTCATATCCGATGTTCTCCGAAGATTTGGTTCGTCATATCCGATGTTCTCCGAAGATTTTGTTCGTCATATCTGATGTTCTCCGAAGATTTGGTTCGTCATATCCGATGTTCTCCAAAGATTTGGTTCGTCATATCCGATGTTCTCCGAAGATTTTGTTCGACATATCTGATGTTCTCCGAAGATTTGGTTCGTCATATCCGATGTTCTCCAAAGATTTTGTTCGTCATAAGATCTGATGTTCTCCGAAGATTTGGTTCGTCATATCCGATGTTCTCCGAAGATTTGGTTCGTCATATCCGATGTTCCCCGAAGATTTGGTTCGTCATATCCGATGTTCCCCGAAGATTTGGTTCGTCATATCCGATGTTCTCCGAAGATTTGGTTCGCCATATCCGATGTTCTCCAAAGATTTGGTTCGTCATAGACGTCGGCACTTGGGCTACCACTACGAACTAAACTGTAAAGAAATCCTTTGCCGATGTGTCTTGTCAACTATCTACAGCAAGTACTTCACTAGACTGAATTTCAAAGTCAGTTCATTATGACATCCGAGTGAATAAACAGTAACGTAGGCTGCTGATGCCAGAAATTGAGTTCGTTATAAACTGGAATTCGTTAAATCCGACTTCGTTAGGTGTTCAGTATGTTGGAGTTTGTGAACTTGGGGTTGCACTGTAATTCTCCTTGCTGATTGTCATACATTTCTCTTAATATTAGTAATGAGAATTTGGCGATGGATCTGATAACCTATGAGTTACTTATTCTCTGATAGCCGCAGTATTTAGCGTGATTCTCGGGCTGTTTAACAATTTTATCTGGGAGGCGCAGTGGCCTAATGGTTAGCGTGTTGGACTCTGGATCGAGTGGTCCGGGTTCGAGCCCTGTATTGTGTTCTTGGGCAAGACTCATAACTTTCATAGTCCCTCTCTTCATGCATCCAAGCGTATAAATGGGGGGGGGGGGGTAACCCTGCGGTGGAATAGCATCCCGTACAGGGGGGAGTTGAAATGCTTATAGTTGCATAATGCTACAGAGACCGAGAGACCGGGACGCAGACTTTTACCTCTACACCCATTGCGGACCTTTGACTGTTCTCATTCGTTTTGTCTTAGGAGCTGGAAGAGATGATTGATAAACACAGAATCGAGAACGAGCAATGGATAAATACACGAAAACAAGAACTTCAAGAAGAAAGAAGACAACTGGAATTAGACAAGGTAGAATGATAAGACGGCCAGTGAAAAGTGAATGAATATAATGCTTATACTCGTCATTAATGAATAAAAATGTAGGTTAAGGTTAGTTTGCACAACGAAGACTTAGAGAAACGCGGTCTTCGGTCAACATTCGCGGGTAACATTGCACTGCTATCCTCTGACGTCATAGATTTTGCAATGTTGCCCGCTCAGAGACATTTGGCGGGAAACAGTGTTGTTGTTAGATTGTGACCTCGATGAGAGCGCGCACTGTTGGGGAAAATTTTTTAGCTATATAGCAATAATGGTTATGTCAATTATTGGTTAGGCCATCCCAATAAAATGTTTTGTTTTCCATGGCCCCGTCTCTTGTGATGATGGGTCGGTCGGTCGGGCAAAAGAACAAAAAAGCCGGAATGAACACTTGAAAAACACTTACAAAGTCAACTCGAAAACGTGGTCTTTCGTTATAAAAGACTATCAAATGTCTAAACAGCCTTTATAAAACGTAGTGTCGTTGTTAATTAAAGACAAGGACATCACATGCCAATTGTTTTAATAAAACAAGATCGTGTGCTTGTAAGTTTAAGTACTTGCTTCTTTCGAAAAAAAATGGGTCGGTCGGGCGATGGGAAACGAAACATTTTATCGGGATGGCCTTGGGGTTAGTCTGCAGTCTACAGCCTTCAATGAACAATTGATCTTGACAGCCCGCTTTAGTTATAATTTGTGGTTGTTGTTGTTGCGTTGTTATTGTACAAATCAAATAAAATGATTTTCATTTATCTCTTTACAGGGCCAGTTGCTTGAAGATCGCGAAAAACTTCGAAAAGAAAAAGAAGAATTCAGCGAAAAAATCGAAGCCATCGAAAAAATTGGCAACGGAGCAAACCATGTAATGAATGGATCGAACTAAATTGTCACAAAATTTTCGTCAGTTGCTACACAATTTTGCAAAGACTGAATGTGTGCCTCGCGGCGGTACATTAAATTATCACACGATAATAGTCATTAAGCCAATGAAACAGGTTTCAACAATTGTTGAGCAAAAAATGTTAAGACAACATGTTGAACGTGTTGAATGGCATATTTCAACATCACATTATACACTGTTCCACATTAACAGCAGTCGCTACATTTGTTGCTCGACAAATGTTGAACCGTGTATCATTGGCTTAAGACTGTATGTCAGTTTAAAAAACATAAACTTTAAAATATTATTTATTACTTAGTGGTAGTCTCCTTTACAAGTCGTAACATGAACCCTGGTAACACAGTCCCCGGTGTAATTAACAGTTATTCCATGAGCGCGCGGTGGATATGAGATGCGTGGTAGATAGCCAACGGGCCGAGTTGGCTGTAACTATCTCGTATCCAACAAGTGCGAGTGGAATAATTGTTCTGTAAAAAATAAACACCCAAAGAATTGCAATATTTGAGCTCCCCGGCTGTTCTCTCTGACGCGTACACCACCATATTTGTGGTCCATGGTATATGAGCTCATATATACCATTGCCTGTAAACCAATCAAAACTCGGGAATTGCAATATACCATGGCAGCCCGGCCAAAGTTAATAACAGTGAAATGAATTGTAACAGAATCTAAGTATAATGATCATGAGCCCCCGTAACAACGAACGCATTTACAGAGTCCCTCGGCACTTTGTTATATCAAGGGGTTTCATTATATTTGGATCGCTATGCAATTCTTTCCTCAGGATAAGTGTGGGAATTCTCTTACTGATTAAATCCAACCCACACCCACATCCCTATACCACTCAAATGTAATACATACGTCCCTATCCTCAGAGTGTTTTCGTAGAGGTGCCTGGGGACGAGAGATTTTTAAAGCCTTCTCCCTACTTCGTAGCCTGCGCCGCAGACGAAACTAAACACTTGTCTTGTTACTAGCCGGGGTTAGATTACGTCTGGGACGCAGGCTATACTGTATTTGAATTATGACCACATCAAGTCAGTTGTTCATGACCAGTAATGAGTACTTCATAGTTTACCAATAACTGAAATATCCTCTTTACCTCGAACGTTTTGAGCTGCAAAGGAATTTTTTTGTGTGTGGAATGAAACTGACGTGTAATAAATGGTAATAAAATGACAAATTTTTAATGAGGTTGTCTGGAGTGTAAAATATGTAGCGTGTTTATGTTACGCGTGTGCTTGCGTTTTTTGTGTGACTAATTTTACCATGGTATCTTACCAAAAGGAGAAACAGTACAGGAATCTCTGTAGAACATAATCATGATTTCCGTCGATTTCTTGAGTCACTCCCCCCCCCCCCCCCCTGTTCTCTGAAACAGCGTTTACTACAGTTGTCACCTCCAAATAGACCTCGAATACTGTACCTTTGTCAGCCTACCTACGTATAAATCTTGAAATCCCGTTTTCCTTTCTGTGCGTTGGCTTCTCAGTACCGGTGGAACTCAAAGCATTACTTTGGGTACCGGTAGATATGGTTCAGGTTGGAACACATATAGGTGAAGGACCCCGTGAAGTGAAGGTGGAAATCGTTTTCTCCTGTCTTTGTCCCCGTTTTTTCGACTTTTTTGCTTGTTTACAAGCGAAAGTAGGAGAATAGCAGTTATATGGGCAAAATTTGCACATTCTTGTTAACTCTCAATGGACTTTTTTAATTTCTCAAGGGACTGTTTTAATTTCTCAAGGGATTACTTTCCGCTGTGGGTGATCACTTGCGATCTCGTGGAAAAAACGTGACTTGTCACATTTACAAACGTTATATAACAATTTTAAAAGTGACATGTCAGCTTTCTTATCTCAACGCACGTGTGTCTGAAAGGCGATCTATAAACATAGGCACGCTAAGCGTGCAGGAGTTATCTTTTCAATTTATGGGGTGGCTTGGGGTGAAACTGGGTGATTGTCCTGTTGGGATGGTTTATGCCATGGGTTGAGCTATTTGTTGGCGCCCCACGGAGTCACTTTTTTTGCACAAAGTTTGCTTGCAAACAAAATAATTTTACATGCATTTTGATACATCAGAACTGTTTTATTTAAATTTTGATCATTTAATTAAAAAACAAAACTAATTCAATTGTCAAAATGGCACGTTCTTATTCTGTTTAAAGCGGTTATTTTGTTGTTAGCTTTGTAGCAACCGTAACGGGTTACTTTTGTTTGTTACGGAATACTTTTGGCTTTTTGCCAAACACTGTACAGTAACATGATACCGTTGTTTTTCTCACTTTTGTAACATGATACCTTTGTTTTTTTAAACGAACGTAACACGATACCCTTGTTTTTCTCGAAAAAGCCACGTCTCCATATAGACATTGAACGAAAAGTACTATAATAAACGAAGTAATAAACGAATCAATTAAAAAACCACTCTCTTCGGAAAAGTTCTTTAAAGCGCAGTACACCTGGAGTATTTGTTTCCTGTCAAAACTGTTCAACAAAGTTGTCACGAAATGGCACGCTCTTATTCTGTTTTTGCTATCGATCGTAGTTGCTTTTAACAGTAAAGTTACTTGTACCGGTTCAATGTTTGAACGAAATGTTAAATGTTAAATGTTTGAACGAAATGTTTTACAGTTGATTTCATTTTACTTTGGCCGCCCGCTTTGCGAAGTTTGTTGGGAAATTGGAAACTTTGTTATGAAGTTGCCAATTACGGTGCGAGTTTGTGAATCAAATTGCAAACATCGATACAAATTTCCCGACTTCGGCCTGACTAACTTTCCAAGTTTGGTAGTTGAGGAGAAACAAGACATGTTGCTCGAAAGTCATGGCGATTTCTGAACTCGAAGATTTTAGAACTTGTCAAGGAAAGTAGCTTGGAGTGCAAGACAACGTTTCGCATCAGCGATCACGCAAGTGATTTGCCGATAAATAAATATCATGCATGTAGAAATTTGGTCAAATTTTAACTTTTTTGTATGAAAACACATATTTACAGCAAGGCGCCCAAAAGTGTGACCACTTTTAATTTATTCACATTCTTTCGTGCAGATTTAATTTAATCCAATCAAAAGTCGTGGATAGCTTGCAGTTGACTTCTGATTGGATTAAATCTGCACGAAAGAATGTGAATAACTTAAAAGTGGTCACACTTTTGGGCGCCTTGCTGTAACGATTTCTGTGAGGCATAATCTTCACTGTCTTCAATTTCAAGTCTTCTGCGTTTGTAAACCGGATGAAAGTGGATGGTTTACCCATATGTAAAATTGATTTTAATCGAAGCCGACGCGACAGGGAAGACTAATGTGTTCGAGATAACATGTTTACGGTTCGCTGAACATAAAAGTTTTTTATTTTTATGACATTTGTTTCCAACAGTTTAGCGTAGCAAAGCTCTTTTTGATAACATAACTAGAGAAGGATTTAATAAATTCGGGCCGAAGTTGGGAACTTTGTATCGAAGCTCACAATTTGATTCGCAAACTACGAATACGTTTCAAATCCATGATAATTCACAACTCGCCAATTAATCTTTCAACGAAAACGAACTGCGACACACTGCGACACATAATTTCGTCAGATTACTTCGCCTTTATAAACTGCAATTTGATTGGTTCTGATAGTACCTGAAATCTGATTGGTGTGACAAACAAACATACTTCACTGACCCACTGAGCCACTGAGTCACGGAACATCGCGCCGACTAAAGAGCTATTTTGAAAAAATAACTCAAAAAGCGTCGCACAAACAATGGATTGCGTAACTAACGCTGAAACACGAATAAATAATCACTAGCACTTACATCGTTTTAAAATTACAAACGTCAAAAATAAACCATACCAAAAAAACTCGCTCTTTTCAAAGATATTATTGAAATTAAAACAAATGCAAGAGATGGGGGCTTCTTTTAGCTTAGGAGCGGTTAAAAATTAGGCCAAATTTGGTCGCTACAAGCGCCATTCTATTTCGTTATCAGCCTAGGTCGGCTTTACAACATGCGATCGTATCTACGCAGTTCGAGTGGAATTTCAGTTGTTTCAGTCAAAGACAGCAAAATTCTTTCGTATTTCATCTTCAAATATAATTCGAAAGCATTCACTGTTTCTATGGCTTTTGTTTAATCCTTTTTTAGCCCACGAAGAAGCTGTCTTGATATCCGACCCTCGCAGAGCCTAGACAAAACGCAGCTTGAGTGTATCGATTTGTTTACGCCGATTATATGCGCAATGTTTTCTCTGACAGTAGTCGGAAATATCCGTATTTTTTTCGTGCTTTTTGTGGAGCAATCGTAACGATACGGCCTTGAACACATTGAACAGCGGTCTACCTATAACGATTCAAATATGGCGTCGCAAAAACAAAGCGTCGAACGCATATTTCGCTGTTTCATTTGCTAATTTCGCTGCCGTAATCGACTGCCTCGAAAGGGCCTTGCAATTTTAAAGTACAGAATTGTCAGATCTCAATTAAATTTGCACTGTTAGGCCCGGGTCGTACTTGAGACAAACATTTGAAATGTTGCAAGATGTTGAGGACAATGTTTGTCTCGGAACTTGTCCGAGACAATTTGAATTGTTGTATTTAGGGTCGCACTTGGACACACGTACACAAAACTACCCGTCACTTGATGCTGTGTTAATTTCGCAGCAAAAATAATATTCAAAAGGGAGAGACAAACCGGTCGCATTAAATCAAATCAACGCAAATTTTTGTTTCTACCTTCTTAATGCGAGCGTTCGTAACGATGTCGAAGCTCATATAAAAGAAAGCGTGCCGCCGTATAAAGCGGAAAATTATGAGCAAATTGCTGTGCATCATAATTCGGACTACGGCAACAAAACAGTTGCTCTGGCCTATACCGATCTTTCCTTTCATTTGGATTATCTTACGAGGGCTCTTTTCCAAAATAACGGAAATATTCGAATTCGTATTCATGACTAGACAGTAAAATGTGAAGCGAACAATTTTTTGAGGATCACTGAACTGATTGACACTTTTGTCACAAGAAAAACAATTTTTGTTTGTTGTTCGTAAAAAGTCCTGCGTTGAGGCAGGACGACGGCTCCTTTGAAGATTTGTCTCCGTGGACAAGTTTTTGTCCGCGTAGGGACAAGTAGGTCGCACTTGGCGTGGTCAACTGATGACAGGAATCTGACAATTTTTTTGGTTATCAAAATAAACTTGTCCCGATTTTGTCCCAAGTGCGACCCGGGCCTTACACTATTTGTGTAATGTTGAGGAATATGTATATAAATACCCGGCGCGGACGAGCCATTTTTTATAGGGCAGCATTTCCTCCGCGAAGATAGGAAATTGTTAAACTAAACTACAAAGCAACTGTAATCAGATAAGTTCGAAGAACAATGCGCAGGATAAACCTTCGACTCATACTTCATGCAAAAAAGTCGGTATCTCGAAGAGACTTTGATCGTTTTATACCGAGATTCCGCGAAATTGCTTGGCTGCCCAGGCATGCAGGCAAGGAGAAATCCGTCACGGGTATTTTTAAAATTTCAAAATTCCTCGTAAGTCTGCGTGACGTTTCTCAGAATGGGACCTCCACCAGTTTCCCTAAGTCCTAACATTTTTTCTCCACGCAAATAAAAACATTTGTTAAAGAAAAAAAGAGAGAGAAACTTAGACATTTTAAACTAAGCTGAAAACCTTATATAGCTAATTTGAGGGAATTGTGACCGTATTTGCACATCTTACGGAAATAAACTCAAGATATGAATTTTCCGCGTTTCGAGAGTTGTTTCGAAATAAAAGTCACGAGATTTTTGGGTGTCCTGAATCCGGACATCTGTGACGTCAGAAGCAAGTGTTTTCTTGGCAAATTCTTGCTGCAGTCTCTGAAATTAAGCTTCCTGGCATTGTGTATAGCAAAATTTTTACACAAGAATATAAAGACTTGTATAATTGTGATAATTCTGAAACGAAAAGAACCGTCTCGGTTGAGTTTGCGGTTGAGTACTTTCACTGAGTTCCAAGAAGGCAGCGGATTCCCACAACAAAACTGAGGCAGGTTGTTTATCAAAGATGGCGGCGAGTCGGCAGGAATCGGATCGTGTCCTTGGCTGTTACCCTGTTACAACCAGCAAAACAACATGTTTACGTGAATTTGTGCAAGAGATCGTTCCAAAATTCACCGGAGAGAATCTCAAGGCGATGAAGCGCTTTTTGCGGGATGTAATCTCGTTAAAAATTGGGGTGAATTGTGAGTCTGCCGCCGAACTTTTGGAGGAACTTTTAAAATGTCACTGTTTGAACGAGTATGATTTGGATTTGCTGGAAGACTTGCTGGGTGTGACTGCAAGAAACGACATTTTAGATCTGTTGCGAGAGTTTAAAAGGAAATGGCCTTCGGTTTTGGCAAGTATGTCGGAAAAAGCGATCGACGAATTGATTTCAGGTGAGCTATAAAGGTTCGATTTGATTTAATTATACTCGAACTGATGTGTGTACTTCCCCTTTTTAGGTCGTGATTATTTTCGGTCCCCTGTAGAATTGCATATTTTAAGACTGATTGAGAGGTCTTATACATATATTTGATGTCGAACGCCGTTGTTGTTCAGTTTCTGTTTCTATTCTGTCTGCTGTATTTTGTTCGATACTAGGCAACAATACCCAGAGCTTCGCGGGCCCTGCGGTCACGTATTACTGTACATATATTTGATGTCGAACGCCGTGCAACAGGGGTTACAGGTTAACAGGGATGGGGTGCCATAAACATACAAACACTCGCAAAAAACTGTAGTTTAGTCCGATTACAATTTTTGATAATTGGATACCTGTAATTGGATGTCACTTTCAATCAATCACAATCCGTTAATGGGAGGGGGGGGGGTATAGGGGTATTGAACTTGTTTATACAGTACTAGCATTCATGGTCCAGGCATTGCCGTTTAAGGACTTAAAACTTTATATCTGTATAAACATTAACTTTATCCCATGTTGTTCATATAGTGTTTCGGTTCCGTTTGTCACAAATCGCGATTGCAACGTGCCATCTGCAGCACTGTAACCCTTGGTAATAAATGTCCTCGGAGACCCAGGGACAGTTTGTCCGGGCAGGAAAAAGGGAAAAATAATATTGTTCCGCTTTGACAAACTGGCCCTACATATCGGAGGATGGGTGATAATAAATCAACTTGAACAATAACAGAAATTTCACTTCGTTAATAAACGCCAAGCCCGGATTAAACGCCAGCCTCAGATAGACGCTGGGTCCACCAGAACAAGTTTGAAATAAATGCTGCCCTGAGGCATTTACTTGAGAAAATACGGTATCTGAAAAAAGAGGATTCTAATCTCAATGTTTTCATTTTTGTTTTCTGTTTTATTTTGTAAAGCTCATGGAAGATCAATTGTTTCCTTCATTCTACATGAGAGTGCATATGAAATCACATCAAACAAAGTAAATGCCTTTAAGAAATCCTTATGCAAACATTTAAAGTTGGTGCGTGCAGAGGTGGCCTTCATTGGCACAGTCAGGATTCCAAGGACGCAGTTGGTATATCAGCTGCCGTCAGAGGCTCTCCCTCTCCTGCGGCATTGCACTGGATGGAGAAAAGAGTGGCTTTTTTCTTTGGATGTCAGTGGTGTTCAGGTATCTGGAGAAGACGAGATTTCAGTTCAAGAACTGAAAATATCACAGCTTAGACTACAAGAAGATCCAGGTACAACTTATTTGATAGGTCACAGTGTACTGTTAAGTACTACACCTTTTGATAATGCAAACTCTGCTCAAACAACAGCTGCATTTTTCACTGCCATCAACATACAAGCAAACTCACACCCCCACCATCATACAAGAGGGTCGGGGGATGGATGGAACCCCTCCCCAGGGTTTTCGTTCTATTAAGGCACAGCAAAATTATTTTGCACTGAGTAGAAAGCCCTTAGCTTACTCCACAAGATGACATAATTTTTGTTGGCTGTGACATCATATGTCGTCACGTGACATCATAAGAGCCACCATCTTGGATTTCACCATTTTCTTAAAAAGTCAGAAAATTTAAAATTTCATGTAAAATCATGCCAGAATGCTTATGGAATGTAAAAATTAACAAATCTTACAATGAATGATTTGCCACTATCGGCCGCGGGGGGGCGCGGGGGCGGGGCGGTATCGGGGGGGGCCGGTTGGGCTGGGTCGGGTGTTAGGTGTGTGGATTCCGCGGCTCATCGCGTGTTAAACTGGGGTCTCGAATGTTGGTGCTCTGTCCTTAGTAGTGTATTTCGTTGCACAGCTGTAATTTTTGTCGCGTCTTATATGCTTCGGGGAAGACATTAATCCGATCGTGACTCTTGTGGTCATCTTTTTGTTTTTGGGGCTTTCCTTGTGCTGTTTTGGGGGTTCCCGCACTGTGGGTCGGGTCGGGCGCACCCTCTCGGGTTCCGGGCCGTTGCGTGTCACGCAGGCGTGTCCTCCCGACTCTTCTTTTGGATTGGGTCAGCGGAGGGGTACTTGTCACAATTTGGTTTCAAACAAAACTTACACTGAGTATCACCAATCCATTCCTGATTTGGCGGTCTCTCTCAAAATGTTTTTGGTGTCAACTTCTCATTTTCTCGTCTGTTCCTGTCCCTCCTCCACCCAGGATCCGGTGCAAATCATTCATTCTGTTTAAAAAGTGGAAAAAATAAAGAAAAATGTTAAAATTGACGATTTTGGCCAGACCTGCCTGTAATTATGACATTGCCATGGCAATGTCAAATATCATGGACGCATGGTTGACATATCAAAATTTCTACAAGGGATGATTGAACAGCTACTAAAAATGTTTCCGCATTGTAGAGTA
Source organism: Oculina patagonica (assembly GCF_052425735.1). Taxonomy (NCBI): domain Eukaryota; kingdom Metazoa; phylum Cnidaria; class Anthozoa; order Scleractinia; family Oculinidae; genus Oculina; species Oculina patagonica. Next base: position 13,070,003 of record NC_135771.1, on the reverse strand, counting down.
AATCCTTTTTTCAAAATTTAGAAAAAACCTTATGGGGGGTGGCATCCAACCCCCTCCCCCCCCCCCCTACGCCTTGTACGTCCAAGGGTTAACAGGCTTCTCAGGAAACAAAATTCCACTTCAGTGGATAAAAAAAAAAGTTTTGTCTTTCAAAGACATTTTAACAACTTCCAACGAAATCAAACTTGATATAAGGTGGTACAGCGTATATGGACTGAGTGTACTTATTGAGTGAGTCTGTTAAGTTTGGTCCCGCAGGAAATAATTATTTGCTTCTTGGTCATTTTAATTTGTACAGAGCCTGCTGCTTTCTGCCCATAAACCACGACATCACACAAAATCTAGATCTGTTCCCTTCTGGTCCTTTCAGTCAGTTAGCTCAAAACATTGTACTGTATAGACCTAATGCAAATATGGCTGCCAATAATTTTCGGCTCCCAGACGAATAATTTGTCAACAAAATTAAATCACTTTAACTTAAAGATCAAGTCCGAAAATCAATGAATGAAGTTTCAAGGCTATAGTTTTATCTAATGAGAAGTTACGGGGACATTTATATGGCCAAAAACATGAAAACGAGGCTAGGCATGCAGGCCAATTAAGTGGCTTTTTCCATACAAATCTCGAGCTCTCAAAATTGAATGAGTCACAAATCTGCAGCCTTTTAACCAAAAGCACTGAAACTTCTCAGTTTAGCATATTGTTCCATATATTTTCAAGTGTCACCATCAGCAGTTTCAGAAACTTGACCAAAAAGACAACCAATTTTGCATAAGGTCTATTTCCTTGATTAAGTACCATAATATCCTAGAATAAGCCCCCTGCTTATAAGCCTCCCCCCCCCCCTGGTCATAGGCCCATCTGTACCTTGAAACAATAAAAAAATATATCTGTGGACTATATAACTGGGGTTTAACAGTATCCATGCTTGAATTCACAGAATCTCATGACTATACCCTTAAAAAACTTAGCAGTCAGAGTCAATTTATAAAGTAACTGAGGAAGGAGACTTAAGTTTCTCCAGGTCTCTTGACCCAAATATACAAAAAAAAAATGATGCTGGTTCAGTGATTAAGATCGACAAAGTCTCTGTGCCCTTGACATTTAATCAAGGAATATGCTACGTGTCTTTGCTATTCTTCTGCCCCCAGTGGCTTTATGAATGTAGATAATTAATTTGTGTTGACAGTGTAAGCACAGATTACTGGTTAAACTGTTTATACTTGTCACTTAAGGATATAAAGGAAGCCTTGGGCATTACAGTATTTTTGGTCATTTTTTTGATTACCAGTACTTTCAAATTGAAGGAAACCTCAAAATAATAGTTTCTAACATTCAAAAGCACCAACAGAGTAATAAAAAAAGAAGTTAGTAAGAATGGTTTTGACTGACAAAGATCAAGATGGTTTACAAACAACAATCTACGTTTCCCAATTTTTTCAAGATGTGTTGTCCATAATGTCACTCTTTTAAAGTGGTATAATTTAAATGCGTCTGATTAATGTTTCTTTCATTACTAGTCCTGGTATCTCCTGTGTTAAGAGTTAGTGAAGCTGCCCGAACAGGTGACGTCCCAGAATTGAAAAGAGTTCTTGATGGCGAATCAATAACCAAGCGAAACTTCCTGCTCAACACCCGTACTGATGGAGCAACACCCTTGATAATAGCTGCAAGGAATGGTAACACTGCCATAGTCCAGTGCCTTCTTGATGAGTACGATGTTGATCTGGAGCAGGAGGGGACTGTCAAAATTGATGGCGACCTGATTGAGTGTTGTACGCCACTGTGGATGGCATCTCTTGGGGGTCATTTGGCAATTGTTAGGTTGTTATTAGAGCGAGGGGCAGAGGTGAATCATACAACACTGACTAACTCCACCCCCCTGAGGGCAGCTTCATTTAATGGACATACAGAGGTAAGTTTGATCTCACTAAAAACTTGAAATATTTATGTACCAGGAGAACTCATACATTGCCATGTTAGCTATTATTGTGATAGTGTGAGAAACAATTTGTGCAGAATACATGTACAGAAGCAATGTGACCAAGTGGTTTATGAGGTCAATATGAAATCCAGGGGGGGGGGGAACTCCCATATGAAAGGGATGGGATGCTCATCTCAATCACATGTATTGCATGCCTATATGACCATGGCCACCTTTGGGACTTTACCAACTTGTCTTTTCCTTTGTTTTCAAGCTCTCTGCAGAAAACAAGCAAAGACACGATCCTTGCAGCTCACCAATTTAAGCAATAGGCTCGTAGTCGCATAAATTATTTACTGCACGCATGATTGTTTTCGAACAATGGTTTTCGGCGCGCTTAAGTGAACTCACTAATGAAACCAAATCACTGAACCATTCAGTCTGGGAGAATTTATTGTTGAAAAAGAAGCCTAAAAAAATATTTTTTGCCCAATTGCTTAATTTGGTGAGCTCATGGTGAGGATCTAGTCATTGCTTGTTTCTCTTCACTGTGCAAATTATGTTATGTTATTCTGTCATCTATTCCTTCATGGAAAAGGTAGAACCCACAAAAATGACCTGGCTCCCAATGTGTGGCTTCATAGCTCAGTTGGTATAGCATTGCACTGGCCAGTATTGTGAAAGTCACAGGTTTAAATCCTGTTGAAATAAATATTATAAATTGAACAGAAACTTGTTAAAACCCCAACTGGCAGGAGGCTGACCAGTTGGTTATTTACAAAGCGTGGAGGAGTTGAATTCGGACCACCAAACACAGATCCATCCAGTGGCAGGGAAAAGGATTTGAACCCGGGTCCTCGGGAATACAAGTTCAGCGTCCTACCACTACTGCTAAGCCACGCTGCCTCCTGTGCCCTTGCTTGCCTAGTTATGTGTGAAGGATATGAACTGATTATGTGCAAACTGATTTAGTAACGGGTTACAAGTTGTTCTTGTCTGTCTTGTTGTTTTTGTCAGTTACAAAAAGGTTTTATTAAATTATCAATTTTAATTTGCTTTGTAGGTTATACGATGCCTTATTAATCATGGCGCAGATGTAAACAAACGGAATCAAGATGGCAACACTTGTATAATGGTGGCCTGCTGGAATGGACATCTTGGAACTTTTGGATTATTGCGCACATCAGGGGCAAACATGGATGTACATGACAATCAGGGATTCTCAATGATTCACTGTGCCACGGCTGCTAATAATCTCACACTCCTACATGAGCTGCTACCAGTACCGAATGCCCCTGCAGTAAATGCCAAGACCTCAGAGGGGATCACTCCACTGATGTTAGCATGCGAAAAAAATCATCCCGATGTTGTCTTGTTGCTATTACAGAAAGGTATACAAAGCAAAGGCAGTTATCATGTTCAAGACACTAAACAAACTAACACCCCCATACATGCAAGATCTGTTCTCTGCTCATGATTTTCTCTACAATATCGGTAACTCTGAGAAAACATCCTGCAAGTTCCTAAACTAAGAACCAATTATCTTAAACGCAGTTTTTGTTATTCTGGGGCTATTCTTTAGAATGGTAAGAAATCTTGGGTGCCCAGCTCATACAGGCTTTTATGATAGCAAAATTATATACCGGTAAATCGCCCAAAAACAAAAGTAAGTCGCCTGTGGCACCCGGGCCCTGCTAGAGCACAGCCCTGATCTAAACTTCGTAAGCCATTAACCCTTGCACGCTTTAGAAAGGAAATCAATGGCCTTTACTCCTCAAAGGGCACCCACACAGTAAAACAGTACTATAGATATTTGTACTTTATTTTATAGCCATGGTTAAGTAAAGTTTTGTCATTGTCAGGTGCTGCAGTGGATGAAAAGTCTGACAAAGGCCTGACTGCAGTGCATTTCTGTGCGCTGTCAAATGATATCACAAGTCTTCATCACCTTATAGATTACAAAGCAGATCTCACCAAGGCTACTGAACGAGGTAGCACTGCGCTAATGCTGGCCTGCGCAAAAGGACATGTTTCCATAGTAACCGCGCTGCTGCGGAACACTAGTAAATCGAAGTTAAAGAGCGAGATTAGCTCAGCACTAAAGTTCCGAGGTTTGACCGGACAGCCGAGTTGCCTTGGTCTGCTGTCAGCACCTAAATCAATGGATATAAACGTTGGGAATGAAAACGGCGAGACATGTTTAATGATGGCTTGTGAGAAAGGTAGTGTGGATATTGTTCGAATTCTGCTTGATGAAGGAGCTGATCCAAACTGTGCAGATCAGAATGGTGTAACACCGCTGATGATCAGCTGCAGGCGCGGCCAAGAGCGAATCGTGCCGCTGTTACTGAGGAAGGGCGTGCAGGTGGATCAGAAGAATAATGAAGGTGACACAGCCGTGCACATATGTGTGCGACATTACCGTGAGTTCAGTGGACATAAGAAGTGTTTAGAACAGTTGCTTAGCACCGGAGTGTACACAGAAATCAAGGTTTGTTTGTTACTGGCTAGTCTGATAAATAACTCTGTAAATCCTTTTATTTTTACCTCATGAGTTCTTTTCAGAAGTTTATGATGTCTTACATTGCAAACACAAATGCGAGGATATTTCATCACTTTACACCTTATCCCTTTATCCACAGTTCATGTATATGAATTTTTCTATACACCTAATACACCACTCGGCCCACAATCCCACGTTCCTGAGCAAGGTTGATTAATGAGAAGTATATTACACGAATTTGCGATGAAAAAAAATACGAATTTGTGATTAAACTTCGCTTTGTCCAGTGCTCAAAATACAGCTGAATTTATGAAGTGCTTGCCATACGCAATTAACTTGTTTTAGTTTTACTTTGATCAAAAAATAACCCTTTTAAGGTTAGTTAAAATAATTTCTTGGAAGACTGCCTAACAGTAACGCAATTTTCTTTGTTTTTTTTTGTTTGTTTTTTTTTTTCAGAATTCTTTGGGTGACACACCTGTCACAGTTGCTCTCAAAAGCAAAACGTGGTGCGGACAAGCTTTCGAACTACTGCACGGTAGAGGACTGGAACTCAGTACTTCACTTCAAGACACAAATGGCGATACAGTGTTCCATAAATGCGCGCGATCTGGGGACCTCTTGTCCATGACGTACCTGTTGGCCCTAGACAGCAGGGGCCCGCTCCATAGGAACCAAGATGGCGACACGGCTCTTAGAGCTGCGGCCCTGGAAGGATCCGAAGCTATGACACGTACACTGATCAACACGGTCAGCGGATTCCCAGTGAAAGACAAGGTCGAAGCTCTTGAGCTGTTAGGCGTTGGTTTATTGGCTAAGGAGCTGTCACGTGACTGGGACATAACTGCCGTGGTAGGATTCTGGCACGATGCCCTTGCTCTTCGCCGCACCCATAGTCTTGCTGTTCCCAACATTGTACCACGTGAGTTTCCATTGGAGTATTTCTTAGAAGCGCGGCTGCCCAGTGATCTGACCGAGTTTGAGGCTAACCCGAGTGCCGTAACTGCGCAAGCGCTGCAGATTTGTGACCGGGTGTTGGGGGACAAACATTCACGCCTGCCCTCCCTCCTGGGGACTATTGGCGAAAGGTTTGCTCAGATAGGCGAGTTTTGTCGCAGTTTAAACATTTGGCTTTACGTTTTGGAAATCCAACTCAGATCACTTTCATCTTCACCAGAGGGGATGGAAGATGTCCTCAACACTTTCCGTTGCTTCGCTGATGCTTTCGGGTTTGTTCTGAGCCGAAGTGGAAGTGTTTTACATTTCAAAACAGTATACCAAGTCATTAAAAGTGCGTTGCACGGTCTAAAAACGTGCCCCGCTTTGTACGAGTCACGTGACAAAATGATGGTCTACCTCCTTCACTACTTGTCTGCATTGTTAGAAGTTGCGTCAGATGAGCGTGACGTAGAAGTTGTCATGGAGACAGCCAAGGCCGTTGCTTGGGTGGGCCTGCGCAGTACAACTGGATCCACCCTCGTTCACCTTGCCTCGAATTCCAGAACAGAGGAAATAAGCTCTCTCAAGGAGCATCTCCATTTTCCGAGCCTTCGCGTCTGCGAACTTTTAATGAACAGCGGTATTGACCAAAGCGCTGTGGATGGTGACAGGAATACTGCACTTCATATACTCCTCACCAAAGGTCACGCGGAAAGAGACGTACTTTCTTGTCTATTAAAAGCCGGGGCGCATATGGACGCACGCAACTCCTCTGGAAAGACAATTCTTGACCTGGCAAGGTGCGAGAAGGTGCGGCGTGTTATCCAGGCTGCCGATCACGTGCCTGGTCTCCAGTGCCTCGCAGCTCGGAAGATTATGGGAGAAAAGTTGCACTACGAGGGGATTGTACCAAAAAGACTGGAATCATTTATACAGATGCATTAGCCAAATTAATAGTTAGTAAAATTGTTTTCCGTCATAAAACCAAAAAAAAAAACCGCCGCGGTAAATTGCTGTCCAAACAGTGTTTTAACCAGATTTGAACTCGACGCAAAAGCTCGCAACCAACAGAAAGCGAGGGAAAAGTCACGTGACCAAGTAACAATTGGTTTTGGTCTTGTACCTGATTGGCTGTCTATACCTCATGTCGCTCTGATCGGTTAGTTCACTTGACTAAACACTTCAGTTAAGTACTTCCGTAAAACGTTAGAAAGGCGCTCTGTTGCCTTAGGTGACCGAGTCCTTGTCAGTGTTAAGTAATAATGAGTTGTGGTCCGGCCATACAGGAACACTTTTATTTGTAACCTTAGACCTTTGCTGCAAGGGGACACTAGAAGTGGACCGTATAGCACTCCATTTGAGGTTACACTGTATTGCATTTCTTGGAAAGCAAACAACAATAGTGACACATAGCTCTGTTCCTTAATAGCTTTCGAGCAATAAAATATTTTAGGAGCTTATAAGAAGAGAATTGACTCTTGAGGTTATCTGAAAGTGCTAGAAAATGACCCGCGAGTTTCCTTCTAAGCGTTAAACTCTAGAAAGAAAATCGGAGACCACACGAGGCCAAGAAAAATTGTTTGACCTCGTTGGGATTCGAGCCCACGACCTCCGGATTAGATCACCCATGCTCTGTCAACGGAGCTACGAGTCCAGACGGGAGCAGATTAACTAACGAGTTAATTCTTTTCTTTCCTGCGTTCCACATCAGTGCTTCCTGGCGAAACATTGCATTCACAAAATAATCTTCTCGGAATATTGCTACAATTCTAAGGGCGACTTGGCTACGGCCAAATATCTTAGTGATATCTAAATTGATCCCAAATAAGTTAATTTTACAGTAGTATAGGTATTGTACTAAACCATAAGCCAAAAAATTAAGAACAAATGATCAGATTTATTTTTATAATTTGAAAATTCGAGTATATCAGGTGCGCATCTCAGCGGAACGATTGCTTTAACGATCCGTTACATAATGACAAATATTAACGTATAACGATGAATAGAAGGTTACAAAGCTGAGAAAAATAAAGAACTCATTGAATGAACGGATAGATTTCAATTGTCTTCTTTTCTGTCAGTCATTAAGCTACAACTTACGTAATTCGCGCCAAGTTTTCCGTTGGCGTTCAAATCGAGAAGAACCTGGGCATTTCTCGTTGGGTTCTTTCCATGTCAGTTTGACGTTTGTCTAGTCTACTTTATTTTATCCTTAACAGTATCACTCTTACCTTAATTGGTATCACATCCAAGGGCAAATCGTAAACCATATTTTGTTATCTTTTTCGTTTTCAGTAAATGTGCAGAGACAAAAGTTGATTCAACTCTTTTCTCCGGCACCTAATCCTATTAATTTATTTGCAGAGCAGACATACGCACGTGTTTCAACACAAATTCTAGCCTTAAAAACGATTTGGCCTTGTTTATGGGCAGGTCTAGCCGATTTGTGACGTCATCGCCAAATTACAATAATCACGATATTTACGCGCTAATTAATCTTTCGTAATGCAGCGCAGTACCAATGTGATCACCTGATTCTAAAGAATAATATATGCTTGTGTCCATGTTATGTAGTTTCTTATTTTCAAGATATACCGAAAATTCACCTTCAGACAATGAGCGCCAAAAGTGTTGAGACAGTCGGCACTTTTTAAGTACCTTGGACAAATTTTACCCCTCACCCCTTCAATATAACCCCCTCCCCCCGAAACAATGTTGTATTTGTTATCTGCAAAACTTGCCTCGTTTGAGTACAACATTGAAAAGGGAGGAGGGGGAGTGGTTCAGAAGCGGCAGCAGATTAAAGGTGAAAAAACGGGAATTTTAAATTAGTATCAATTTCATCCAACTGTCTCAAGGACTTTTGACGCCCATTGTCACAAAGGGAAATCTAGCTTTTTGCAATAATTATAAGTGCAAACTAAGAATCCATGGAAATACAATGTTTCGTGGACTAAGACGCATTTTTCTGATATACTATAACATCACGGGTAACCACGGGTAACCAAACAAATTAAAAGGAATAAGAGTATCTTGCAATTGTTTCTCAACTATTTTGGTTACCTGTGGTTACTCGTGGTTACCCGTTCATTTCGAGAAAAGAAGCCGTTTTTCACATGTTATTAACAAGCTGTTGAACAATCACGGATAGTTGCGATTCCATTCAATTGCATGCATTTTTACGTGATTAAGTGCTACCGACTGGAATTTTCGAGAAAAAAATTTCAAAACTGCTAATTCGCATTTCTTCATATTCAGTCAAAAGAAACCCTTTGGTGAACTATTAACGAAAATGACATTTAACATTTTCAAAGGGTTTTTATATTTGCCGAGAAAATCGCAAAAGGTTAAAAGGCCGTTTTCGCGTCCCGCCGCCATAAAATTTTGTAGAATTTTTGTGGGTATTCAAAACACTCGTACGGAAAGAAGGTTGAACGTATGAAATTTATCTTTGGCAGGTATGCGGGGCATCCAAAATACTACACAGAAACCTAAAAATATTGCAAAGCGATGCAATTAAACAGATCTTTTTTAAAGCCCAAAAATTGGTATTTTGAGCACTTTGGTAAACACTTGAAAGAAGGGTAACTTTGGTGGCAAAGATCGTGTCCTGGTACATCGAAATTTGGAATAAAAAATAGATCGGCGTCAAGTACTATTATGGTACTGTAACATATAAAAAATCCAGCCCGGGCAATTGAAAAACTACCCGTTGAGAGAAGTAAACGCATAGTGAATATTTCATGTATTGACTACAAAAATTGTCACGGTCACGCAACACTAGTAAACACATTTCGATTTGATTTATTCAGATTTATTCAATGTGTTTTAGTTTTGCTCACTTTGGCTACAGTTTATGCTCGAAAACGTCTACCTATCTTATGTATAATTTACTGTTTTGTATTCATATAAAAATTAATTTTAGAGGATGGGATAATTGATCTGACCGCAAAAATACAAAGGTCAAGTTTCGTGTCATATTTACCGACTTTGCCGCTCACACTGTGTAACTCGCACTCACTGTGAATGAAATAAAACAATTCAAAGCGAAATGTCTTCACAAAGTAGTCTCGAAGCGTGTCATATTTTATCCTGGCGGTTCTGTTTCATTAAATTACTAACTACTTAACACTGGTAAAAGTTATTTTTTAGATCCGGCTGTATCGATGCTCCATATGGCTAAACTTTAGAATACCCGGCCACAATTCCGTGACATTAAAGTTCTGCTCCCGCAGTCCCGCAGAAGTTGCTCCGATCAGTCTATAAAGTTTTTCGATTACCTCAGTCTGTGTGTCAACAACATGAATTTTGCAAATACAGTATGTGTTCATAAACAAGATGATGATCTTATCGACAAGCGTATCTATAGGAGAACATCGAAAAGTAACTGTGTTCAACTGCTTGTATATTTTCCTTTTAAGAGTGCGGGTCCTCGACTTCATACCGTAGAATTCCGGTTATAAGCCCTGGGCTTATACAACTTCGTAAGGGGTTTTGGGTGGGCTTATAAGCGGAGGGGCTTATATTCGGGAGGGCTTATAAGCGGAAGGAAAAAAAAACGTTTCGAAACGAGCCTCGGGAGTGTTGATCGAAATACGTTTAGCCCTGTTCAGTACTGTCATCCGGTAGAGGGGGGCTTATATCCGGGGGGGGGGGGCTTATAACCGGATGTATGTTTTTGTTTCCAGGTTGATGGGCCTATAACCGGGGGGGCTTATAAGCGGGGGGGCTTATAACCGGAATTTTACGGTATTATACGCCAGAACTGATACATGTACATGTTTACCAAGAACTGCAAAAACTGGAATTAGATGTCTGTCTGAATGTCTGTTGATTTCCTGTTAAACAATAACAATAAAAAAACACTCTTGGCTATAAAGCAAAAGATACTATACCACCAGCAGCAGCTTACCATACATGTCCAAACATAACAAGTAACGATTCTCGGCTGGTTGAGCAAATGCCAAACACATTCGAAAATGCGATCTCCACAGCTGTTGTCAGCCGTCGTCACGCTCTCCACTTCGCTCCACTGTTCCCAAGCTGTCTGCCTTTCTCCCGTTTGCAATTTTTACACAGGTTCTCTGCCTTTTTACCGCATTCACAACCAATCTCGACTCACTCTTTGTACCACCAGACTTAGACGATTTCAGAATTTGTTTTTTTTTTAAACCAGGCCCTTGTGTGGGAAATTGTCTAGGCAAACTCTCTTTCGAAGAAAAAACTGTGGCAGCTAAAATTCTTTTGCAATGAACTTGGGGTTATATTTACAGTATTATACTGACAATATTTTCTGGACTTAAGTAACTGGCCGCTTAATAGGGGTAGTCCGACCATATGGTGAAAAAATTGTGCACTTTGGGGTAAAAGCACCAAATTTGGCATGGTGATAGTATTTAAGTTGCTGAACAATAATAGCTATGGACCCCTGCCAGGGGGGCGATTTTGTACTAAGGGGGGTGGGGTGGTTACAATTTTCAAAGAAATTACTGTAATTCAAGAAAAAAGGTGTACAGTTGAGCCAAATTTGTTATATGTAGTAGTACTTACTTACTATTCAGGTTGCTGAACAATATTAGGTATTTACCCCAGCAAGGGGGGTATTTTTTGTACTAAGGGGGGTGGGGTGGTCAAAATTTTCAAAGAAAGTACTGTAATTCAAGAAAAAGGTGTACAGTTAAGCTGAATTTAAGATGTGATAGAACTTGCTTACTGTTCAAGTTCCTGAACAATATTACGTATTGTCCCCAGCAAGGGGGGAAGTTTTTTGTACTTAGGGGGTGGAGTAATTGCGATATTCAAACAAATTGCTGTAATTTACCGAAAAGGTGAAGAGTTGAGCTGAATTTGCCATACTAACAGTGCACGATGTCCTGAGATATGTCATCGGACTCCAACCAGAAGTTCTTCACAAAAGGGGTGTATAACAAGCACGCAGGGGAGGGGGGTGGGGGGAGTACATACCATGGTATTTTTTGACTTTGTAAAATAAGCAAACTTAATCCTCTCCCTCGCATTCCCCGCCGCATGTACGAAGCGCAGTCCAAGACATGCCAGTCTTGAACAATGTTCTTTGCAACCTAACTCAGGTTTGCACCCTCATTTCACCAGCTCCCTATGTGGTCCACTGAGGCTTCCATGCATCTGACTCAGATTGTGCCCATCCCCATTCACTAAGAGAAGGTAGTTCAGGATACAATGCACTGTCCTCAACAATGACCAGCTTGGTAGGCCACTATCTTGTTGTGTTTGTACTAATGCATCAGCAGTAGGGGAGATGTTCTCAAGGGTTCTTCCTTTCTTTTGACTCCTTGGCACGGGCTTGCTGGTCATACAACAGAACCACCAATCCTTTAGCACAGGCATAGCATTTAGAACATCCTGTACACTAGGCATTTTGCTAAGGACCATGAAAGCTATAGTGGCTTGATCTCCAAAGGACATCCATGTGGCCCATACTGTGCTCTTCCCTTGTCCTTAGAATGCTGATGTCTAATCACAGCCTGTAAAGGTGTACAACACTTGAGATTTCTCATCTTCAAGAGGCCTGACGATGTCAAGTATTGCTTACCAACTCCAAATGCAATTCATATCTCCAGAGCAAGCACTACTGCAACACCAGTGTCTACTGTACAAAGAATTATCTTGTCAATACCTTGCTGTGCACGCACATATAAAATCAGCTCTGTTTTGTTGGACTCTTCCTTCAGAGATTCTCCCCAGCTATCAGGAAGCCTTACATCTGCTTCTACTCTGCGACGGACACCTCTTCCACGCTTGTCACGAGTTTGGTATGCATCTTTCCCAGATGATATCAATCTGCTGCACACTCGGTAGCTGGTTACTGATTTGCGGCAAGTTAACTTGATATGCATAGCCAGAGAATGTTTTACATGTTCCAGACGGCTTTAATATGTTGACAGGGGCAGTACCATCGATAAGCATCACATCTACTACTGGGGTTATAGATTGGTTTGGTGTCAGTTTTTCCATACACTTCATCAAGTCGGACTTTACGCTTACTTGCAGGTCGCAGGTCGCCAGAGTAGAAACAGATGTAAGGGTTCCTGCTAAGTGGGGAGAATTTCTGAAGGAAGAGTCCAACAAAACAGAGCATATCTAGCTTAGGAGATGATCACGTTGCCATGTGAAGCAAACAAAATGTATTCTATCTACAAGCGACACTCTCGTATTGTCATCTTCAGTTGATGTTACGCCTGAAATATCACCTTGCATGCACAAGGAGGTTGCTACAAGGCTAATTTTAATTGCATCTGATTGTGCACAGCAAGTTAATTCTTCGTACAGAAGACATTAATGTCACAATGCTCGCTATTTCCAACTTAAATCTAAATCAATTAAGAGTATAGTGAGATGTGATTGCATTTGGAGTTGGTAAGCAATACTTGATATCGTCAGGCCTCTTGGAGATGAGAAATCACAAGTGTTGCACATCTTCCACGCCTTTACAGGCTGTGATCAGCATTCTAAGGACGAGGGAGAAGCCACTATAGCTTTCATGGTCCTCAACAAACTGCCTAGTATGCGTTTGCTGGAAAGATTTGTGGTGCTGTTGTATGACCAGACAAGTCCGTGCCAAGGAGACAATGATGCCAGGAAAGTTAGTTTTTGCACAGAAGGTAGGACATTTGAGAACAACTCTCTACCGCTGATGCATTATTACAACACAACAGGATAGTGGCCTACCAAGCTGGTCATTGTTGAAGACAGTGCATTGTATCTAATCCTGAACGACCTTCTCTTAGTGAATGGGGATGGGCACAATCCGAGTCAGATGCATGGTAGCCTGGGTGGACCACATCACCTGAAGCATCAACAGCATGCCAGGGAGCTGGTGAAATGAGGGTGCAATGCTGGGGTTACAGCCCCCCACCACCCCACCCCACCCCCCTCAGTACAAAATCGCCCCCCTGGCTGGGGTCCATAGCTAATATTGTTCAGCAACTTAAATACAGTAACTATCACCATGCCAAATTTGGTGCTTTTACCCCAAAGTGCACAATTCCAGTATTTTTTAGCACCATATGGCTGGACTAGGGGTGGCCGCTTAATGGATGGCCGCTTAATAGGGGTTCGACTGTACTATCTGATTTAATACCTTGGCTTCATATTACGTTTTTTAGTTGGCCTTATCACCAGCAAATATGGAGATTACAAACATATCCCAAAACATAAATCCATTTGTCTGTCCAAGTTTTTTACCCACCGATATGTTCATTTAAGTTGATGTTACACAGGACAACTTGCAACAACTATTTTTTGCGCAACACCGCGTCAACTTTTAGTGGTATGTTAAATGAGTCAACTTTTCACGCATCGTACAAAATGTACTTGGTAACATGTATGTTACACAAGATGATTTTCAGCGCAACGCCATCTCGCAACATTTCGCACCAGCGTCAAGGCCATGTTGAACAGAATTCTGGGAAGGTGCTGCGCGAAAAATCGTTGGCGACCCTGTTACACGAGTCAGCTTTAAAAATATTCGTCATCTTCCGTTGTGAGTTTTTGACTTGGGTTCAAAAACTCACAACATGTTGCAGAGTCAAAGGGTGCACAAAAAATCTTCCACGGTACCATGTTACTCGGTGAACAATTTTTCACGCGACATTGTTGCGCGAAAAATCGTTGTTGCAAGTTGTTCCCCCCCAGGGGGGGTACTCCCTATAATGGCCTATATGGGGAGACCCCGCCAAAAGGGGTACCATTTTCAGGCTTCAGGTATATAAAAGGGTAGGGATTTCACGAGTTTAAGGAGGCTCGATGTAGTTTTTTTAGACTAAGGGTGGTTGTTTTGAAAATTAAAATTACCTAGGAAGCCAATGTTCGATTTTTGCCAAAATACACCATAATGATCAAATGTGACCAAATTTTAATTTTTTACCCGTCACTTAGTCACAACGGTTACCATAGCAACGATTGACGTTTTCTTTTGTTCTCAAACAAGCTTGATTTTCTCGAAATCTAGACTGTCACTTGGTATTTATTTTTTGATATGTTAAAGTTTAGTAGATTGACTAACTGTTGACGAAATTTTAGAAAAATCTGTAAGAGCGTTTTCAAGTAAATCAAGAATGAAATTTTCAGAAAAACCCCGTTTTAATATAAAATAGGCGCCTTAAAATTGTTTCGTATTATTTGAGCACAGTTTCTCTCACTGAAATATAAATACTTACACCATCAAAGACCATTAACTAAAAGCGAAAGACTTTTTGCTTTAATTTGTTAAAATATATCGACTGCCGATTGTAAGAAATTATAAGAAAATACCAAAAACTTCATTCTTGATTTACTCTAAAACGCTCTTACAGATTTTCCTAAAATTTTGAGCACAGGTAGTAAATCTACTGTACTTGAACATATCAAAAAATGAATACCAAGTGTCAGTCTAGATTTCGAGAAAACCAAGCTTGTTTGAGAACAAAAGAAAACGTCAATGGTTGCTATGGTAACCTTTGTGACAAAGTGACAAAAGCATTTGGCTATTTAAAAGGGCCTTTTAATAACATTTTTCGGCTTTGCATTAGCGCAGATTAGATAAGTCTCCTACTCGCCACCTCTGTTTTCTATCTTACTTCGCTAGCAAACTACGCATCCTATTTGTTTTGTTGACGTTGTTACAGTTAAAGTGAAATAAACTCCTCTCTCTAATAAATGCCTCACCTAGGACCCCGAAAATTTAATAGATGCCCGGGCGTTTATTAGATCATTTATGGTAAGTGTTTCTTTTTCTGATATTGCCTTCAGAGAACATTTTTCCTCTGGTCAATAGTCCTTATATGCACTCACCTAAAATAAAAAAACTTATTAGCCAATTATAAGATCGCTACCTTGAAAGCTAATGTTCTTGGAAAACCTTGAAAAATTATGGAAAATAATTCATGATGGTGTGCTTAAAGTACATTAAAGTGTTTAAGAGGAAATACGCCAGGACTTCGAGAAGTTATTGGACAAAATTATGTACCAAAACTATTTACACCTGATTGCAAGCTTTTGTGTTACTGCTTCAAATATCTTATCGAAAGAAATCTTTTCTAACAACACCACACATCGAAAACACATTTTGAATTTCCGCTGAATTCCACTGAATCGCTTAAAAGATGTAAGCTTTTGCCCATAGCTTGTGAACTTTAAATATCATTTTCTCAGACTCGGATAAAAAATTGTTGTACCAGAATTATTTCCACCTTATTGCAAACGTTTTTGTTACTGCTTCAAATATCTTATCAAAAGAAATCTTTTCTAACAACACCACACATCGAAAACACATTTTGAAGTTCCGCTAAATTCCACTGAATCGCTTAAGACGAATTTACAAAATGGCTACACGTGAGATTTTTCCTATACCTTGTGAACTTTGAAATTCATTTTCTCAGACTCTGATAAGAAATTGTTGTTGGTGTTATCACGGATAATTACATCTTTCCCTTTTATTAAGGTTAGGAAATAACGCAATAGGATTTAAATTATTCTGGAGATTGATTTTTGTCCAACTTTAATAAATATTACTCGACTTTCTAGTGGATTCCGTCTTAAATATAAGCAGACCTCTAGACCTCAAAGCACTTGAAATCTGGAGATTGTGATAAAAAAATTAGAAATTTCAGCAAAAACTGGGAGATCGATCAATCAATGGACGAAAAAACCTAAAAACCAGGAGCTAATCAAATGACCTGACTGTGTTTACCATGAGAGTTTTATATCTTTTATTTGCGACAATGAAGTGAAAATGGTGGATCTCACAGCAACATCGTGAGACTTGAGAAGTCTGTTGAATTCCAACTTTCCCTAAGGGTGTTCACTAAAAAAATTAAACAACTTGTAAAACCTGCTCACGTTTTAAAGTTATCAATGCAGCTGCACCTAGGCTCCGGTATTTATGAGTCTTACAAATATGCAAGGCACTTAGGCTGCAAGGAAAGGCAGCGAGGCATGCTAGGCAGAAATCTCTTATCCTAATAAAAAGGCTAACCGCAGCTACCTTAGCTAACTGTATGCTAACCGGTGTACTTTTTAGGCTAACAGGAGTGCTACGAAGTGCTATTTAAGGTTACTGGAATGGCTTGCAGGCCTCGCTGCCTTGCACTTTGCAATGACCCGACTTTCTGGTGAATAGAAAACTAAGCTCTTTATGAGCTCATAAAAAAGATGGCTCCTGCTTAGGTTCTTGAAAAACATCAGTCAACAAGTTTTTCTTAACAACACAACTGTAACATCTGAAAACAGTTACACAGAACCCCTTTGGCCTGTAGTGGATCCTAACCAGAGCTCTTCACTAACAAGAGTGTTGCAAGGGCTTCAGTAGGCTGGATTTCTGTCGCCTTCTCGAAAAGTGGCTGGAAATCAAGACTAGAGTTTCAACTGTACATGGAAAAATGTGTGGTTTTTCACTGGCTGAGCTACCAGTTAAGCAGAAAAACGTTTCTCACACACTGCTGGGAGACTGGGTTCTAGTGTGCAGGGGGTATAAGGTCTATAAGGTCACATGGCTCAGTTCTAGGTTCAGTTTTTTTTTTTGCATCCATCACTGCCTGACATGCACCACGCACCCACCCTGAAGTGTTTGTTCTAGTTTTTTGAGAAATTGTAACATACTTAGGGTGTTGACAGTTTTTCACTCTTGAGCCCTCGATGGGTCAAAAACTTTTCTTTGCCAGTTGTTTGGGTCTTTTCATGAAAATTTGATTCCAGCTGTTTACCCAATTATAATGTTTTGTTATAATAGTGGCCAATAGTACCAACAAAAGGTCAGGCCTTCTGCTTGGCTCCAGTGGTCTATACAGGGAGGCTCCGCCCAAAAGGTGGTACTTTTTGCATGCTTCAGGTATAGAAAAGGGTAGGATTTCGTAAGTTTAGGTATATGAAAGGGTAAGGAAGTCTGTCATAAAGGTATTTAAAAGGGCTTTAATTAACATCTTTTTGAACAGATGCATCTTATGGCTGTTTTATTTTTATCTATAATTTTAATGCTACAGAAGATTGATGAGATTTTCTTTTTTAGGTATACGTCATGTCATTTAGGTACATGAACGGGGTACCTTTTTTCAATAACGGTATACGAAAAAAGTGCCTTTCTGACAAAAATAATAATAGTATATAAAAGGGTAATGGGTTGGACCTCGGGCGAACCTCTCGGTAACAAACTGTTTTAGTTAGTCCCCTGGGAGCTTTCCATGTCTCCTAGACATGCTTGATTTTGTGATTAACATTCTTCAATTCATAGATTTTACTGTAAAAAAAAGTTTGCTTTGTTTAGTTATGATAACTTGAACAATAATTCTCCAAATTGTCCATAATAAACACTTGATTTCCTGCCAAAATTACTACAACGTGTGAAGAAAAATGTAACACCATGTGTTGTAACCTCTGGTTTACCTGAGAAGCCACAGCATGAACGGGGACCTTTCATGTTCACTTGAACAATTAGTACTGTTTGTCTCTCGTCAAATTAACAGGATCAAGCATAACAACAAAACCATAATAGCCAATCTCTTTTCTATGCTTAGGAACTGACAAGAATCTTCCAGATTTCTTAGCAACTTCGCTCTGGCCTTGAACTTCTTTCACAGTCAAATGCACCAAGTACTCATTACCTTCACTACCAAACAGACAAACTCCATGAAGCACTACGTCTTTGTTCACGTGGAAATGAATACAATCTTCATAATCCAAGTCGTAATGATTTAAATTGACTCTACCAAATCTGAAACATGATTGGAGAGTGCCATCCCTTTTGGTCCCTTCAATACCGACTGGTGATGCTAATTCTGAATTAAAATGCTTCATCATGTTAGCAAGTTCTTGCGGTGTTAGGATTTCACTGTCAGGCACGGCTTTAGCAAACTCTTTTTCCTCCATCACCGGGAAACGTATTTCTTTAACAATAGCCTCTCCAAGAATGCACCTTTTCACACTGCCATCTGCAGAAAGTCCTTGCCTCTCACATTCCTTTTTTGCCCAGAGATCAACAGCTTTGAACAACTCCACCTCTCTGATTGTCAGTGAATCTCTCCTGACAACTGCTTCAAGTAAGGACCTCTCAATTGTCACGAATCCCTCGGATTTCACAGCTTCTTCAGTTTCTCTGTCAATCAATTCCCAGCATTGATCTACAAGAATCTTCTCATCATATTGCTGAGCATGTGGCAGAACACAAAACACGTTTGCCGGATTTAATATTTCCTTTCGCAGCAACCGAACACATTCATCAGCAAGCGAGTTGACCAAGTATTTCTTTGCCACATACAGCACTTGCATCACATTGCTTTCGTTTAATTCCGCCTTCCCGCTGTACATGTACCGAAGCATTTCCAACACTCCCTCGTACTCGCAGTCTGGTAGTTCAACAGAGTCCGATCTCTCGGCCAGTCCACCACAAAACATGGCGAAAAAAACGGGACTACAACTCGACAACACAAACTCGTGGGTAGGAATTGCCATCTTGCTTTTCTTGGGCTCACCTTCGTCACTCGAAGCTCGAACAACAAGGCTTACATCGCTCAGTAGATCGTTATTAAACATGAAAATGCCTCTGTCTGTGATGCTTGCTTTGGTCTTCTGCCACTTTTCATTAAAGACGGCCATAATTTCGTGTTGTTTTACCCAATACACCAGTAAAATCACACACGCTGTGAAGTGTTGGCTATCCCATGCACCATGCGCCCTGATTTCGCGGGAAGATTTTGTCACGCAACCACAATAACAGGTCCGCTTTGCGTACATGTGCAGAGTTAAATTAGTGGCCAGATAAGTAGGCATTTCCCGATTATGCCAGCATTTTTTGCATAATTCGGCTTAACGAGCATTTTTTAAACAATTTTATCTTCATTTTTGTCGTCAAAAGTAAAAATGTGCTTGTTTTTGGTGTTCAAACACTTCTTAAGTCCAATTCTTTAAGCTCTCTACTTCAACTTCCATAGGCGTACGGGCCGGGGGGGGGGGGGGGGGGCAGGGGGGCTGCAGCTGTTTTTTTGTGTGCTGTTTTTTGGGCTGTTTTTTTTTTTACTTGGCCTAAATTATAACTTGTCGTCGCACTTGTATTAGCATTTAAAGGAACAATGTCACGGTATTTTGAGTCATTTTACTGATTACTTTCAGATTGAAGGAAACCTCAAAATTATAGTTTTCTAACATAGAAAAACAACAAAAGAGTGATAAAAACTCGAAAATAACCAAGGATGGTTTCGACTGACGAAGATTAAGACAGATTACAAATGACAAACTTGAAAAAAAAATTTTTCAAGTTGCCTTGTCCGTGGCGTAGCTCCTTTAATGGGCATATTCCAACTCTGTAGTCAACAATGACATGGATCGTATTGTTAATATCTTGGGCCATCGAAGATTCTTATGTATGAGATTTTCACTTCATTTGTAAGCCTTTGTTAGTGCATCGCTGTATGACCCTCGTTTCTTCTCGACCGGTTCGTTCGAGCAGGACACGAACAGAGCACGAGTCGGACACGAGATTGCACTCGAGCGCGCGCTTACATCAGATGCAACTAAAACAAATCTCATTGGCTGTTTTTTGCACGCGCGTCTATCCCTTTGTTATGTCATAAAAGAAAGTTTTTCAGTCGCAAAACAAATCTTTTTGCTTCAGACGTGTTTTTGCAAAGAGAGAAAATAACTTATTTTAATAAGTTGTTTTTTTTTTCTTTTCTTTGTAAGAACTCCAAGCGATACCGATTTTGAGCAGTTTAAAAACTGCTCAAAATCGGTATCGCTTGGAGTTCTTACAAAGAAAAGAAAAGGAGATAAGGGAATTAAAAGGTTTGACCGTTATTTCGTTGTTTTTGTTTGCGATTTACGGAATCAACAAAAATAAACGACGCGCCAAAGGCCCGTTTACACAGGCGATTTTTGTCGCGCAACTCAATGCAATTTTTGTCGCGCCGAAGTTGCATCATGTCGGCGCAGGAGTTTCGAACCTGTTCAAAACTTGATGCAACTTAGCCTGAATTTCAGACATCCCTCTGTGCTCGCCTGGCAAGCAGGCGAGCACAGGCAGAGGGATGTCTGAAATTCAGGCTAGATGCAACTTCGGCGCGACAAAAATTGCATTGAGTTGCGCGACAAAAATCGCCTGTGTAAACGGGCCTTAAGAAAAGAAAATATAAAGCAAGAAAAGTTTACAATCAGAACTTCGTTCTCACACAGCGTTCTGCTGCCGAATGCGACGGACAAACAACGTTAAGTAATCACCTTCTGCTCTTATCTATTCAATGCGCGCTTTTGGTGGTAAATGTCACGTTTCTGAAGAAAAAAAAAATTAGATTTGCTGGGTAACACTTAATTAAATGATAAAAACTATATTGACCTATATTGGGAGTACTGCAAAAAACGTCAGGCCTGTTCAAAACGTCGTGCTACTGCCGTTTCGAACTGGTGATAGCACGGCAATGGTTTCAAACGTCAAACTAATAATAAATTTTAATACAGTCGCGCCAAATTCAAATCGTTTCAGTCGCAACAAAAAGCTGCAAAATAACTTTAAACCAAGTCGCGCTACTGCTGTGCGTCACGCAGGCCTACCGTGCTAAGTAGTCGTGCCGAAATTAATTTAGTAAAGAAATTTGAGAAAAAAAACTCTTTGAACTGTCAAAAAATTAATAATTTTAACAGACGTTTGGGGCAGAGCCCTTCTTCAGTGTAATGTTCAAAATGCCAATGTTAAAAACAAAAGACAGTAATTTTAAATGCACGGCTAGTACGTCGACACTTGTATTGGACAATTTATTTTTATCTAGCCGATATTTCGACTAGTCGACTAGTCTTCTACAGGGCCAGAGCTGGAGTAAGTTCGGGGTAAATTATCTAAGGGAAAGTTGATTTTAACCCCTTGACTCCCACATCCCCCCCCCCCCCCCTGAAACGCGTTTTTTTTTTGCCGCTTAACTGAAATTCTGTTGCTATGGTCTTGAATTTACCTCAACTTTGCAGAAGAAGCACTTTTTACACTTCAGCAACATTTCAATAAAGATTCTGTGTAAAAATGTACAATATGTCACTTTGGTGCATGCACATAAGCCAAAATATGGACTTGTCTATTTTTGCTGAACCGTTCCAATTTTTTTCCCCTTTTGCTTCCGTTTTTTCCGCTTTCTTATTCTCGTTACTTTCAACTCTTCATATCCTTTCTTCTGGCCAAAAAAGTTTTGACGTTATCGAAAAAGGGACCTTGACCAATTACAGGTGTACTGGCCTGTTTAAGTAACGATTTTGCACCAAAATGGTTTGAGTTTTTCTAGCTCTGTCGAAATGCAACCGATATTCAAAATGAACAGGTCGATCCCAGCGCTATCAGATCAGGGGCGGATCCAGGGGGGGGGGGGGGTGGATTGGGTGGCTAGCCACCCCCCTTGATCCACCAGAAAAATGAAAATAAACATATTAAAATAGAAAATATGGACAATGTCCATCCACCTTTCATAGTCAGGCAGCCATTCAAAGTTAAGGACGGCCTTTTTTCCAAAATAGAAGACATTTGACAGCCTGTTTAACGAACGTCTAGTAATGTAACAAAACGTGTGTATAATTAAAAAAAAAATAGATTCCTTTTAGCATTCATGAGTTGTTTTAGCCTTGCTGGAATGATTTTCTTCTCCATTTACATCTTTGTCAAGGGCTAAACATTTCCACACATGTGGGTGAGCAAAAAAAAACAGATCTATTCTTTCCCGTAAGTTCTTGGCCTGTCAACTTTAAATTTCAATCAATTTCAATCATTCTTTATTTCAATCATTCTATAGTTTTTCTCCGAAATACAATTCAAGGTAAGTTGAGGAAAGAATATTTTGCCAATTTATCAAGGAAAAACAGCGGTTTAATAACCTAATTGACAGCTGTTTAAAGCTGCTCAGAATCGCGGAAATCCCGTCTAAGAGGCTTCAACTTTTCAAAATTTTCTGACGGGGGCATGCCCCCGACTCCATGAAATATGTGCCTCAGGCCAAAAAAGTTTGCACTCCCACTTCTAAAAAACTATCTAAAAGCCTAAAAACCCCTTTTCCGCCCCTATAAAAAACTGGGGCTTGAACAATATAGTAAACAAAAATGTTGGAAAACAGCCACCCTCCTTGGAAATATCCTGGATCCGCCCCTGAAGATTCTTATCACGAAATTCCATTGACGTGCCAATTAATGACGTCACAAGTGGTTCAATGACTGCATCCCCAAATAGCGCCTGATGCGCGTTTAGGAGTGGAAGGGTTGATATGGAAAGGGGGGGGGGGGGGGTATGAAGATGATGAGCGCGGGGCTCTGAAAATTTTGAGGGGGTTTGATAGGGGGGCTCTGAAAAAAATGTTGAGGTTGCAAGGGGGACACAGAATATTCTCTTGACATGACATTTTTCCTTAAAAATAATGACAACAACAACAACAACTTTATTTGCACCCTTTACATTCAATTAAATTAACAATACAATAATAAAAGAAATAAAGTAAAGTGCATGGCTGCCCAGAATAACCACGATTGACTAACAAGATTAGGCAGCCATACTTAGTTTTAATTAAAATAGTTTATAAAAAGGTCAGGTATACTTGAACATAAGCATTCTTTATTTTGGTTTCATTGAAAAAACACAAACTTTGTGACAAAGATCATTCATGGCAAGACTGACGCAGAGTTTCGTCCCAGCCAAAGGTCTCTTCAGAAGCTTTTGGGATGTCTATAAAACGAGGAACACCGCGAAACAACCTGGAACACCAAAATTTTTCAACATAGACAAACAAAATTGTCTGTTTTAATTAAATTTCAATAAATTTTAAATATTAAAATAAAGTAAAAATAATTATTATGAAATGGAGCATGATCAAATCATCATCAGCAAGCATATTCGAACGCATTTAGATCGGGCACCATCTTGGATTCTTACTGGGGAGAGGATTGGGGATAGAAGAAATGTGTCCTAGGAGGGGAAGATAAAAGGAGTGAAGTCAAGGTTGAGGGGGATAAAACAAAAGAAAATTCAAATTATTTCCCTAAAACTAGACTTTTAATATTCCAATATTCCTTTGTTTGTGATCAGTGGAGCGCAATTCGAAACTAGCCTATTGAGGGATCATTAATCCTTAGCGAAAGTACGCGACTCCTGGTCATTATTAGCCCCCCCCCCCCCCACTAAACTTTCTAAAAATTGTTAACTTCTCGTTTCCAGTTTGGTGGTAGTAGACCCCTGTGAGCTTGACTTGTAAGCAAGTCTACCCCCCCCCCTTTTCTTTTCCACTCAAATTCTGTCATTCCAAGATGGTAACTTATTACCTTTTATACAATCCAACTAATCACCAGGGACCACGGAACATTTTTCTAATGGGAAGGCGGGGTGGTGACAAGTGGATTGATGCGGGGAGCTTTAGAGACTCTTTTCTTAAGTCTTTATTTTTTTGTGCCCCTTCCCCACCCCCAGCTTCCCCGGCTTTGCAGTCCCTGATCGCAGAATACAATTCAGACAGCGCTAGTTACAATAGCAGCTTGCATTTATTTTCATTTTATTCACAACTCTTTACTGTTATAGTTTCTGAGCTTCCCAAATAAAGGTTACTGGTACAGTCAACTCTTGCCTTGCGGACACTCGCTATTACGGACAAAATCCAGATCCGCGGCAAAAGAGGTTTGACTGGAAGTGAGTCGTCTCCCACTATCACGGGACTCTTGCTATAAGGGACAATAAACGATACCCCGAGGGTTGACTGTACTAAGATTTATTGGCTATGTAAACATCCTAGTACAAATCTCAGTGACTAATACCTCAATCGAGAACAACCGCACTTGCATTGAAATTTAACACACTTTCACATATGAAATAAGAAATTGCAAAGCAAGTTAAATTTGTGACCTCTTCAGTTGGTTGCCATGTAATAGTTGAAAGTGGGATGACTTCATGTAACCACACCTGAAAAATACCTTGATAGCAGGTTCCAAAAGTTTTTATTTCTACTTTTAAATCATATTTATTGTTAAGTTATTATTTTTAACAGCTAAAGATTTAAAATAAATACAAAGATTAAGAGGAGCGAGTGAACTACATATAAGCTTTCAATGAACGCCCTACACATTGTCATTTGTAAAATATCAAATGTAAATGTGCATGCCGGCATGGGGTCATCAAAATTTTTATGTAATTCTATTTCTCATCTTTATCTTTAAGTATTTATTTGTAACAACTAAAGATTTTTTAACAACTAAAGAATTTAAATAAATACTTAATAAAGATGTTTCATTAATTAATGAACGTTAAACCCTGCACATTGTTATTTGTAAAATTTTTAAATGTAAAATGGCATGTGGTCATTGAAATGTTACGTAATGTTAATTTGTTAATAATATTTTGTTTTCAGTGTATAGTTATTACTGTTTATGTTGTCATCTGGAAGCTGGTAACAAGATACACTTTTCAAGTATGATTACATAAAGTCATCCTGCAGATTCAAATCTATTATGGCAACCAACTGAAGAGGTCATAGACGAACCTGGTTTTGTTTTGTTCATCATTGTATTATGTAAATGTGTGTTAAAAGTAAATGCAATTGAGATCGTTCCTAATCAAGATGCTGTTTAGTACGTTATTCTTTTGTTTTGTTTCATTTCAATTCTCCTTACTAATTTCCATACATTTCTTTTAATGTTTGTTTGGAGAATTTGGTGTTTTATCAAGACAGTATCCTCCAGTTGATGATTGTCTTTGTTCTCATCACTTGACTGATGGACAGTGGACTAACAACGTAAGGAGAAATCAGTAGTCGATCGCTTGATCTTCTCAATAGTATTTGTCAGTAGAAAAGACATCTTGTCTGGACTGACAAACACAGCATATCCAACTGACTACATCAATGTCCTTTCATCTTCGATCTTCGCTTCTTGTTATTTGTAGCATTACAGTTTGGATGTAATAACTATAATTTATTGTACTTTTCTGCATTGAGTGTTGGTGAGTAATGCATTGGCCTTCCTCTTAGGACTTTGTTAAACTAGCTAGCCCTGTGAAATTATAGAACCTGCAAAGAAAGTTGAAAATACTTAATATTTGCAAGCAAAAGATCCCTAGCTTGAACAATTACTACTGTTAAAATGTACTGACATACAGATAAGAGCGGCTACCTGAATGGGGACACTAGGAAAACATGGATTGAGAACAAAGGACTGCAGTGAATTTTTTTTCATAAATGAACCAATAAAATTAAAATGAGTGACCAATACAATACTAAAGATTTCTCAATTACTCAATTTCTCAAATTACTCAAGAAATATATAAGGATGATCACTCAAGAATCTCAACAAAAAAATCAGTAATTTATTTTATTCTAAGTCATGATCCGCTGAGTGACTGTAAAAAGGATGCCACAATTATGTAAGCACCAGACAAAGGTGAAAACTCTGAGTTCCCAATTGAAGAGAGACCCTAATAATTTATCACAAAACCGAAATATTTGAAGAAACTATTAAGAAGGTCTATTATAGTGGGGTCGTTCAGTCTGTGCCAGATTGCCACATTTTTTTTCTTCCTACACCGCAAATTGCTTTTATTTCTGCAAAATGTGACAAAGATCGTTTGCCTCCATGTGTTCGATCATCTTCGCCAATTTTTCAAAATCAGGGTAGTTTTCTACACGCTTTATCTCTGAAATGACCTCTGTGACCCCAAGTTAATTCTTTTTGCATTTCTGACACAAGTAACTCATTATCTGAACGGAAAAAAGATCATCTTTGTCTAGACAGAAAATATAAGCCTCCTCTCTCAACGTTGCTCCAAATATTGAAATGAATTTGATTTGGTTACGAGTATTTAAAAGCTTTACTGTTATGGCTCACCTTTAAAACGTTTTTAATTTAGCTTATAAGCCACCACACAGATAAAAGCCAGGCCCTCTTCCATTTAACAAAAAATTGTATTTCATTTACTGTTGCTATGGCTCATTTCGAAACCTTTATTATTCTGCTTATAAGCCCCACCCGGAAATAAAAAGCAGCCTCGAACCAGTGGCACATACTGCCAGAGCCTATCCCAGTTTCAATTGCATTTAGCAGTTAGGAATACTTCTATTCCCCCCTGGATTGGATGCTAGTCCATCCTAGGGTACCCCCCAGCATTATTTCGCTGGTACCTATATTTGTACACCTGGGTGGAGAGAGGCACTATGTGAGTTAAGTGTCCCCGGTGGGGGCACTCAAAAAAATTTTATACGGGGAGGCTCCACCCCAAGCTCTTACCCCTTACCCTTTTATATACCACTTTCACAGAAATTGTACCCCTTTTGTATACCTTTTACTGAAAAAAGGTACCCCTTTCATATACCGGGTACCTAAAAGACTTGGCATAGACTTAAAACAGGACGTTTTCTTAATGTCATTTTCATGTTGCGCTTTATAAATTAAAATAATACAGCCATAAAGTGCGTCTGTTCGAAATATTTTAATTCAAGGCCCTTTAAAAAACCTAAATGACGGATTTACATACCCTTTCATATACCTAAACTTGTGAAATCCCTACCGTTTTATATACCTGAAGCCTGAAAAAGGTACCCCTTTCGGGCGGAGCCTCCCCGTATTGGCCACTATTGGCCCCCCACGTATTGCCCCCCCCCCCCCCCCCCCCGGGAAAGTGTCTTGCCCAAGAACACAATACAGTGACCCGGCCAGGGCATGATCTTGTAATGTCCAGAGTACCGTATGCTAACCATTAGGTCACTGCACCTCCCATGCCCACAAAAATTAGCCCTCGCATTTATTAGCCAATCCAAAACCTGTTAAGAGGTTGTACAAGGCCAGGTACAAGTAGAAAATTATGGTATGCTAGTCAATCACAGGCAATTAAGTTTTTTTTCGTCTGTTCACTCTGATAATTCTCTTGCAACACTGAGTTATGAGAGGCAATTTATTTATCAGCATCTTACCCAAGAACACAACATACAAACATAAGGTACAACATTGGGCTAGTTTTTGTGTCATTTTAAGTTTGTTAATCAATAGCAGAAGAGTGCATCTTACGCTGTTCACTTAATCCTTTTCTCTTGAAAAGCAGATGAGAAGCAGCTCATTGAAACGAAAGATGTTATAATTACCATGAGTTCCATTATAAAGTTGGGAGAAGTTAAGATCACAAAAAGATATGAACGTGACACAATCAGTTATTGTGGAATGGGAATAGGAATGCAAATGTGAATGAACCTGCTACATACAATAGTGTAATTATTTTTTATAAAAATGGTGCTCAGCAAACAAGCAGAATAAGTTAAAGCATGTACTGGCAAGTTTATTTTACCTGAATATTTTGCTTCATCATATTCGTTCTCCTCATTTTGTAAAATCAGGTTTTGAGTTTCATGACATGCAAAGGCAATAAAGGTCCCTATTCGGCAGAATGATGGCATATTGACTTGCATGCAAAAGGGTTTCAAATAATGTAATCATGTGCATGGCGACCACCCTGTGTGACTGAAAAAAAAGAAAAAGAAAAAAAGGGTTGTAGCCAGTTACTATATATATGGCAATGTTTAAATGTTTGACTGGCAGAACACTTGGACCCATTGGGGCCCTAATAAATTATTATAAGCTATATATTAAGTTAAGAACATCTAAAGGTCATTTAACTTACAATACTATCAAAATATATTTCTTTTTACTTACCCAGAAGAATACTGGGTCTGGTGTATTATCTTTCTCCTCATTCTTGAAATACTTGGACTCACGCAAGTCATTACATCCAGTACTCCATCCTAGAAGAACAAAGAAAACACTGCCAGATTGACCATCAATAACATAATTATCCAGATGTTTTGCTGTATTATTCTTGAAGACACTTGATCATGACCTCAATTGTACAACTTTTACTTAAAGAAAATAATCCTCCTTCCAAAGATACCTGCTTTTGGGTAGACTTGAAAAATGTAGGCTGGCGATTTTCAAGTTTATCTCAATTTGTATGAAAGGGCCATTTACAATGCTCGAAAATCATCCTAGATTTTAATATGGCCATGATTTTGCCAATAAAAGACTTTTGCTCTGCCAATTTGAAGTCAAGAGCTGTTAATTAATTAATGAAAATAAATAAAATTAACAACAACCTTTATTGTACTCTCTTGCACTTACACTAAAAAAAAATTGTGACGTAGCCCCTTTAATGAATTGCTTTGAAGAACACATACATGTGAATGGAAAATATGCGCAGAAAAAGTTTTTGAGTTTTTGAGACTGAACACATCCATTTAAAAAAGGGGAAGGCCAATGACACCATGCAGCCCTGAAGGTGAGGACTCCACTGGACACCTTGATCTAACAGGTCAAGATCTATAGGAAATGAAACCCCTGGTTTTGATCAATGCAGTTTTATTTCATCATGTGTTCACTTATCCCTTTATACCCCCCCCCCCCCCCCCCCCCCCCCCCCCCCCCCCCCCCCCCCCCCCCCCCCCCCCCCCCCCCCCCCCCCCCCCCCCCCCCCCCCCCCCCCCCCCCCCCCCCCCCCCCCCCCCCCCCCCCCCCCCCCCCCCCCCCCCCCCCCCCCCCCCCCCCCCCCCCCCCCCCCCCCCCCCCCCCCCCCCCCCCCCCCCCCCCCCCCCCCCCCCCCCCCCCCCCCCCCCCCCCCCCCCCCCCCCCCCCCCCCCCCCCCCCCCCCCCCCCCCCCCCCCCCCCCCCCCCCCCCCCCCCCCCCCCCCCCCCCCCCCCCCCCCCCCCCCCCCCCCCCCCCCCCCCCCCCCCCCCCCCCCCCCCCCCCCCCCCCCCCCCCCCCCCCCCCCCCCCCCCCCCCCCCCCCCCCCCCCCCCCCCCCCCCCCCCCCCCCCCCCCCCCCCCCCCCCCCCCCCCCCCCCCCCCCCCCCCCCCCCCCCCCCCCCCCCCCCCCCCCCCCCCCCCCCCCCCCCCCCCCCCCCCCCCCCCCCCCCCCCCCCCCCCCCCCCCCCCCCCCCCCCCCCCCCCCCCCCCCCCCCCCCCCCCCCCCCCCCCCCCCCCCCCCCCCCCCCCCCCCCCCCCCCCCCCCCCCCCCCCCCCCCCCCCCCCCCCCCCCCCCCCCCCCCCCCCCCCCCCCCCCCCCCCCCCCCCCCCCCCCCCCCCCCCCCCCCCCCCCCCCCCCCCCCCCCCCCCCCCCCCCCCCCCCCCCCCCCCCCCCCCCCCCCCCCCCCCCCCCCCCCCCCCCCCCCCCCCCCCCCCCCCCCCCCCCCCCCCCCCCCCCCCCCCCCCCCCCCCCCCCCCCCCCCCCCCCCCCCCCCCCCCCCCCCCCCCCCCCCCCCCCCCCCCCCCCCCCCCCCCCCCCCCCCCCCCCCCCCCCCCCCCCCCCCCCCCCCCCCCCCCCCCCCCCCCCCCCCCCCCCCCCCCCCCCCCCCCCCCCCCCCCCCCCCCCCCCCCCCCCCCCCCCCCCCCCCCCCCCCCCCCCCCCCCCCCCCCCCCCCCCCCCCCCCCCCCCCCCCCCCCCCCCCCCCCCCCCCCCCCCCCCCCCCCCCCCCCCCCCCCCCCCCCCCCCCCCCCCCCCCCCCCCCCCCCCCCCCCCCCCCCCCCCCCCCCCCCCCCCCCCCCCCCCCCCCCCCCCCCCCCCCCCCCCCCCCCCCCCCCCCCCCCCCCCCCCCCCCCCCCCCCCCCCCCCCCCCCCCCCCCCCCCCCCCCCCCCTTTACCCAATACTGTAAAAAAATTAAAAACTGCCAAAATTTTAGGTTACCTTTCTGCCCTTAATTACAGCTCAAAACCATGTCCAAGCAATCTGTATCTCGACAGTACTTAAAACTTTTGCCCACTTAAGCGCTTCTCCTTTGTAGGGCAGGAATAGGAGGATCAATGCATGCTAGATGGATTTACACTTCTTCTCAAATCTGAAAAGTAATCAAATTATTGTAGCTCTGTGATAATTAGCAACCAGTGCCTTTGCTGATGGTGACTGTTTCAAGTGATTAATAAACTTCCTTTTATTCATTTCTGCTGTTTTAAAATTCATAAAACGAAATAATTAACACAAGCTTTTTTTATGTTAGGACTTAAATATAAAAGGTCTATGCATGCACACATGTGGACAACACGCAGGGGGTCATGTTACAGTGACAAAATCATGTGTTCTTCACACTGAAGGGGCATGAAGCAGGAGATGTAATGGGGACCGACATGTAGCAGGGGCAAAAATTCAAACATGCACACATGCAAGAAAATGTATCAAGGACATGTTTTCTTCTCTTCTTTTGAAGTGCAATTCACACTGATGATTCAAGCTCACTGCTGTAAACAGACACAAATTAAAAGAGGCCCAGTTAAGGGTTTCAGGATTATGGAATATTGTGTTTGGTTTTCAGAGAAGAGATTGCTTACTAAATGTAAAAAATTGAAGATTATTAATTTTGTGTTTCATTATAAAATTACCTAAGGACTTGTGTATAAACTGCACCCTCAATTTTTTGCACCCCCAAGGTTGACTTTAATGAAAAAAAAATTAAGAATGCTAAGTTAAAGTAGTTGGTTGCTATGCACAATAAGATATAATCTTATGCTTTGTGCATTTACTCTACTAGCTTCTATTCACTCAAATTCCAAATTTCTTCAGAAAGAGATGCTCTTTTGACAAGATGGTGTCTTTAGTACAAAAGACCACGGATTATTATGTATGTTACAAAAATGTAAGTACAGATTATTATCAGTCATCACTTTTAGGGTTATTATTTCTAATTGGGATATGAATTATTTCCAAAATTTACCTACAGGATTATGGATAGACCCCCTAGCTGGGCCACACACAAGTCAGAAGTTTTATTCCAGGAAATTAAGGGGGGGGGGGGGGGGGGGGGGGGGGGGGGGGGGGGGGGGGGGGGGGGGGGGGGGGGGGGGGGGGGGGGGGGGGGGGGGGGGGGGGGGGGGGGGGGGGGGGGGGGGGGGGGGGGGGGGGGGGGGGGGGGGGGGGGGGGGGGGGGGGGGGGGGGGGGGGGGGGGGGGGGGGGGGGGGGGGGGGGGGGGGGGGGGGGGGGGGGGGGGGGGGGGGGGGGGGGGGGGGGGGGGGGGGGGGGGGGGGGGGGGGGGGGGGGGGGGGGGGGGGGGGGGGGGGGGGGGGGGGGGGGGGGGGGGGGGGGGGGGGGGGGGGGGGGGGGGGGGGGGGGGGGGGGGGGGGGGGGGGGGGGGGGGGGGGGGGGGGGGGGGGGGGGGGGGGGGGGGGGTTGAAGAAGAAAGGGGTTTTGATCAATACAGTCTTGTTTAAAATATGCATCATGTGTTCACTAATCCCTTTAGGCCTAATACTGTAAAAAATTAAGCCCGCTGACCCTTCTGCTCAAAAATGAATATGAAACAGAAAACTGCCAAAATTTCAAGTTACCTTTCCGCTATTACAGATCGAAAGCATTGTCCAAGCAATCTGCATCTCGACAGTACTAGAATGTTTGTCAACTCCTTCTTTGTGGGCCAGAATAGGAACATGCTTGATTGATTTACACTTCTTCTCTTGTCTGAAAGGTAATCAAAGATATACTTTAGTTTATTGTAGCTCTGTGATAATTAGCAACCAGTGTCTTTGTTGAAGGTGACTGTTTCAGGTGATTTAAATTAGACTGCAGTCATCGCTACTGTTTCAAAATTCATGAAACAAAATAACACAAGCTTTAGTCTTAAGGCAAGGAGGAAACTACTGGAGGCACATTTACCAGCTGGATGAAAAAAACACATTATTTTGTGTTAACAAATCTATTAGAAGAGCGACTAAATCAATTTGGTGTTATTTTCAAGAAAAGTAGGTTATCAAACTGTACATGTATGCATGTTTACACTAAAAAAAGCATAATACTGCAAATTAAAGAGCCAGTGTGCAATGTGGTTACAATAATTGTATACTTACTTTTTCATTGTTGCCATTTTGATACAACAAACCCTTCTCATTCTTAGGGTCTTGTCTTCTTTTGAGGTGCAATTTACAATGATGATTCAAGCTGTAAACAGACACAAGAGAAGCCCTGTTAGGATTTCTCTAAAAGATTTTACAGCAAATTCAAGAATATAGGTCACGAGAATAGCCCCAGATCACATGAAAAGTCCCTAGTAGAATTATACAAAAATGCAATAAAGAAGTAAGAAGAGTTAAGAGTCTGACCTGCATGCTGGTTTTCTCGTTGGCTAACATGCTCTCCAGATTTTTTCCTAACTCGTCGATGTCGCTTCCTTCATCACTACTGCTCTCCTCGTCAGTAGAGAGGACCTCAGTTGATGACAGAACTCTGAAAAGATGGAAAACAAGTTCAAATATGATTTTCGCATCACTGAAAACACGTTCTTAGCACGACTTGGTTGATTTGTTGTCAAAAAACAAACAAAACAATAACAAACAAACAGTTTTCAACAGTTTTCTAAAGTAGTGGACATAGTTGTTAAAGCACCGGACGTGACTTGTTTCTTGGCGCCGCAAGGCGCCTTACGTGCACCGAAGGCGCAAGCAACTAGGGGGGTCTGGGGGCATGCCCCCCCCCCCCAGGAAATTTTTAAAAAGAACACTCTTGAAACTTGTTTCCATCATTTCTTTAACCTTAGAAATCAGTTTTACAGTAAAGTATGGAGTTTACTCAAGTCCTCTTTTAAAAGGAAGATTCCGAATTAAAATGGACAGTTGGTAGGGGAAGGGGGAGGTAGAATGGCAACAACAGAATTTTCAGCTGTTTATCATTGCAACTATATTTGATATTTTTCAGTCTTTCATGAGATACAATCTCTTATTATTTTTTATTGTACAAGCTTAAAGCTTTAAAAAGCGCATGGGGATCGTTGAATACGGGAAATATTAGTTTGACTTCAGTAAATAGCGACCTCATTAGCAGCTGGCAGCTTTTAGACATTACTTTTTTTCAAGTCAGGAGAAAATCACTTTCTTTACTGATCACTGCATCATCACAACAAAACACCTATTCACGCTCCTAGACTCACTCTGTTTTCTCTACATCGTTGGAAACTAATGAGGGACAATCTCTAACTCAGATAAGTGGCTAGGTGTTAAATGAATTTTTCATTGCTCGTCCGTCATCTTTCAATTATCCTTTCATACTTGTCATCCAATCAATACTGCAATTTTAATAGACAGGGAAGTAGGTCCTTTGTTTTCCCGCGCGCCCTGTAAAACCAAACTCTGTCCTTTTTGGCTCGAGTCAGTTCTTTTAACAATTTGAGATTTTTTAAAATCGGAGGGAAAGAAAAATACAAAAGTCTCCATATACTTGTTCTGTAAGTCGAATATTCTCCCACTGGCATTCTTCTTAGTATTGTTCTTGGGATAAATGCGCAGGAATTGTGAATCTTGATCCTCTTCAGCAAACTTGCTCCTGCGTCTGGAATATGTCACAAGAATTCACTTAAACAAACCGTGACCTGGCGCTCCTGGAATTGCGTCTCCAACCCCACCAGACATTAGCCCCATCTGCATCTAGCGCTCTTACAATGTCATGGACAGCAGCCTGACCAACTTCCGTAATGGCGGCCACAAAAGGGGGATTAGTTTGTTTAAATAAAAATGGCTTTCTGCCAAACCTCTCTTCTTCGGACTTGGCCGTCTCTGTGGACATGGTGCGAACGACATGAATAACTTCCCATCTTGAAAGTTTATGAATCTAAGGTCAAAAAAATCAATGGTTTTAGTGGAGTCCTCATACGAGCCTAGTGGCCCGTCAGGCTTTTCCCCCTAGCCAGAAAAGACTGATGGAAGAATTTCTACTATCTCCTTGACAGGATGCTAGTCCATCGCAGGATAACTTCTGTGCCCAATGCCTGCCCGTAGCCACGGACACACCTGGGTGGAGAGAGCCATTGTGAGAGTTTAGCATGTCTTGCCTGAGCACACAAGACAGTGACCCCAGCCACAGCTCCTGATCCAGAATCCAGGGCGCAAACCATTTGACAACCACGTTTTCCCAAATTGTTGAAATAGAAATGTAAAATAACTGCTGTGTTGGAACAAGAAAGTTTTCCACTTTCTTCATCAGATAATTCTGAAGTTTCCTCAAAAGTACTTGTCTGTGTAGCTTGCCTGTAATACACAGTCTTCTCAAATCATCGTCTGTTCCTGTAACCGTCCCTTGTTTTCAAGTACTATTTTTATCTAGCCAGTACTCGAATCATCCTGAACAAATTAGAAAGTGAAGATATAAATATCAACTACACGAAGAAACCACTTTTTCCACATCACATGAGAGCAAATCGTGCATGATAGCTCAAAGTTCTGTCATCTCATTCTGCCATGTAACAGCAAGGTACTCTGACTGCATGAGAATCCCTCTCCCCACACCTGGTGGGGCCTGGCAGATCCCACGACAGCCAGCCGACACTTTCCTCTTATCAATGAATTGAATGCTCAGAAAGCCATGTTCCATGTTTCTGTAAGTGAAAATTAGAAACAAGCAAAGAACTCATTGATCCCTTCTTTAATACAAGTGCCAAAGCTAACCATCCCAACTGCCCCAGCTTCCACTGGTTTGCTCTCCCTAGGTGGGCACCCTATTGTAAAATCGCCAATGCATATTAGTAACTCAAAAACCCTTTTCAAATCATCACGTCTCCCAAGAAGATTGCAGATGCCAGGATTGAAAATTTAGAAACAGTTTTATTTTTTTAGATGTGTTTTTAAACGTTTCTTTTTTAATTTTTAACCATAAAATAATAAAGATCGTTCAAATAGTAAGCCAATCATTGTTTTTACTGTTGACCAAAAACATTGACTTTGTTACTTTTTCCACCATGTTTGGGCTTTCAGGGTCACTCTCTTTCTTCACATATATATCATTTCCAGAGAGGTGTCAATGACTTTTCTCCATAACCATTAAGAAAACTACCAAAATAAGTAAATAAGTAAACAAAAACCCTAATGACATCCAGAAGTGATGAAAACTGGCCTTCCCCACACTACATGAAAATATTATCCACGATGCGTGACTACTTCATCGTGTTGTAAGATAGGAAAGATGAACGTTGATCCGCTCTGTCCCACGCTGGAACTGCTTTTATCAGTTGATCGCGACGTTTCCAGTGTATCACTGCTGGTCTTCTTCAGGTTGATGAAGACCAGCAGTATCTAAAAGGAATTGCTAGCTGACAATTTATTAAAGAGACTTTATTGTGAGACAAACGAATAAACATTCATCTTTCCTTACATCAAAATACCGTAAAATTCCAAGTTGTGTCCTTTAAAATGAAGCACATCTCGGGCAAGGGCTCTAAAAATTTTCCCCGTCATAAAAACGGAGGGGCTTTTTTGTCCGCCAGGTTTTCTATAAGCGGAATAAAAATAGTTTCAAAACGGAGCCATATTAGTGTTGATTGAACATTAGTTTTTGGGTTAAAAATGTATTTTTAAGCAACATTTAGCCCTGTTCAGTACGGTCATCTGGCAGAGGAGGGCTTATATCCGGGGGGGGGAGGGGGGCTTATAATCGGACATATTTTTTTGTTTCCAGGTAGATGGGCCTATAACCGGGAGGGCTTATAACGGGAATTTTATGGTATGCTCAAGCAGACAGGCAATGATAATAAAGACAAAAATTTGTGTAATTTAGGGATACTGTATTGATGTACACCAAATTCTCAGGACGAGAGGCAATTGACGGCTTGGGGGGGGGGGAATAAAAGGGCTAAGTAAAGTCAGTAGAGTGTAGCAGCTCTTGCACACTTGTAATTCTACTGGTCCTCTAGTGTAGCATTCGCTATTGTTTTGGGGGCTAGGGACAGTGTTGCTGTTGTTTGTTCAAGTTCTCTCGAAGGATAGCGAGCCATTTATGTGAGACTTTGCGAGAGCTGCTACCCGACCCAGTAGAGTACAGTGTTCGTACAGTACGGTTCTCTCTGTTCAGCTAAATCAGAAGTTACCTTGAGTCTCTGTTCTGCAGCTAACATACTATAATACGCACAGCACTGCTCTGGAGACACCAAAGCACGCATCTCTTCCTCAGTCGGCAAACGGAAATCACTTTTGAGTACCCACCAGTTACAGTCAGTACCTGAGGTGACACAACAGTACGTCACGTGAGCTCACTAGGCTCTACTGCCAGCCTCTGGGCGGGAAAATGAGTCCGCGCTCCTCCAGAGACTGGACTCGGGAGAGCGGCAAGAATTCGACGCTACCAGTTAACTATGAATCGCTTTACAAATTCACTCACTTAAACAGCCACCAACCCACCACTGAATCTAAGGATGATAATTTGCACGTTCTTATATTTAAGTAGCGGACTTGTCTTTTTTTATCACATAAAAAACAAATGTTCCTCGCTTCACATGTTTTTATTCTCATTTTGTGATCGTACACTGTAAACTCGGAAGTTTCCTCTTCTTAAAAACTAATATACCATAAATATAAACATTGCCATGCAACGATCTGCTAAACTACTCTAAACTAAAATAAGCTACTGTATGCTATGTTATGCTGAGGATACCTAAATACCAAGTCAGGATTCGAGCCAGGACCCGAGCTCAGGACTCGAGCTTGGGACTCAAGCTTTCACTCCGGTTTGCTTGCGGTTAGCTTTTACTCGAGTCCTAGCTCGAGTCCTGGCATTGACTTAAGTTTATTTCTGTTATACTACATATCTTAACTATTCTACACTAACAGCTAGTACTTTACTCACTCCAAAAGGGAACTGATTCTAACTCCATACCCTGTGAATCTGAAATAGTTAATGTCTGTTAAATTTCACTTCATTTATGTCATAAGCTACTTTTCTGTACCTTGTACCTAAACCAATATCTATTCTATTTTGAACTACAATGTATTGAAATATCAATTGATCAGTGACAATTACATTATGCTGCATTAGGTTTATTACACAAACACTACAATCAGATTGGGTACTTGCTTACTTATGCACGTGATCACGCACACACTCAATCACGCACGCACACCTCACGCAGGCTTGCTTCTCGTACGGCGCCTCACAGACGCGCTCTCTCATTGGTACAAATTAAACCAACCAATCATCCAAACCTGTTCGTTTAAAGTCAGCACAAAGCTTGAGTCGTTTTCTAATGCTGCTCTCAGAGTGCATAGGAAAAGCTCGCTTTATGTCATCCATCTTGATCCTTCTGGGGGTGTCTGGACTCTTCCAGAATAGACGGTAGATAAAAATCTGTAGAGATATGAAAATAAAACCGTGTTGCGACATTGAATCTCCCGTAGATGAGTGTCAAGTACGTGTCATCATTCAGTGTGAATCGTTCTATTATTTCTATTAAATAAATATGATGGCAGGGTGGAGGAGGGTAGTTGTCAACTTATATGCTCAATACAGTTGAATGACTGGTGAAAACGTTTGACGTCTTTGACGAGCGCACGTTTTCAGCATCCTTACATACATAATGGAACAACGCCCCAACGGAAATTGTTTAAAATTATGTTAAAACTGTAGCTGAACCTTGCTAAAGCTGTGATTACGCTTCCTTTTAATCATTCCACCGCAAAATTCTTTCTAATTACAGTAAAAGAAACCTCTCCCAAGTGACTGGTTACGGCTTGACAAAATGGTTGGATTGCTATCAGAGGGTTTACTGTTTTACAGAATAGGGGTACCGTAATGATTCGATTTAGCGTCCGGGGCGCTTATTTACTTTTGGCACCTCTAGGGAGGGCACTAATTCGAGACAGGGCGCTTATTCATTTTTTGGAGAAACAACCAAATGTTCAAAACAAAACTTTAATAAATATTAAAATAACTAATAATAACAGAAACTGTAACGGTAA
Organism: Oculina patagonica; assembly: GCF_052425735.1. Classification (NCBI taxonomy): domain Eukaryota; kingdom Metazoa; phylum Cnidaria; class Anthozoa; order Scleractinia; family Oculinidae; genus Oculina; species Oculina patagonica. Next base: position 13,031,959 of record NC_135771.1, on the reverse strand, counting down.
CAAACGGTTGAAAGTTCAGTTACTTTAAAAGAATTGTTCAATTTAGCAGTAAATATATACATGTACGGTACGGTGAATGTTCATGAGTTTATCTATTCGACGTTGATGACTTCCGTAGGGGCAGTTATCCACAATAGGGGCGTTTATTTAGATAGGAGCAATTATAAGAATGGGGGCGCTTATTGGAATAGGGGCGTTTATTGAAAAAAAAAACACATTCGAAAGGAGAGCGCTTATTCAGAAGGGGGCGCTTATTGGAAGGAGGGCGTTAAATCGAATCATTACCGTATACATAACAGCGAAGAATGCTAATGAAACTCAGTGACCCACCTGCAGGAAATCCCTGGCATGAATGTTGGCTTTCTTAGAGTTTGGTTTGGTTTTGGTTACCTAAGGACTTGTGTATAAGCTGCACCCTCAATTTTTTGCACCCCCCCAAGGTTGACTCTAATGAAAAAAATTTTAAGAATGCTAAGTTAAAGTAGTTGGTTGCTATGCACAATAAGATATAATCTTATGCTTTGTGCATTTACTCTACTAGCTTCTATTCACTCAAATTCCAAATTTCTTCAGAAAGAGATGCTCTTTTGACAAGATGGTGTCTTTATTACAAAAGACCACGGATTATTATGTATGTTACAAAAATGTAAGCACAGATTATTATCAGTCATCACTTTTAGGGTTATTATTTCTAATAATTAGACACGAATTATTCTGCACAATTGACTATACAGGATTATGGATAGACCCCCTAACAGGGCCACACAAAGTCAGAAGTTTTATTCCAGGAAATTAAGAAGAAGAAAGGGTTTAGATCATATCAGTCTTGTTTAAAATATGCATCATGTGTTCACTAATCCCTTTTACCTAATACTGTAAAAAATTAAGCCCGCTGACCCTTCTAAGCTCAAAAATGAATATGAAACAGAAAACTGCCAAAATTTCAAGTTACCTTTCCGCTATTACAATAAAAGATCGAAAGCATTGTCCAAGCAATCTGCATCTCGACAGTACTAGAATGTTTGTCAACTCCTTCTTTGTGGGACAGGAATCAGGAACATGCATATGCTTGATTGATTTACACTTCTTCTCTTTGTCTTGAAAGGTAATCAAAGATATACTTTAGTTTATTGTAGCTCTGTGATAATTAGCAACCAGTGTCTTTGTTGAAGGTGACTGTTTCAGGTGATTTAAATTAGACTGCAGTCATCGCTACTGTTTCAAAATTCATGAAACAAAATAACACAAGCTTTAGTCTTAAGGCAAGGAGGAAACTACTGGGCACATTTACCAGCTGGATGAAAAAAAACACATTATTTTGTGTTAACAAATCTATTAGAAGGGCGACTAAATCAATTCATTGTTATCTTCAAGAAAAGTAGGTTATCAAACTGTACATGTATGCATGTTTACACTTCAAAAAGCATAATACTGCAAATTAAAGAGCCAGTGTGCAATGTGGTTACAATAATTGTATACTTACTTTTTCATTGTTGCCATTTTGATACAACAAACCCTTCTCATTCTTAGGCTCTTGTCTTCTTTTGAGGGTCACTTTACAATGATGATTCAAGCTGTAAACAGACACAAGAGAGGCCCTGTTAGGATTTAAGGATTATGAAATATAATTTTACGGATTTTCAGAGAAGAGATTGTTTGCTAAATTTAAAAATTGCAGATAATTGATTTGTGTTCCAATATAAAATTTAATTACCATAAAAGGACTTGTGTATGAGCTGCACTTGTACATACAATCCGTCATGTGCATGTAAGCCGCACCCCTAACTCTCAAGGTTGATTCTGAAAAAAATAAGAATGCTAAATTTAGGTAAAGTAGATAATAATATTGCTTTTCACAATAAGATTTAATCTTATTCTGTGTTTACTACATTAATTATATTTAACTCTCAAAATACCTTTCGAAACTTTCTTCACTCAAATTCCCAATTAACTTCTTCAAAAAAAAATAAAAAATTGCTCTTTTGGCAAGATATTGTCTTTATAACAAAAGTCTACGGGGCCTCACAAAAGTCACAAATTTTATCCCAGAAAACTAAATTTCAGTGTAGCCATACCTTACCTTTTACACATAATTATATATCCAGAAATAGTACCAGTCAGACTGATATCAAGCTATCCAGGTAATCCAGGCAAAAAACCCTGAAAAATATTAAGAAAACAAAGAACACAGCAAGGAGAAGAGAGTTATATAAAAAAAAGACAGTTTGAATACATAGAGGATGTACACGATACATGGTTGTGAGGAGATATGAAATTTCTAAAGATTTCGACTCAAATCAATCGGTCTTGACTCGAATTAACAACGTTTTTAACCCTCCTTTTTGCCAAGTTGACTTCAGGTATGTCGGGTAGAGATCAAGGCAGACAAATTGTCTCAAATTGATTGGTTTGAATTGAATTAACAACAATTTAAACCCTCCTTTTTGCCAAGTAAAGTTGAATTCCGGTATGTCGGGTAGAGATCAAGGCAGACAAATCGTCTCGAATCGAACTGTTCTAATCGAACTTACATCGTTTAACCCTCATTTTTGCCAAGTTGACTTTCGGTATGTCGGGTAGAGGTCAATGCAGACAAATCGTCTCAAATCGATCGAAGTCCGAATCAAATTAACAACGACTTTTAACTCCCATTTTTTCCAAGTTGACTTCCGGTGTATGTCCGGTAGAGATCAAGGCAGACAAAATTTAATTTAATTGATCGGTTCAAATTGAATTAACAACAATTTAACCCTCCTTTTTGCCAAGTTGAATTCCGTTACAACGGCTAAAGAGATCAAAGGAGACAACAATTTCGACCAGACCTCATCGATTCGAAACAAACCCTATAGTGTTTAACTGCCATTTTTGCCAAGTTGACTTCAAGTATGTTGGGGGCCCGCACTGTTCATCGGTACTTTTTGAATTATCCAGTTTTTTAACCCCTATTTTTTTTTCTAAATAAACTCAAAAACTGTGTAAAACTGGTAGGTCTCAAGGCCTTCAAATCGAATCCCACTGATCGCTTCGAAACAAATTAACAACACAGCTTTAACCCTCCTCTTTGCCAAATAGAATTCCCGTATGTCGGGTAGAGATCAAGGCAGACAAATCGAATCGAATTGATCGGTTCGAATCGAATTAACAACAATTTTAACCCTCCTTTTTGCCAAGTTGAATTCCGGTATGTCGGGTAGAGATCAAGGCAGACAAATCGAATCGAATTGATCGGTTCGAATCGAATGAACAACAATTTTAACCCTCCTTTTTGCCAAGTTGAATTCCGGCATGTCCAGTAGAGATCAATTGGTAGACAAATCGAATCGATTATTGATCAGTTCGAATGGAATTAATTTTAAACCTCCTTGCTGCCAAGTTGAATTCCTGCATGACGGGTAGAGATCAAGGCAGACAAATCGAATCGAATCGATCGGTTCGAATCGAACTTACAGCGTTTAACCCTCATTTTTGCCAAGTTGACTTCCGGTATGTCGGGTAGAGGTCAATGCAGACAAACTGCCTCAAACTGATCGGTTCGAATCGAATTAACAACGTTTTAACCCCCATTTTTTCCAAGTTGACTTCCGGTATGTCCGGTAGAGATCAATTAAGGCAGACAAAATCGGGATCCAATTGATCGGTTCAAATTGGAATTAACAACAATTTTAACCCTCCTTTTTGCCAAGTTGAATTCCGTTATGACGGGTAGAGATCAAGGCAGACAAATCGTCTCGAATTGATCGGTTCGATTCAAACTTATAGGTGTTTAAACTTTATTTTTGCCAAGTTGACTTCTGGTATGTTTGGTGGTAGAGAGTCACGCATTGGTTGGTTCGAATCGAATTAACGTTTTTAACCCCCATTTTTTTTCCAAGTTGACTTCCGGTATGTCCAGTAGAGATCAAGGCAGACAACCGGAATCGAATTGATCGGTTCGAATCAAATTAACAACAATTTTAACCATCCCTTTTTGCCAAGTTGAATTCCCGTATGTCGGGTAGAGATCAAAGGCAGACGAAAAAATCGAATCGAATTGATCGGTTCGAATCGAATTAACAACAATTTTAACCCTCAATTTTGCCAAGTTGAA
>NC_135771.1:13001497-13027372 GCF_052425735.1 Oculina patagonica | reverse complement strand
GCGACTTTTTTTGCTTGTTTACAAGCGAAAATAGGAGAATAGCAGTTATGTGGGGCAAAATTTGGAACATTCTTGTCATTCTTGTCTACTCTCAAGGGACTTTTTTAATTTCTCAAGGGAATATTTTAATTTCTCAAGGGATTACTTTCCGCTGTGGGTGATCACGCGATCTCGTGGAAAAAACGTGACTTGTCATTTACAAACGTTATATAACAATGTTAAAAGTGACATGTCAGCTTTCTTATCTCAACGCACGTGTGTCTGAAAGGCGATCCTCTCTCCTCCGCAGAGGTCTCTTTCGTGTTTCGGGCTGGGAAATAGGGAGAGGAACGGGGAGAGGCGAAAAGTAAGCGCGCGGAGCCTGGAGAGAATCGAAACGAAAGCGCGCGGGGCACACTGGGAAGGGGAAAGGAAAGGAGCGAGACCTCTGCCAGATAATGTGCGGTTCTCTGGACAGATTTGCGGTTCTGTGGACAACCTTTGATTATGGCTGAAGGAGACAACGAATTGAACGACTTTGAATGTTATTTTAAATATCTAAGTATGGAAGGTAAGTGGACGCTTTTTGGTGAAGTTTCGATCCTTATCATTTGATTTTTGGCCGTTCGTGTTTTCTCGTGTGGTTATCGGGTTATCCGCCATTTTGGATTTTTCTTGGACAGGTCTCCGTGCAACACACTCTGTTTTCTCGATCTTACAATCGTTAAAATTGAAGATGACGACGGATGCCAACCTGTATCAGTATCCCAGTAAAGGATAGAGCCAGTGGCCCCGCAAGAAAGCATTTTTTGACGCCGGATTCTAACTTTGCGAATGAACCAAAACCGAAAGAGGTATCATAGGGCAAGTGAAGGATTTAATGGTTGTACAGCCCGCTTATCTGGGGCTACAAAAGGTTAAATAAGCTTTAGGAGACATTTTAGAATACCAGACCACTTATTTACACATCTCTGAAATCTTTTTTTAGAGCAAAGCATATCAAAACAAAGAAACCATCTAATTTTAATGTGATGCAAATATGTGGCCTGGTATTTCTATATACAGTTGAGCCAGAAATTGTTCCTCTAAGATTATACATATATAAACTTAAGAAAGGAACAACAAAGCCAGTTGTCATCAACAACTCACATTAAGAGCATCCGCAACTGTTTTTCTGGCCAAATTCACTGACTATTATGAGAATGCATTCACTTAGCAGAAGCTTTGATTTTTTATTTTGATTCAAGCACTCGATTTGCGAACCTGCTTATTTCACCAACAGCCTAGCCTCTCATACTGATGTAAAATTAATATATCAACTGTAGTAAATCTAAAAATGCCATACTCCAACTTGGTCTTACTACATCAGGGGGTGAAACGGAAGTTTTAGCGCTGTTTTCGGTCGTTCGTCCGTATACACTTATAGAGGGGGAACCACGCTTGCAGCTACGGGAAGTTCAGGATCTAACACAGCAACAACAGTCCTTCGGAACGGCAGAGAATACGCAGTTACTTGGCTCCAACAACAGAGATTTATTCCAATAACATAACCAACAGTAATCAACGGGATGTTTGTCTAACCGGCGTCCCACCACCGGGGGTGCTAGAACAGTACCAAAGATCACCAAAGAATATTTTACAGTGCAGTTCTACTTATTGAGAAACTGCAATACTAACGCATTAGGTAATTTCATAAAATAGTCTAACTTAAGAATTATCTAATACATTTCAGGAAGGCCTATTGGCTATAACGGAATTTCACTTTTACAAAATTAATCACTTACAAAGCAGTGCAGGTAGATAACAGTTAAACAAAAGGCAAGTGCGGGTTCCGTTACACTTGAACGCTAATTACAGTTATGATCTTCAACACAACAACAGGTGACTGCTACGGTTAATGAACTGGAACATTAACCTGCTACTTCAAAACCAAAACAATAATTTCTATGTTGGATTTTTCTATCTTTTAACAGCGACTGCGAATAAATAAAATTCAACCAAATAATCAAATTTCCTCTCCTTACATTCCTCCGACCTTAGCTTGAAACTCTCCCGAGTCAAGCAATTAAAAATAACTATCCAAATTGAAACCATTCCTTAAAAGCAAAGCAGACTTATTGACATGTGTGTATGTTTATATTTGTTATATTTTAAATTTTTGTATTTGATTTTTGTGCCTGGACCGCAGCATTAACCGAACAAGCCAAAATATAATGGCCTCGGGGGTCCATAAAAACTAAAATGAAATAAAATACCAAGGCTGATTGACACTATGATACATCAGTTCTTAAGACTAGACTTTTTATCAGTCAATTTTTCAGCGCACATGGTTCTATGCTAATGCTTGGGCTCTTTACCAGGAGTAGCCTACTCCTTTCATTTCCTGCAGCATAGACCGTTTCCAGTTGTTCCTTGGCCTTCCAACTTTTCTCTCTCTCTGTGGGAGGTATTGCAAGGCTTGTCTTGCCACACTGTTGCTGTCTCGTTTTGTCTTAGCAGCTTTTAATTTCTTTCTCTTTCTGTGTTGACTGATTCCCGCCGATTGGTTTTCACGTTCTTTAACGTAACAGCAGCAACCAATATACGGCTGGTCCGGCATGCGGTTGGAATTAGTACAATCAACTGGTATCCAGACTGGTTGTTGACTGGGTGGGGACTTTGATTCTATGGCGTCGCCAACAGGTTGAAGATCCCCAATAGCTTCTACAAATGTCCCCAGGGTTGCACCTTTATACAAAGTGACAGGACTGGACGTAGGATTAATCATCCTAAAAGGAATCGTCTTGGCCTGTGATACTTGAACTAGAGACGCGGCTCCCTGAAGGTGGTACCGTTCGGTTAGGCGAGGTGTAGACTCAACTAAACCAATTATCCCTGGGGTGGTCGTTCCCCGAACCCGTGCAGGTATCACTACCTCACTACTGGGTGGGATTACATAGGTAGCCAATGCATGGATGGACTTAAGCTCTTCCTCATGCATCCTGGGAGAGTAGTCTTCCAGCTCCAATTTTTCAGTTCGGAAGTTTATGATAGCACCATGAGCTCGAAGGAAGTCTCAACCCAGTACGGCCTTGTAAGTAAGACCCTTTATGACTTTCAACTCACAAGGATATGTGCCTCCTGCAAAGGTCAGAGTTACCGTAATTGTGCCCAAAATAGGTAACTGTTCTCCACTTACAGTTTGAATGGCTCTGGAGGGGCTTGTTTGCGTCACAATCGGGCTGCCTTCAAATATTTCTTGTAAGTGTTCGTATTCAATCACGGACATACTGGCTCCAGTGTCAACAAGAAATCTTGTAGTCTTACCATTGATCTCCACCGGCACTGTAAGTTCTTGTGGCTTCCGAGGCTCAGCAGCTGTAGCTATCTTTGGAAAGCCAACATCAGGACTGGTATTGTGCTGTGTTGCAGAACGACGCAGGAACTCGTCTTCCAAATCATTAGGAACTACCTGGTCTGTGGAAACTTTGGCAAGGTTCGTACCAATGTCCACTTGTTTAGACGCGAGACCTGGGTCCAACTGTGAGTCTGCAGTGCTAACTTTATCACCCTGGTCAGCGGTTGTTCCACAAAAAGGCGTCATCGGTGGATGTTGCCATGGTTTTGTCTCCTTTACGTCCTCTTCCATGACGTCAACCGCAATTGATACTCGTGGACCATCTACTGTACGTGCGTCAACTTGAAAGTCATCAGTTGCTTGCAGCAGACAGTCTATTGTAGCCATAGTAACGTCGGGGCTGGGTAACTGGGACCCAATCTCCTTCGTGTCCGGCGGCGTATAATCCTCACGGAACTCCAGAGGCGGAGGCAGCAAAACTTCCAAAAAACTGCTATCCAACTGGGACTCAGTCTCCTTCGTGACAGGCGGCTTGTAACCATCTTGGAACTCCAGAGGTGGAGGCAGCAAAACATCCAAGAAATTGCTATCTAACTTGGAGTCAGTCTCCTTCGTGACAGGCGGCTTGTAACCATCTTGGAACTCCAGAGGTGGAGGCAGCAAAACATCCAAGAAATTGCTATCTGTTTCAAAATCATCCATCGGTGGTGGAGGTGGACAAATTGGTATATCGCCCACGATCAAGGCGGTCGTTGACGGTGGAGGCGGCACAATTAGCTGCTCTATTTCCCAATCGGTTAAGGGTTTAAATTCTCCAACACCATCAAGATAGTTATCGCATCCTGGAGACAACAGGTCTTGCTGGTCAGCGGTCTGGTGCTTTCTTGGAGGAGTACTAGAAGCCAAATCGGTTCCTTTCGGTTGCTCCTCATAACAATCTCCAGACCCGTCAAGTACTTGAGAGTTAGTATTGTAGTAATACAGTTCTCCTACATCATAATCCTCCAGGTAGTAATCGTAATCTTCCTCTTCACATTCCACTCCTTCAAAGGCCGCCATACGTTCCCGTCGGCGAGAAGGTAACTCTCTTTGCCGTGACTGTGGTCCCGGATTATAATTGTTCCGTGGTTCCACTCGGCGTTCAGGCATAGGAGCTGGAAGTGCATTTGGTATTGGGCGGGCACGCCTATACGGACAGCTTTGTTGTACGTGACCAGTGTTTCCACAATCAAAGCAAATGGGTCTGCCGTCTCGAGTTCGCTGTCTTGGCTGTTGAGATTCATTCCTGTTAGGCAACAATCGTCGGACAAGGCCATTAATTCGAGCTTCTAACTGTCGTTCGCGTTGTTGCATTTGTTGGTCGCGTTGTTGCATTTGTTGGTCGCGTTGTCGCATTTCCTGGCGTAGATCTCTTATTAGCTTTGATAAATCTTGTTGATTTCCTCTTTCGGGCTCAACATAAGCGGCCACATTTCCTTTATTATCTTCCTTTGTAGCAACAGCATTCAATTTACTAGTCAACACATCCATCTTAGTGTTTAATGATTGTATTTGTTTATCCACAGGTTGAGAATTGGTAGCTGTCGCTGTAGCTGGTACCTGTCCATTAACCATTAGTGCGTTTATTAGTCGCTCAATTTGACTATTATCGCTGGCTTGGTTTACGCGTTTGTTAATAGAATCCAGAGTTCGAGCACAGTCTTCGGCTTCAAGCAAAGTTTCTGGCATTCTTTCAAGCACTTTAACCTTTAGTGAAGGTACCAATCCTTCAGTGAAATAGGACACTTTATCCACTTCGGCCACCTGTAGACCACTAAATAGTTCATGCATGTCATTGATGTAGTCCGCCAGTGATTCGTTAGATCCTTGACGACGCGTAATTAAGCGTTGTCGCTTAACCCATGTCCGATCCTTGGTGGAATATCGTTTCATTAAAGCCGTTTTTAATCCTTCAAAGTTCTCCCGCTCCTCAGCTGGTAATTCAAAAAGGAACGTTTCGGCGGGTCCGCTTAAATTATTGATGATCTGCGCTACGGCTAACCGGCTTGTCTTGTCAATTCCTTTTGTTGATAACAAAAGTTCAAGTTTTTCAAACCACCGCGAGATATCTTCATTCTCTCGCCCATGAAACTTGTCCATCTTCACATCCTTAACTAGCATCTTTTGTGCCAAATTGTTCAATGTTTGTTGGTAAGATTGCAACAACTCAGCGCCTACTTCTTCTGATGCTTCTCGGCTAAACATTTTGTCAACACTGTCACCAGGGAAACTAGGACCTGTTTTCTGTGTGCGCGGCGGGAATTTTCCTTTCTCCTCGTCGCTTGATTGGTCGTCAGAGTCGCTAACTTTTCCTCTGCTGCCAATTTCTTCTGAACTTGAAGTGTCTGATTCCCTAGAACTTTCCCGAATTTCGCCTTGAAAGGTTACTCTTCGCGGGAAATGTTTATATATGTCAGCGGGCGAGGTAATAACTGGTACCTGTAGACCACCTGCTGTAGGGACAGTTTCTTCTAAATTATCCGTAATTTCCTCTTGTTGTTTTCCTTTTTCTTTAGTTTTATTATAAATTGTTCTCTGGTTGCGATTTTCTTCCACTGTTGATGAACTTGTTTCTTGTTCACAATAAATGTCGTCGGCGCGCGTCGCCGAAAGTCCACTAGCACTTACGTCAATGCTAATATCAACCGTTTCCAAATTTGTACGGTTTAAAGGAGGCCTCTCTTCGCGAGAGTCGGGTGTGTCCCTACTAAAATCTTCTTTTCGCAACTCGGTAGCTGATTCACTCTGGTCAAATGACAAATCGCAGTTCACACAAGCATCAGCCTTACCCTTCGGGGTACTTGTGTGTGAATACAAATGTTTCTGGCTTCTCAAGTAATACGGTTTACTGTTCTTCTTGAAAAACTTCTTCATGAATCAAATTTACTGCACTTACTTGGGCGATCCTTCGTTAGTCGCTCCAAGGGGTTACATCCTGCCCTTTCTCTGCTTGTTCCTACAAAGTCTGCTGTGTCTACCCGGATTCTCCACCACTGAAACGGAAGTTTTAGCGCTGTTTTCGGTCGTTCGTCCGTATACACTTATAGAGGGGGAACCACGCTTGCAGCTACGGGAAGTTCAGGATCTAACACAGCAACAACAGTCCTTCGGAACGGCAGAGAATACGCAGTTACTTGGCTCCAACAACAGAGATTTATTCCAATAACATAACCAACAGTAATCAACGGGATGTTTGTCTAACCGGCGTCCCACCACCGGGGGTGCTAGAACAGTACCAAAGATCACCAAAGAATATTTTACAGTGCAGTTCTACTTATTGAGAAACTGCAATACTAACGCATTAGGTAATTTCATAAAATAGTCTAACTTAAGAATTATCTAATACATTTCAGGAAGGCCTATTGGCTATAACGGAATTTCACTTTTACAAAATTAATCACTTACAAAGCAGTGCAGGTAGATAACAGTTAAACAAAAGGCAAGTGCGGGTTCCGTTACACTTGAACGCTAATTACAGTTATGATCTTCAACACAACAACAGGTGACTGCTACGGTTAATGAACTGGAACATTAACCTGCACTTCAAAACCAAAACAATAATTTCTATGTTGGATTTTTCTATCTTTTAACAGCGACTGCGAATAAATAAAATTCAACCAAATAATCAAATTTCCTCTCCTTACAGGGGTGAATATGTCTCATTCTCTCAAGAATGAGCAAATAACTAGAAATGAACTATAAAAGTAAACTGCCCATTGGCAACACTAGTAGTCAGTGAAATGTCTGTAAACGGTTGACTTCAATAGGAATTCAACACTGAAGTTTCCTGTTTTAATATTGAAATTGAAAGAAGACCATCGTTTTGTATGTTGACAAGGCAAGACATTAAAATTTCCCAATTAATTTAGAATAAATTAACAGTGTACTCATTCCAGGGAATGTGTTTTTTACATGTACCATGTGTCTATATTTCCAACAATGTAAAAATCTTAACCCAGCTATTTTGTTTTGTTTTGTGTATTTGCGGTGCTTTGAAACCAAAGTATTATTTAAGTGGTTTTTGTCTTTAGTTTTTGATAGCTTTGATATCAGCATACAAAGCACTTAGTGTACTAGTTGTTGTTAGTTTTGAAACGCCCCCAGTTCTTTCTTATTATTTTTAAAGGTATTTTCTAGTAATAATTATAGCTGTAATTTCCGTTAGTAGAACGTGCTCAAAACTGCATGACGCTTTAGTTAGGAATTTGCCAATTCATGCTTACTCACGGCTAAATTCGCTGTTTAGGAAATGACTTTATCTAGTATACTCGTTTGTGCTACGCCCTAGGCATAATCACGTAGCTGTACCTTATAAAAAGCGACTCGCAATAGCTTTAGTTGCTAGTTATCCCGCAACCGCTACGATCAGAGGATCAGCTACAGGCTACCTTTCTTGAAGACTTTGGTTTTCAGCTATCTTTGTGCGAGCCGTCACCAAAGTAATTTTGTATTTCTTTATCGTATTTTCTAGCCGTGATTGCCGAGTAATTAGCCTTTTCAACGCTAGGTTTTATCGTCACGCTATACTTGCAATTGTCTATTTTTACCAAATTATTGCTCGTGATTTAGATATGTGTAGTGTTAATAATTCAGTTCAGTTTTACACCACTTTGTAAGATGTTCTCGGCATCGAATCTTTGCGTTATATTTATAGTTGTTAGTTTATGTAATTAGCTTTTGGAGACACTTTTCAAGTATCTATTATCGAATTGTCACGCTCGTTTAAATCCATATGTAGCTAAATGCTATGTCTAAGCAATACTTTATTTAACTATCGTATTTCAGTTCGAACCTACTATCACCTACTACTACTACTACAATCAACTATTACTACTGCTACGTCTATTGCTATCATCGCTACTACGAACTTTGTTTCATCGCTACCTGTGTAATTCTAGAACCTTGAACTGTGATTAAATGTGTTTTTAATCATGCTATCAAGTGGAGTTCGAATCGTCTATTGTCTCGCACAGCGCTATTCCTGTAATTGTTAAGTTTTCTAAGTAATGCGCAACCTTGGAATCTTGGCACTTACAGTTGTTACTAACTAACTGATATTCTGCGGGGTTTTTTATTCGCGATATACCGGTACCTAACATTTTCTTATGAGGCACATGAAAAAGATTTCAGCGCTTGATAAAATGATAAGGTACATGTACTAGTAACAAATGTACTGGTATGTGAAGTCAATGGAAACAGATGTACAACTGAGTAGCCTTGTGGTAGTATATTCCCCCTAGCCTCTGAACTATTTAGTTTTAGAAGGTATTATAATGCAGAATAAAACAGAGTTGCCTTGAAAAGATGTGTATTTATTTTTTGTACAAATATGTTTTAGGAAAGTTAACACTTCCTCTACAAAAAGATTCAAAATATTGTTTTCAATGTGGCACAAGATGCTAATGAGAAAATGCCCTTGATTGTTAAATTTAACAAATGCACACAGTAGCAGAAGTAATGCACTTTTCAACATTTGGCATCAACTTTGAATCTTGAAAAAGATTGGAGCCAAAACATTTTACTGATATTATAATTTCAATCTTAGCATATGAGAAAAACAGAAGAATCTTGCTTGTTATTTAGCAAAACTTTTAATTTTAGGGGGTTGAATTTAAATTGTCCATGTTTCTGGCCAATATGTCAAAAAATGGTAAATAAAGTCCACATATTTTTTTAAAAAAATTGCATTTGAAGGCCCCATTGCCAGAATTTTTTTTATTAAACCTAAATCATTTGTGTGATCAAAGAACATGTGGACACCAATAATACTTCTAGAATATGTTTTTTATGTGTTGCACTGATAATTTTAGTTCCTGATTGTATATCGACAGTTTGTTGCAATTGCAAGACTCTCTCTCCATTCTAGGGGGCAGTTTGGCCTGGTGGTTAGGGCACTGGACTTGTAGTCCAGAGGTCACAGGATCAAATTCTCCTGCCACAAGATGGAAATGTGTTTGTTGGCCTTATTTTCAACTGCCCATGCTTCGTGAAAAGACAAATAGTCATATTCCTGCCAGTTGGGATTTTTAACTAGTTTCTCTTTTATTTACAATATTTGTTTGTTTATTTGCAGTGTCCTTGGTAAGCATAGCTGTGCTAAAGACATCAACACATAAATACAGTAATTTCTATTAATTTTAAATATTTTCCTCCACACTGACAAAACAGGGGGAAATTTCCAGTGTCCCTGCTCACATATTTTTTCCCCAGCCTCTATGAACATCCATTCCCAGCCTGTATGAAGGATGAAATAGGCCTTTGCATAGGAAGACTCCAAAATAAATTTTGCACTGGTATGTGCTCATTTTAAAGCTTTTCAGTTTTCCGATTTACTTGAGCAACACAGTATGTTTTTTTTTAAACCTGTGGGGACATTAAAATTCAAGTAGGGATTGAGAAAAATGCTTGTTGTAACCTATTGTTAAATACCGTAAATCTGACATTTCGACAGGTCGAAGTAAATTCCTGTCACGGCTTTCTTCTAGCCCTCTTATGTTTATGGCCTTCGTAAGAGGAATAAATGAACCAACCGTTTGCAATCACCTAGATGTAAGTCACAACAAGAAAAGAACGAACCGTATTCGCTCGGAGGTTGCTCCTGTGACTGATACTTCGGTGGTTTAATCGCCATGTGACTCTTGAGAACGCGTCTTGCATAATACCAAGAACAGAATCATCGATAGTCGATATGTTGCGATGCATCGTGCGAAAGTGCTGCCTCAAACCATTATACTGCCGCTGCTCTCGAAACACTTATAACACAAAGCTTTTCCAATTTTCCTCGCATACTGAAAAAGTCGACCAAAGAGGGAGAAAAGTACCCGCTTTTGTCATACTTGCATGTTCAGCTTCCGACGCCATCTTGTATATTCCTAAAGAAATTGATCTAGACCCAGACTCTCTCGGAAATCGGGCGCCATTTTGAAATCATTATCTGGCAGCAGGCCTCCGCTCCTTCGCCCTTCCCGTCGCCCCCCGCGCTCCCCCTAATTTTCATTTTTCGTGTTTTCGCCTTCCTCCCCCCGTGTTTTTTCGCCTTCCCCCACGAAAGAGGCCTCTGCGGAGGAGAGAGAAGGCGATCTATAAAAAGCGTCGCACAAACAATGGATTGCGTAACTAAAACACGAATAAATAGCCACTAGCACTTACATCGTTTAAAAATTACAAACGTCAAAAATAAACCATACCAAAAAACTTGCTCTTTTCAAAGATATTATTGAAGTTAAAACAAATGCAAGAGATGGGGGCTTCTTTTAAGGCTTCTTTTTTAGGCCAAATTTGGTCGCTACAAGCGCCCATTCTATTTCGTCATCAGCCTAGGTCGTTAGGGACGTGACCTCGCGTTGACAGCAATGTTGCATCACAGGCAGACCACCCTATGTGTTCGTGGTTAATTATTGTTGTTGACATGAGACGAACAAAAGAAATTTTGAAATCTATAAGGGTTACTGAAATAAAGCTCTGGAAATAACATATCTAACTACATTTCGCTCTAAATATCTCAATTAAGTTTAATGAAACGTTTATCGACTCATGTGTTGTATTTCTTCGCCTGCGCGGGCCGTTTTAAGCACTTTTTTAACTGATTTAGCCGGCCGAAGGCCAGTAAGAGAGAAAGAGGAGACAAGGCTTGCAAGTCGGCGGCCGCCAGCAGCGACCTCCTCCACTTCAAACCGGAATTAACGCCAAACTACTGAAAATCTCACCTATCTGACGACGGCTATCGATCGGTGAGTTGTTGCTCTATCTCTTCGCCGAATTTGAACTTCATCCCTCCAATAGTTTCCGAGAAAATCCACGCTGAAATCATGCATACGGCTTTTTGACTGCACAGGATAAACCTTCGACTCATACTTCATGCAAAAAAAGTCGGTATCTCGAAGAGACTTTGATTAAGTACCTTGGACAAATTTTACCCCTCACCCCTTCAATATAACCCCCTCCCCCCGAAACAATGTTGTATTTGTTATCTGCAAAACTTGCCTCGTTTGAGTACAACATTGAAAAGGGGGGGGGGGGAGTGGTTCAGAAGCGGCAGCAGATTAAAGGTGAAAAAACGGGAATTTTAAATTAGTATCAATTTCATCCAACTGTCTCAAGGACTTTTGACGCCCATTGTCACAAAGGGAAATCTAGCTTTTTGCAATAATTATAAGTGCAAACTAAGAATCCATGGAAATACAATGTTTCGTGGACTAAGACGCATTTTTCTGATATATAACATAACGGGTTACCACGGGTAACCACACAAATTAAAAGGAATAAGAGTATCTTGTTTCTCAACTATTTTGGTTACCTGTGGTTACTCGTGGTTACCCGTTCATTTCGAGAAAAGAAGCCGTTTTTCACATGTTATTAACAAGCTGTTTGTTGAACAATCACGGATAGTTGCGATTCCATTCAATTGCATGCATTTTTACGTGATTAAGTGCTACCGACTGGAATTTTCGAGAAAAAAATTTCAAAACTGCTAATTCGCATTTCTTCATATTCAGTCAAAAGAAACCCTTTGGTGAACTATTTACGAAAATGACATTTAACATTTTCAAAGGGTTTTTATATTTGAGAAAATCGGCAAAAGGTTAAAAGGCCGTTTTCGCGTCCCGCCGCCATAAAATTTTGTAGAATTTTTGTGGGTATTCAAAACACTCGTACGGAAAGAAGGTTGAACGTATGAAATTTATCTTTGGCAGGTATTCGGGGCATCCAATATACTACACAGAAACCTAAAAATATTGCAAAGCGATGCAATTAAACAGATCTTTTTTAAAGCCCAAAAATTGGTATTTTGAGCACTTTGGTAAACACTTGAAAGAAGGGTGACTTTGGTGGCAAAAATCGTGTCCTGGTACATCGAAATTTGGAATAAAAAATAGATCGGCGTCAAGTAATATTATGGTACTGTAACATATAAAAAATCCAGCCCGGGCAATTGAAAAACCACCCGTTGAGAGAAGTAAACGCATAGTGAATATTTCATGTATTGACTACAAAAATTGTCACGGTCACGCAACACTAGTAAACACATTTCGATTTGATTTATTCAATGTGTTTTAGTTTTGCTCACTTTGGCTACAGTTTATGCTCGAAAACGTCTACCTATCTTATGTATAATTTACTGTTTTGTATTCATATAAAAATTAATTTTAGAGGATGGGATAATTGATCTGACCGCAAAAATACAAAGGTCAAGTTTCGTGTCATATTTACCGACTTTGCCGCTCACACTGTGTAACTCGCACTGTGAATGAAATAAAACAATTCAAAGCGAAATGTCTTCACAAAGTAGTCTCGAAGCGTGTCATATTTTATCCTGGCGGTTCTGTTTCATTAAATTACTAACTACTTAACACTGGTAAAAGTTATTTTTTAGTTCCGGCTGTATCGATGCTCCGTATGGCTAAACTTCAGAATACCCGGCCACAATTCCGTGACATTAAAGTTCTGCTCCCGCAGTCCCGCAGAAGTTGCTCCGATTCTATAAAGTTTTTCGATTACCTCAGTCTGTGTGTCAACAACATGAATTTTGCAAATACAGTATGTGTTCATAAACAAGATGATGATCTTATCGACAAGCGTATCTATAGGAGAACATCGAAAAATGAAGTAACTGTGTTCATTACTGCTTGTATATTTTCCTTTTAAGAGTGCGGGTCCTCGACTTCATATTATACGCCAGAACTGATACATGTACATGTTTACCAAGAACTGCAAAAACTGGAATTAGATGTCTGTCTGAATGTCTGTTGATTTCCTGTTAAACAATAACAATAAAAAACACTCTTGGCTATAAAGCAAAAGATACTATACCACCAGCAGCAGCTTACCATACATGTCCAAACATAACAAGTAACGATTCTCGGCTGGTTGAGCAAATACCAAACACATTCGAAAAGGCGATCTCCACAGCTGTTGTCAGCCGTCGTCACGCTCTCCACTTCGCTCCACTGTTCCCAAGCTGTCTGCCTTTCTCCCGTTTGCAATTTTTACACAGGTTCTCTGCCTTTTTACCGCATTCACAACCAATCTCGACTCACTCTTTGTACCACCAGACTTAGATTTTTAGCGGCTACTTATTTAAGCCATTTTTCTGAGCAAGATTTAGTGACTATTTAATTTAGCGATTTCAGAATTTGTTTTTTTTTTTTTTTAAACCAGGCCCTTGTGTGGGAAATTGTCTAGGCAAACTCTCTTTCGAAGAAAAAACTGTGGCAGCTAAAATTCTTTTGCAATGAACTTGGGGTTATATTTACAGTATTATACTGACAATATTTTCTGGACTTAAGTAACTGGCCGCTTAATAGGGGGTGGCCGCATAATGGATGGCCGCTTAATAGGGGTTCGACTGTACTATCTGATTTAATACCTTGACTTCATATTACGTTTTTTAGTTGGCCTTATCACCAGCAAATATGGAGATTACAAACATATCCCAAAACATAAATCCATTTGTCTGTCCAAGTTTTTTACCCACCGATATGTTCATTTAAGTTGATGTTACACAGGACAACTTGCAACAACTATTTTTTGCGCAACACCGCGTCAACTTTTAGTGGTATGTTAAATGAGTCAACTTTTCACGCATCGTACAAAATGTACTTGGTAACATGTATGTTACACAAGATGATTTTCAGCGCAACGCCATCTCGCAACATTTTGCACCAGCGTCAAGGCCATGTTGAACAGAATTCTGGGAAGGTGCTGCGCGAAAAATCGTTGGCGACCCTGTTACACGAGTCAGCTGATAAATATTCGTCATCTTTCGTTGTGAGTTTTTGACTTGGGTTCAAAAACTCACAACATTTTTGCAGAGTCAAAGGGTGCACAAAAAATCTTCCACGGTACCATGTTACTCGGTGAACAACTTTTTACGCGACATTGTTGCGCGAAAAATCGTTGTTGCAAGTTGTTCCCCCCGGGGGGGGTACTCCCTATAATGGTATAGGGTAGGGTAGGGTAGGGTAGGGTAGGGTAGGGATTTCACGAGTTTAAGTATATGAAAGGGTATGGAAATCTGTCATTTGGCTATTTAAAAGGGCCTTTTAATAACATTTTTCGAAACCTTTTTTCAGTTAAAGGTATACGAAAGGGGTACAATTTCTCAGTCAAAAATGGTATATAAAAGGGTAAGGGGTTAGAACTTGGGGCGGAGCCTCCCCGTATAAAACTTTTTTGAGTACTCCCCCCCCCCTGGGGTTGTCCCGTGTAACATCACCTTTATGTCTGCATGATACAAGATACAACAACAACAACAACAATTTTAATATTAAGATATTTCCATAACAAATTATTTGACACCGCCTAGTAAAATTAAAGAAAACATGATTACATACAAATAAAATGTGTATCCTCATGTTACAAACAAAAGGCATATTTATTTACAACATAACGGTATGCATACAGCCTTTGCATTTGCCCATTTGAATTTTTCATTGTTTTCGAGCTAAAAAAAGAAAAACAATTCCAAAAGGCAAATGCAACTGCTATACACGTATGCCAGAAATAAATCCACCCAAAGTATTTAATGACTAAGGGACATTCTAAGAAAAAAAGCAGCAGTTGATCAATATACAGCTTTTAAAAACAATTAATGCATTAATTTGTAACTTGTTCAAGGTGCTATGATTTTTTCTGATATTTTATGAACAGCCACGTGTTTATTGATGCATGCATTCATTTCTTTCTTCAATCACTTGATCAATTGATAACAATAACTGAACACCTCATATGTGATGACACCTATATTATGATGCACATAATAAAATTAATTATAAATCACTTCACATAAATAAATCATTTTACATACAAAATCTTCATGATCATCCATGGCACATAATGTACCTGCAGCACCATAGCTATGATTAATAAATAATCTATAATTTATTCAATTTTATCATGTTCTCATACGGAAAAATGCATAACTAATGAAAAGGAAATGCGAAATACAGTGGAACCCCGATATAACGATATGCCAAGAGGGCAGTAAAATTATATCGTTATATCGAGGAATCGTTATATCGGGTTCCGTCCCATACATTTTACTTTTGCCGGGACATAACATATTCATCGTTACTGTATCGGGAATATCGTTATATCGAAGATCGTTATATCGGTGTTCCACTGTACTGTAAATGATCTAATAAACGCCCACTCTCAAATAAACGCCTCGTATCTAATAAACGCCTCCCCTGAAGTGTAAAGTTTGTATTAGACGCCCCCCTCTAATAAACGCTTCGTGTCTAATAGAAGCCCCCTCCAAGAATACGTAAGAATCACCTCAAAAACCAAGGAAATGCTCCATATTGTAAAATCATGCAATATAGTTAGTCTCTTGCTCGACTCGGATATCAAAGAAGCCAACAACGCCAACATGGTTGACCTCGATGATGATGAAAACATTGATATCGAACTATGAATGA
Source organism: Oculina patagonica (assembly GCF_052425735.1). NCBI lineage: Eukaryota > Metazoa > Cnidaria > Anthozoa > Scleractinia > Oculinidae > Oculina > Oculina patagonica. The sequence goes on along the minus strand of NC_135771.1, from coordinate 13,011,598 downwards.
CATCTCTAGGCTTTGCATTTGCGCAGATTAGATAAGTCTCCTACTCGCCAACTCTGTTTTCTATCTTACTTCGCTAGCAAACTACGCATCCTATTTGTTTTGTTGACGTTGTTACAGTTAAAGTGAAATAAACTCCTCTCTCTAATAAATGCCTCACCTAGGACCCCGAAAATTTAATAGATGCCCGGGCGTTTATTAGATCATTTATGGTAAGTGTTTCTTTTTCTGATATTGCCTTCAGAGAACATTTTTCCTCTGGTCAATAGTCCTTATATGCACTCACCTAAAATAAAAAACTTGTTAGCCAATTATAAGATCGCTACCTTGAAAGCTAATGTTCTTGGAAAACCTTGAAAAATTATGGAAAATAATTCATGATGGTGTGCTTAAAGTACATTAAAGTGTTTAAATATAATCAGACCTCTAGACCTCAAAGCACTTGAAATCTGGAGATTGTGATAAAAAAATTAGAAATTTCAGCAAAAACTGGGAGATCGATCAATCAATGGACAAAAAAACCTAAAAACCAGGAGCTAATCAAATGACCTGACTGTGTTTACCATGAGAGTTTTATATCTTTTATTTGCGACAATGAAGTGAAAATGGTGGATCTCACAGCAACATCGTGAGACTTGAGAAGTCTGTTGAATTCAAACTTTCCCTAAGGGTGTTCACTAAAAAAATTAAACAACTTGTAAAACCTGCTCACGTTTTAAAGTTATCAATGCAGCTGCACCTAGGTTCCGGTATTTATGAGTCTTACAAATATGCAAGGCACTTAGGCTGCAAGGAAAGGCAGCGAGGCATGCAAGGCAGGAATCTCTTATCCTAATAAAAAGGCTAACCGCAGCTACCTTAGCTAACTGTATGCTAACCGGTGTACTATTTAGGCTAACAGGAGTGCTACGAAGTGCTATTTAAGGTTACTGGAATGGCTTGCAGGCCTCGCTGCCTTGCACTTTGCAATGACCCGACTTTCTGGTGAATAGAAAACTAAGCTCTTTATGAGCTCATAAAAAAGATGGCTCCTGCTTAGGTTCTTGAAAAACATCAGTCAACAAGTTTTTCTTAACAACACAACTGTAACATCTGAAAACAGTTACACAGAACCCCTTTGGCCTGTAGTGGATCCTAACCAGAGCTCTTCACTAACAAGAGTGTTGCAAGGGCTTCCGTAGGCTGGATTTCTGTCGCCTTCTCGAAAAGTGGCTGGAAATCAAGACTAGAGTTTAAACTGTACATGGAAAAATGTGTGGTTTTTCACTGGCTGAGGTACCAGTTAAGCAGAAAAACGTTTCTCACACACTGCTGGGAGACTGGGTTCTAGTGTGCAGGGAGTATAAGGTCTATAAGGTCACATGGCTCAGTTCTAGGTTCAGTTTTTTTTTTTTGCATCCATCACTGCCTGACATGCACCACGCACCCACCCTAAAGTGTTTGTTCTAGTTTTTTGAGAAATTGTAACATACTTAGGGTGTTGACAGTTTTTCACTCTTGAGCCCTCAATGGGTCAAAAACTTTTCTTTGCCAGTTGTTTGGGTCTTTTCATGAAAATTTGATTCCAGCTGTTTACCCAATTATAATGTTTTGTTATAATAGTGGCCAATAGTACCAACAAAAGGTCAGGCCTTCTGCTTGGCTCCAGTGGTCTATACAGGGAGGCTCCGCCCAAAAGGTGGTACTTTTTGCATGCTTCAGGTATAGAAAAGGGTAGGATTTCGTAAGTTTAGGTATATGAAAGGGTAAGGAAGTCTGTCATAAAGGTATTTAAAAGGGCTTTAATTAACATCTTTTTGAACAGATGCATCTTATGGCTGTTTTATTTTTATCTATAATTTTAATGCTACAGAAGATTGATGAGATTTTCCTTTTTAGGTATACGTCATGTCATTTAGGTACATGAACGGGGTACCTTTTTTCAATAACGGTATACGAAAAAGGTGCCTTTCTGACAAAAATAATAATAGTATTATAAAAGGGTAATGGGTTGGACCTCGGGCGAACCTCTCGGTAACAAACTTTATTAGTTAGTCCCCTGGGAGCTTTCCATGTCTCCTAGACATGCTTGATTTTGTGATTAACATTCTTCAATTCATAGATTTTTCTGTAAAAAAAGTTTGCTTTGTTTAGTTATGATAACTTGAACAAAAATTCTCCAAATTGTCCATAATAAACACTCGATTTCCTGCCAAAATTACTACAACGTGTGAAGAAAAATGTAACACCATGTGTTGTAACCTCTGGTATACCTGAGAAGCCACAGCATGAACGGGGACCTTTCATGTTCACTTGAACAAAGTACTGTTTGTCGCTCGTCAAATTAACAGGATCAAGCATAACAACAAAACCATAATAGCCAATCTCTTTTCTATGCTTAGGAACTGACAAGAATCTTCCAGATTTCTTAGCAACTTCGCTCTGGCCTTGAACTTCTTTCACAGTCAAATGCACCAAGTACTCATTACCTTCACTACCAAACAGACAAACTCCATGAAGCACTACGTCTTTGTTCACGTGGAAGTGAATACAATCTTCATAATCCAAGTCGTAATGATTTAAATTGACTCTACCAAATCTGAAACATCATTGGAGAGTGCCATCCCTTTTGGTCCCTTCAATACCGACTGGTGATGCTAATTCTGAATTAAAATGCTTCATCATGTTAGCAAGTTCTTGCGGTGTTAGGATTTCACTGTCAGGCACGGCTTCAGCAAACTCTTTTTCCTCCATCACCGGGAAACGTATTTCTTTTACAATAGCCTCTCCAAGAATGCACCTTTTCACACTGCCATCTGCAGAAAGTCCTTGCCTCTCACATTCCTTTGTTGCCCAGAGATCAATAGCTTTGAACAACTCTACCTCTCTGATTGTCAGTGAATCTCTCCTGACAACTGCTTCAAGTAAAGACCTCTCAATTGTCACGAATCCCTCGGATTTCACAGCTTCTTCAGTTTCTCTGTCAATCAATTCCCAGCATTGATCTACAAGAATCTTCTCATCATATTGCTGAGCATGTGGCAGAACACAAAACACGTTTGCCGGATTTAATATTTCCTTTCGCAGCAACCGAACACATTCATCAGCAAGCGAGTTGACCAAGTATTTCTTTGCCACATACAGCACTTGCATCACATTGCTTTCGTTTAATTCCGCCTTCCCGCTGTACATGTACCGAAGCATTTCCAACACTCCCTCGTACTCGCAGTCTGGTAGTTCAACAGAGTCCGATCTCTCGGCCAGTCCACCACAAAACATGGCGAACAAGCAGCTATTTCAAAAAGAAATAGTGTTTCGTTTCCAGATTGCGGAAGGGTGAGAATAGTGTAACACTTAAGGAGAGGTGGGTTTGGGGTTTATTTTAATTCGGAGAAGGTCCTAGTGTATGTTGAATTTGCCGAATTTATGCACGAGTGAAGAATGAAAAAAAAATGGCACCTGATAGCATAACTTTGAATGTTACATGAATGGAAAAATAACTTACAGAAAATATTTAAATATATTCCTATCAATGTGGGGAAATATCAAACCACAAGAGTAAAATGCAAGATCAGAGTAATTCAATTAATTTAAATGGTTTATTTTTTGAAACAAACAATCCTAAAATAAATCAGATCCATAAATAAAATGTTTTGTGACTACTGATCTCTGATAAAATGCAAAACAACACTTTAATCGTAGATGAAATTATTACCTTTTGAGAAAAAGCTTGAGGTATATACTTCTCTGAGTTGATCACATGCTCAAATCATATAAATGCCAAATTCAAGACAAACCAAAACCCTGGCCGACAAGAACAGAGATGAGCACACTGTTTCGAAGCCATTTCTTCAAAATCAAATGCCTGTTGTCACTTTACAAAGACACGTAAACAACCGGGGCAAATTAATGTAAAAAGCTACCATACACAGATTTTTAACAAGGATTTTTAATTAAGCAAAATTCAAGTTTAAAGAACGTTTTGTGTTATATGTTATATATGGATTGTATTTTGCTCGATCCGCGCTGTACGCTCTCCCGGCAAATATAAAATTATCTCCACAGAATAAGACACAGGCAAGTTGTTTCTGTTGTCAGTGTAACAGCCTTGCATTGGTAACACTGATAATAACGATTTGCATTTTTGGCGATACTGTGGAGTTTCGATCAGACGGCGATGGCTTTGAATAATCCAAAATAATGTTTATCAGTATCATTAATTTTATCTCAGAAATCTGCTCCAGCGCAGTTGCAACGGTAGTTAATGTTGAGCGTTACATCAACTAAGGAGACGAATTTAGCTCGAAACGGCAGTTGCACACCTTGCAATACGATACTGTCCATACAAAATTTAAGCTTTGAACAGAACTTCTCAACTTTCCGTGCAGACTCGAATGTTTTTGCGACGCCGACGTGACACTGATCACGCAATTCCGGGTACATCCACGCGAGAACCCACGTAATTTTGCGTGTATTCGCGCTGTTTGTGACGCCGAAGATGCCGTGAAATTTTCCTGTACAAATAGAATAGGGCAATCTCCCACATTTATACATTCCTCTGTTACATGAAGTGAAATTAACTTTGTAAGTCACCTGCAAATATGCACATCTCTTTGTAGCGCACTTAAGCTCTAACGTGCGAGCAAACACGAGATACGCCAAGTCACCCCGTTTTTCTTTGCGCTTGCATACACTGGTTGGTGGAAATTTACTTCCGTTTCAGAATATTTAATATTAAACGCTACGAGAGCTGTCTCTAGTTTTCTTACAATACATCGCTTTAATCAAACTTAAAACCATTGCAGTCGTTAAATATTTCTGTTTGCAACGAATCTCAATATTTTTGGTCATGCAGAGGAATATATTTCCGATATTTGAAGAACATGACTGTTTTTACGAAATTAATTGCCATCGGTCATACGTATTTACTTTGTGGTTACGACCGTTCTTGTGATTGGATAGCAGCCCCCCGTGCGAGCAAACACGACAAGTCATCCCGTTTTTGTTTGCGCTTGCAAACACTGATTGGTGGAAATTTACTTCCGTTTCAGAAAATCGCTAGAATGTTTACTTAACAATTAAACGCTACGAGAGCTTTCTCTAGTTTTCTTACAATACATCGCTTTAATCAAACTTAAAATCATTGCAGTCGTCAGATATTTCTGTTTGCAACGAATCTCAATATTTTTTTATCATGCAGAGGAATATCTTTCCGATATTTGAAGAACATGTTTTTACGAAATTAATTGCCTTCGGTCAAACGTATTTACTTTGTGGTTACGACCGTTCTTCTGATTGGATAGTAGCCCCCACTGTGTAAATAGTTCACATCGAAGCCAAAATAATACCGTATCGTTTCTGAGGAAACGAAACAAAAAAACGGGACTACAACTCGACAACACAAACTTGTGGGTAGGAATTGCCATCTTGCTTTTCTTGGGCTCAGCTTCGTCACTCGAAGCTCGAACAACAAGGCTTACATCGCTCAGTAGATCGTTATTAAACATGAAAATGCCTCTGTCTGTGATGCTTGCTTTGGTCTTCTGCCACTTTTCATTATTAATAAAGACGGCCATAATTTCGTGTTGTTATACCCAATACACCAGTAAAATCACACACGCTGTGAAGTGTTGGCTATCCCATGCACCATGCACCCTGATTTCGCGGGAAAATTTTGTCACGCAACCACAATAACAGGTCCGCTTTGCGTACATGTGCAGAGTTAAATTAGTGGCCAGATAAGTAGGCATTTCCCGATTATGCCAGCATTTTTTGCATAATTCGGCTTAACGAGCATTTTTTAAACAATTTTATCTTCATTTTTGTCGTCAAAAGTAAAAATGTGCTTGTTTTTGGTGTTCAAACACTTCTAAAGTCCAATTCTTTAAGCTCTCTACTTCAACTTCCATAGGCGTACGGGCCGGGGGGGGGGGGGCAGGGGGGCTGCAGCCGCCCCCTCCCCCTCCCAAAAAAAAATTGGGCAACTCAGAATTTTTGGGCAGCAAGAGAAATTTGGGCAAAGCCAGTTTTTATAGAAGTTTTCTTTTTCTTCGAAGAGATAGATATTTTATATTTTAACCTGAAGTTGGCGGGTAAAAGCGAGTTAAATTCACATGAGACAGTGGTTGCTTAGCACCTGATAAATTTCTCGTTAATAGTGAAGGGGGTCATTTGATGATATACATATTTGTATTTTTTTTTTCTGTTGGGCACTGTACTGCAAATATCTGTCACAGTTAAACACCTGATAAGAAAGCTTCTCCGCGTTGCTAAATTTTACAAAATGGACGGCGAGATTCTAGAAGCCGAGCAGAAAATGTGCGCGAGTTTTCGTCGTGTGCGCGGATTAGCTACATGACCGTTCCAGAAATGCTGGAGACAATGCAAGAGAATAAATAATAATATAATAAAAAATAAATGGTGTTTATAGTGGTCATGCACTTAGCTTCATATCTTTACGAGATAGCTAGTTTACAGGCATGCCACTGAAACAGAGGAAACAAATATTTTTTTAAATGAACATAACAAGGTTAAAACTCCCGACTGGCAGGAGGCAGACCAATCGGCTATATACAAAGCGTGGTCGAGGATTGGACTCGAGACAACCGAGAAACAAATCCAGCTAGTGGCCACTGGGCAGGTTTTGAACCGGGGACCTCCGGATTACAACACCAGCGCCCCAAACCACTCGGCCACGCTTGCCTCCTTAAAGAATGATCTATTTGATAAGTTTTAAGAGTTTTCTTACGTAGTTCATATATCCATGCAGTGATACCTGCTACGTACAACGTGTTCTGCAGAACGATCAATTAGTGCGTTGTACAGATTGACAAAATAATAAAGCCCAAAACAAAAACAAACTGGTTTCTCGTCCCCATCCGCTTCTCGCCTCTCGTTTTTAATTATTTGTTTTTGGAAAAGTTAGAACGAACAAAAACCAACAATGTTTACTTTCACTTTGTACGGATTAAGACATGACTTTTGTCTGCGTTTCAATACAAACTAAGACCAAAACTTTAAATCCTAGTTAACATTGCAGGATTTATCGATCGATATTCGAACAACACAGGTATGAAATGCAACAAAATAATAAATAATTAAAAAATAACAAAAAATACGCCCGCCCGCTCTCTTTTTTTTTAGAAATCCAGACGACAAACATTTTTTTTTTTACTTGGCCTAAATTATAACTTGTCGTCGCACTTGTATTAGCATTTAAAGGAACAATGTCACGGTATTTTGAGTCATTTTACTGATTACTTTCAGATTGAAGGAAACCTCAAAATTATAGTTTTCTAACATAGAAAAACAACAAAGGAGTGATAAAAACTCGAAAATAACCAAGGATGGTTTCGACTGACGAAGATTAAGACAGATTACAAATGACAAACTTGAAAAAAAATTGCCAGTTTTTTCAAGTTGCCTAGTCCGTGGCGTAGCTCCTTTATGGGCATATTCCAACTCTGTAGTCAACAATGACATGGATCGTATTGTTAATATCTTGGGCCATCGAAGATTCTTATGTATGAGATTTTCACTTCATTTGTAACCCTTTGTTGGTGCATCGCTGTATGACCCTCGTTTCTTCTCGACCGGTTCGTTCGAGCAGGACACGAGCAGAGCACGAGTCGGACACGAGATTGCACTCGAGCGCGCGCTTACATCAGATACAACTAAAACAAATCAAGTAATAAATAAATGTTTCAAGTGCAGGGAAGGTTTCAAAATCGCAAGAAAGGCTGGTTGGAACTATTTGAGACTGCGTATTCAAAAAGCACACCACAGAATTAAACTTCTCGACGAACAGTGTGCCGACTGCAAACGTAAGTTATCTTCTGTAATTTCGCAAGATTATTCTGACTCACTGCTTAAGGTGATTGACCATAACGTTAGTACGTTTAGAGCTAAAATTAAGGCTAGACATTGCCAAAAACTAACGGACATAGGAGCTTTCGAAACACGCGAGGACTACGTTGACAAGGATCGTTGGGTGATAAATTTGTCTGACCGTCAACTCAGTACCCACGAAACCAGAGCACTTCAAAACGGACTAAATTTCGCTACAACACCAAGATCTGTCCCAACGTCCAACTTCATAGCAAACATTGAAACGGGAATTTATAACCTTCCCCAAAGCTCTAAAGCGACTATACGTGCATCTGTGGTGAACATCTTAAAAAACAGTAAACCTGAGGCAGTTTCTAACATCTCGAAGCAACAACTTGCTGCAGTAAGAAACCTAAAACAGGATCCTTCTGTTACCATCGTTCCAGCAGATAAAGGCAGATCCGTTGTTGTTATGAACACGGTAGATTACAAAGAAAAGATAGCCACTTTGTTAAATGATACCAACACGTACGAGAAGATTAACGACAAACGCAGGAACCCCACGTCACGAGTCGAAAAGGACCTTAATAATCTGTTATCAGAAATAAAGTCCAGTCCTTGCATTCAGGACCGTGATAAAACTCAAATGGAACCCAAATTATATCACCACCTTCACAGCACTGATGCAACCCCTGCAACCTTCTATGGCCTTCCTAAGATCCACAAGGCCCACATACCTCTTCGTCCAATCACCAGCTCTATTAATGCACCAACATACAATTTGTCAAAGCATTTGGTTTCTATCTTATCCCCTCTGCTGGAGGAGAGATACTCAGTGAGAAATAGCACCGCGTTTGCCCAGAAGATAAAAAACCAAGTGATTACAGAGAATGATGTCTTGGTATCTTTCGATGTTGTTTCTCTGTTTACCTCAATCCCAGTAGAGTTGGCCCTACAAGTTACTCGCGATAGATTGGAGCGTGATACAACTCTAACGGAACGCACGAACATTTCCGTGAGCAATATCATGAGGTTGCTAGAGTTCGTTTTGAGGAACAGTTTTTTCCCCTACGAGCAAGAACATTATCACCAAACATTTGGCTGCGCTATGGGTTCGCCTGTTAGTGCAACCATAGCCAATCTAGTCATGGAGTTTGTAGAAGTCCGAGCGATTTCAACAGCCCCGCATCCTCCACGATGGTGGTACAGGTATGTCGACGACAGCCACGTATGCTTAAAAAAGGAGTATGTGCAAGAGTTTCATGACCACCTTAACTCTGTTAACCCGCACATACAATTCACTAGTGAGGTCGAAGGTGACGACGGCCTTTCATTTTTAGACACCACAACAACTAGAGTGAACGGGCGCATACAGGTTAACGTCTACCGAAAGCCAACGCACACTGACAAATATCTAGATTTCAACTCGCATCACCCAACTCAACACAAGAGATCAGTGGTGAATACACTCCTTGAAAGAGCGAAAAATATCCCATCAACAAGCGCAGGGAAACGCAAAGAAAAGGAGCATGTGGTTAAAGTCTTGATGAACAATAACTATCCAATGCGGTTTATCAAGAGTTGTGATTCTCATCGCAAAGCTAATCGTCGTGTCTCAGACAGCAGCGACACTCCAAATGATGCCGCAACATCGTTTGTTGTTCTACCCTACGTGAAAGGCGTAACTGAAAGAATCTCAAAAGTTCTACGCAACAACGGGGTCAAAGTTGGCTTTAAACCACTTAACACGTTACGCACACGCTTCCCCAAACCGAAGGACAAACTCACAGCATTCCAGTCTAGATGTGTAGTTTACAGAGTTAACTGCCTTGACTGCAATTTTACCTATTATGGACAAACGGACAGAGCGTTAGCTACTCGAATTAAAGAACATCAAAGAGCAGTCCGTGTTTGCGACAAAAACTCTAAGATCGCGCAACACGCGAACACGTTTGGCCATGATATGGATTTCAATCATGCAGCGGTGGTGGACAAGTCAGGCGATTACCACAAGAGGCTTTTCCTAGAAGCGTGGCATTCGCAGAGGGACCAGAATGCGGGAAATGAACACATAGACATCCCTGATGTATATAAGTCACTTACATAATGTTCATAGTCTCGCGCAGCGTTCGCGTGTACTTGCATTAGTCACTCGCACGCGCGTACAATGTGAAACCGTTAAAAAGCCGTTTTTATGCCATGATAACAACCGAAGAAGACCGAAGATTCTCGGTCGAAACGTCTTGAGTACATTATGAGCATTGTTTACGCTCAAGTAAGTCAGCGTCAGAATTTATA